>NC_042625.1:23839942-24142970 GCF_901001135.1 Rhinatrema bivittatum
GATGTAGTTTTCTGATATTGTTTATTCCCCTGCAAAAACTAATATTCCTGTTAATAAAATATCCACAAGCTGGGAAGTTTGCAATCCTGCCCGTGGACTTTTAAACAGGCTGGGAGCTGACATGTTGATGACTGGGGGAGACTTTTTACATGGAGCTCTCTTCTGTCAGTGCAAACCGGTGGCTGCTGCACATTTCCCACGGTGTGGACCGTAGATCCGCCTCCCCCCGGAGAGCGCGGAAAGCAGCTGCACTGAGCCCCCTTTAAATGAAAGCTGTTCTAGGAAGAGTAAGTTACCGGGGAACTGATGCAGTCAGCAGACCTATTACAGACTCTTGGCTTGTTTGCAAGGATAATTAGCTTACAACTCCTGCTTTCTGCCTATCTTTTAAGTTTCTTAAACATAGACCAGTCCAAGTCATCACTGACTATAATAGATTTATTTATTTTTTATAACAGCGGCGAGAATTGTATTTGTTGTTTTTAATATTTCCTGCATTTGAATTTGTGGACATGGAATGAAGGCTTTAATAGCCGAATGTATGTTGATGTAATTCTGTTTAGCAGTTGCTTGCATTCTCTTGGGTGTTAAGGGCACTGGTAATTGTCTATTCCCTGCTAATGTTTGTAAATCAGACCTGGGCACAGTGACTGGGGGTGATTGATGATCTGGAAGAGGAGCGGTGACGAGAAGCCTGGCAGACAGACAGGAGAGACGCGGATCTGGCTGGAGCCCTTCCACGCTCCATTGTTCCGGTCTGGAGAATTCGGCGGGCGGGCTTTGCACCACTGGCATTTTGTAGGTTCATTCATCCCCCTGCATGCCAGCTCGCCAAATTTTCGGTAGCCAGCCTGATAGTATTCCGTCTTTCTAGCCTCACTTAAACAGCGCAGCGTTCACCGATTGGCTGTGCCTTAGACTTGTACTGGATGTTGCACATTCATTAGGTTAAAGAGAAGCCTCTGTGTGCGGCTCCTTAGGTTTCCTGATGCTGCATGCATTGGACTGTGAAATTACCAATAAGCTCTTTTGTTAAAATTTAGCAGAGGAGAGCTGACCAAAAAAAAATAAAAAATGCTGCTGTTTACATTACAGTCGCTGTTAAAACAATAAGCTAAGGGTACATGACGAGGGAATGATTTGAAATCGTCTGACCTGGAACTAGTAGAAACGGGCAGCTTCTCATTTACATGGATATTAAATGGGCCGATCCCTCTGGGTATTAAGAGTTTGAAATACTGCACGCCTCGTGTTGGAGTAAACACATTTAAATACTGTTTATTTACTGCAATAATATAATATATCAGCCGTGCTCAGCACCAGCACAGTTTGTTTTCAGGCCGAGAGGACTTCATGCATTTGCAGTGCCCCCAACCTATGTGCTCGGAATCGGCGGCTCTGGCATGGATTTTCATTTCTAAATATTTTGTTTATTAGATTGCTGGAAATGGATTTAGCGTGCTGGGCGCCGCTGACGCAGGGCACCCCTTTGGTCTATTATGCTAATAACCCTCGTCGCACAGCGTTGTCTCGACAAGTTTTTCCCGGCGCTAGAGGCGGGCTCTGACCCACCCTGATGAGCTTAGCTCGCTGCCCGCTCCCCAGTAGGAGGCGCTTGGCCTCCCACCCATTCCTTTTTATTGATAATTACAATTACTAAATGTATACTTTTCAGTGCCATCCATCATATAAGCAAACAAAAATTCCTTGACCTTAATCACATCTCCATTTTATGAATCCAGAACGAAAAAAAAAAACAAAGCACAGCGAGGGCTTGGCCTTCCCCCAACATCCCTGGCCGAGCAGACAAGGCGACCCGTCAAGTCGCCCAGGGCCCCAGCGACTTTTACCCCTCCCGCCGCCACCCCGCTCCTGGTCACGGTGAGAAAGGTGACCTTGTGCCAGTTCAGCCTCCTGCCCTCTTCTCGCTGAACGGAAAATATGAAAGAAAGTCTGAAGCAATCCATTTATGGTTTCCCCCCTCCCAGGCTTTTTTTTTTTTTTTTTTTTTTTGCCGGGGCGCACGGGACTGTTCGTCCGGGACGCAGACCGGCTGGCCGAGCTCGCTCCCCCTTGATGAATTGTGGGTTATATGCAAAACAGGCAGCCAGCGTCATTCCCCGGGTAGAACTTTGGTCGGAATGGCGCGGAGCTGCCGCCGCCGCAAGTAGACTGGGACACGAGAATAACAACCAAAAAAAAAAATAAATTCCTCCCTGCGATCAGGCCAAGGCATATTTCATACGGTTATGAGCTTGTTTTACAGTCCGCATTACTAATGCAGTCTATTTTTACAGCTACCTTGTGTGTAACGGTAGTTACCGGATTCATAGCATCCTCATGTTTCGTTTAGTTTTGATTTTCTCTTGGCTCTTGTTGCTTTTAATAGCCTTCGGTTTTGCCTGTGCCTAGACACTGTCTGCATTGATAGTGTGCTGTGCTCTCGGGCAGAGGCTGGGGGTGTGAAGAATGGGAGCTGAGGATTTTTTTTTTTTTTTGCAAAACCCCTTCAAAAAGATCTGACAGCTGCTTTAAAAAAATAGGAAAGAAAAAGAAAAGAAATCTTTCCATCCAAGAAGAGGCTGGTACCCTTGGGAAGCGTGAGTGCTAAAAGAGAGTTCTTCAGGTGCTGTTGGATACTATAAAATGACCATCGCGCTGGCAATGTAAGGGGTAGGGATGATGGCCCAGGCTACTTGCCTTTGCCGCAGAACGCAGGGATTCGCTTCTGGGTATTCAGCGACGTAGCAAACACCTTTGGGGATGGGGGGGATGGGGACGATGCCCTGGGGATTTTCGCAAGTGCGTGCAGGACTTGACAGCCCGGCCTCAGAGAGCCGTGCGGACTTCCAGCCTGGCCCACCTCTGCAGCTTTCGGTTGCACCGACTTTGACGCTGCTTTTTCGGAAGTTTTGGTCCTTCGCCCCAGCATCATCGTAGACGGGAGGGACCTTTTTGGGGAGGCGGTTCCAGCCTTTTCCGGGGGGGAGGAGGCCCTAAGCTCCTTCTGCCTCCTGAGACTGTGGAAAAGGGCCTGCTCCATTTATTCTCTCTCATCCTGGTTTTATTTTGTCGCTAATAACTTTTGGCAGCAGCTCCCAGCCAGTATAAATCTCTTCCCTCTGTCTCTCGGATTCGCGGATAGACAGGAAGAGAAAGCACAAGATAGATTAGCTCTTTATATCTGGACAGACTCTGCATGTTTCTATGCATTGTTTTCTTGTACAGCTCAATACCAAAGCTGACCTCTGTTGTGGCTGTAATATATTAAATACAGCAGTGCCTCTTTGTAAGAAAACTCCTTTTATAACAGACTTTTGGCTACCTGCCGTTCAGGTCGTCTTGTTCACTTCTTGTTTGTTTTAGCAGCACTGGCCCATTGTATGCTAAGTATGTTATTATCTTCCAGCCCCTCTGTTATGAGGAGGAGTGGCTGCAGCTTGATTGATTTATTTAAAAGATTCACGACCCCCCCTTCGATTGTCAATTCTTGGTGGTTTAAAGAAAAAAATTCATAAAATGTAAACAGCAGATCTTTCCATGGTCTATGGATTCCTCACATTTTTAATGCATTGTGGGCAAGGAGCTGTTTTGTTGTTTTTGTTTTTACGTTTGTTATAATATGATTTTGGTTTTTTAGCCCCCCTCCCCCCTTTCCAAAAGACCCTCAAGGCAACTTACAGCATTATTAGTATTCTGCTGTAGTACGTCCCTTCCCCAAAGAGCTTGCATACCACTTTACGTTAGTTTCTAATTTGGGGGGAAAAAAAGGTTTATCAATTTAGATGGCAGCGAGCAGCCCAAGGTCATAAGGAGTGGCAGTGGCCACGTAGGAAGATCCTTCATCACGAGTCTAAAATATGCACTCCCTTTTGGGGGTGGAAAAATGACTGAAATACAAGCTGGGTTGGCAAAAAGCTAGGAAAGGTTTCACTCTCCTTCCTTTTTCCAGGTTTGGGGGTGGGGGGAGGGACTGAGGAGGAGAGTGAAGAGCCGCACAGAGAGATGCCCTGGGCACTTCAATACTTGACTACAGGTCTGCCTAGCCAATAGTGGCTCTGCATTAATTTAATTTCCTTCCTCATTGTTTGAAAAGTGCGATTCCTTCTGACGTTGTTGACTCCCAGAAGAAGTGGGTTGACTGTTCAGACCATGTTTTATGTTCAGTACCGGTGTAAAAATCTGCTGGGTATCTACAAGCTCTTCTGCTTACCTTAATGTTAGTTCCTGTTGAGTAGCTGATTTTGGCGATTGGAAAAGCCTTTAATGGTTACTTAAGACTTAGTCTTCATCATGCTGTTGGGGGTTAACATGGAGGTTTTGCTTCCTCAGACATTGCTTTTGGCAAACAGGGAAATAATTACATGAGAGGTTTTGAAAGGGTGGTATGACTTGATCTGCAAGGCACTCCCCATGAGGAATTTACTGCCAGGAGGGTCTTGAAGTCTTCATGAAGTCTGGGATACATTTTCTAATTCTCAAATTACCCATGGCAGGTTGAATAGTTCATTCGTACTCTTAAGTGTGACCAGAAATGTGGGGGCTATAGTTCCTGGTTATCATTATTTATTCATTTTTATCCTCTGTCTTGCCAATTCTCCTCAAAATGGAGGTTAACGGAAGCATTAATCTTAATTGCTCAGTTTAAATGAATAGATATAAAGACTCACCCACCATACAACATGAATAACACATACATAAAATAATGCCATAAAGCAATACAATCCCAGGCATAATCATAATTGTCCCTGCCTTTTTAGTATTCAGTTGTGAAAGTGCAGAGAATGCATTACACAGGATGTAGAAATTTGATGAGGAGGAGGCAGTGGGATACGGTCTGGGGCAATATATAATATTGCAGATTGGGAGTGTAATTTTGTATTCAGAATACTGTACAGTGATTACATAATATCTTAGTAGAGGATGGCAGATAAGGACCAGTCTATCCACTTGTATGTCTGCATCACTCTAGCTAAAGATGTAACCTGGTTATTAGCCGTACAAAACTGAGAGCTTGCAGGAGATCTCATCTTATTCGGGTCAACTAGGTTTGTTGTCTTCTGTCTTTGGTTGATTTTGGATGAATGAGACCATAAATTCAGGGAGGGCCCCCCCCCCCCCCATCTCTTCCCACCCTGTTCCTACTGTGCCTTCTGCTTCCATTCCAGGTTTAGAATTTGGTTAAGGGGACATGTAGCTTGATGAGGGAAGACCCCAGCACTGTTCATGAGGACATTTTATGGACTGTGGTCTAGACCATTTTTCTAATAAAAATTTTGAACATTAAAAAAAACAAACCCCAAGAATCATAGGGAGCAGCACGTATCAGCCTCACTTCCAACTGTGTTTTGCTTCAGTCGCACTGCGTGAACCCTCTACCCATATCTATTTGCTGATTAAAAGGCAGAAACGGAGCACTTGTTTCTGTGGGGAGTGTTTGTAATAACAACTCTGATTGTTTGCAAATAAACAACTCTGACCAAGTCTTAAATCACACAATAATATATTTATTATACTGAGTATAAGCAATGGTATACGCAGGAAGCAAAGGTATACTTACAACAATGTACATAGCACATCTATGGTCTGGAACATTTGCTTAATTTTTTCTTTTTGCAAGCTCTTTTTATATACATTTTCAATAAGCTAATTGATAACTACTATTTACTCCAAACCACAAGATTTCAGTTAACCTCGCTGCAAATACAGCTGTTCTTTGTTCCCGTTTGATCTTATCTTACTTCATATGTACAAACTTTCTTCACAGATACCCTTTTTCAGATCTGTTATCTTCACAGATACCCTTTCTCAGACCTGTCATCTTCTTATCTTATGCTCATCCTGTGACTTCACTTGTTGACGTTTCACCTGGATTCTGCTAATGTGTGTGTTACCAGGCCATAGTTCATATGTTGCTTTGCAAAACTAGGCCATAGTTCACCATAGCTTCTTCTTCTTTCTTCAGAGCCTTAATTCATTTTGAGGCCTCTGGTATTTTTTCCTTCAGGATATTCTACAATCCTCCCTTGAGCCAGATTGACTCTGGCTCACATTAGGTGTCTTCATTCTTCACACAGGGGAACAGCATAGAGACTAGGGTTTTCTTCTTTGTATCTGTGGACACCTCCCTAGGACCTCCCTTTTTTAACTGCTCTCACTTTCCGTTTCCCAGCTATCATCTGTACTGATTGTGGTTTGGATCATTCTAGTAGTTCTCAAGTTTATATTGCTATACGCTATCATATTGGTTACTGGTTTTGGTGTTAGCATCTTTGGTCGACAATATTGTAATACTGAACAAATACATGGAATACAAAAACATAACATTATACCTAAAACTAGTAATCCAAGAAAAACCCCTACTATCCCCTTCAAATGACTAGATAAGTTAGAAAACCAGGAGGTTATGGAATCCCACCAAGTTACTGAGATTCCTCCCTCAAAATCGCTAGCTTGAAGTCTAGCCAGTTCTTGTATCTTTTGCATTGCGTTGTAAACTATATGAGAGCGATTAACCACTACTGTACAACATTCAGAGCTATTAAGTACTGTACACAATCCGCCTTGGGCAGCCAATATATAGTCCAGACCATGTCGATTATATGTAGAAACAGTAGTTAATTCATCTACCGTGTCTTGAAGGGCTTTAAGGGCGATCTCTAATTCATGCGTGACTACATGGAGAACAGATTGTAGTCGCCGAATGGCCATTCCCAATTCAGCTGCAACTGCAGGTTGGGCAAATGGTAACCATGAGGTATAGCTTAATGCGTCTAATCTAGTTTTAGTTAAAGGGTAGGTGGAATTAATATAATCCAATGAGAGTTGGATTGCTTGATCTTCAGGGACAGCTGAGGGAATACTCCTTCGGGAGCGGGTATGCATAGGGTGATTTAATGGAATAATTCGAGAAAAATAGTTAAATGTAACTAACACACAAAATTCATAGTATGTAGGGAGTTTGAGGAAAACTATTCCATCACACAACCAATAATGTCCAACATAAAGATTTGCAAAGTTTTGTATTACGGTATCATTGCTATTGTCATAAGGGCCATAAACAAAAGGAGATTTATATTTTCCTAATACACTACAAGGAACCAAAGATAAGTCATTTTCAGATGAACAGTTATTGTCTGCTATGTTGAAGAGGTCACACAGACGTGGACAGACAGTGTATGTAGAATTGAAAGTGCGTATGTATTGGGTGTCGGTGGCTACATGTACAATCTTGGACAGATTTGCTATACATGGGAGGCAACCTGGTGGAGGAGATGCAGTAATATGTGAAAATGTGCAATTACAGCTTATTACAATGTCAGTGAAAGGGGTGCTGGGTAAGATGGTTCCCTTACGAATAATCCATGTTGTATTGTATGTGGAGTAAGTATAGTTGCAAGGAATAGGGTTCGGGGAAGTAACATTACTAAGGCAAAGAAAACCATTTTTTGGTAAATCAGCTGTAAGTGGGGGAGGTTTGGCATTACCCAAATATTGTGTCCATGTTTGTCCTGCTAATGGATCTATGGTTATATTGTGTTGTCCATTATCTTTAAATCCTAAAATATGGTGTAATGGAACTGGAAAGGAAATGGCTGGGACATGTGAATGGGCTTTTTGATGTGGAGTACAGACGATACAATCAGCAACATCTGCTGGAAGAGTCTTTACTAATTCTTGTATTGTCTGTACCCACAAATTTGTTAAACCTGAAACAGGGGCCTGTTGGAGAGGGAAAGAAGTAACAAGTGGCCATGTATACGTTAGTACATATAAACAGGTTAGTAAACATAACATTTTCTTTTCCTGCAGTCGTCAGTCTACTTCAGAGAGAAAAGATAATGCAACAGTCCAATTATAGTATCGGATTAAATGTCCGTATATCCGACAAATGTACCCAAGTGGAATGTTCAGATAGTTTAGCAGCAGTATGGCTGAGGTCTGTGATAGTGAAAGGTCCAACGTATATCGGATCCTTCCAAGTCTTGTGGGTGTAATTCTTTCGTAGTACTTGATCACCTACTGAAAAGGAAGCGCAAAAAGATTGTTTAGGAACCTTTTCGATTCAGTCTGTATGAGATCTGCTGCCATGGCTACTAGGGGCTGAACTTTTTTCCAATACTCTACTTGAGTATCAGTTTGTCTTATTCTCACCGGATTCATAATCCGTCCTGTCTGTAATTGAAATGGAGTAATCTCATGGATTGTACCTGGCGTATTCCGTATATTCATTAAGGCCAATGGTAATACATCCAACCAGGTATATAATTTGTTTGTTTTGTTTTTATTTAATGCTGCTAGCAATACCCTCAATTTTGTTTTCAATATTCCGTTATATCGTTCTACCAAACCATTCGAGGTTGGCTTATAGACTGACACACGTCGATGGATAATATTACAGATCTCTTGTAATTCATTCATAATTTGATTATTAAAGTGTGTCCCATTATCAGATACAATTTTGATTGGACATCCATGGGCTGGTAAAATTCTATGTAAAAAGGTATCAATAACTACATGAGCTGTTTCTTTTGTACATGGGAAAGCTTCTATCCAATGTGAAAAGCTATCCACCCATACCAATACATACCGTTTTCCTTTAACTGCTTCAATCATATCAGTGTAATCAATGTGCCATTCCAAACCTGGTCCCTGGGGGATAGGCAAGTTCCCAGGACTCACAGCTGGGCCTCGACGAGCTATATGAGTAGAACAGACTAAACAGTTATGAATTATCTGTACAGCTAAAGCATAAAGATTCTGGTTCCAATGGTTACTTTGTATGCCTGCTAATAGTGCAGTGGCAGACAGATGCATGGTTGCATGCCATGCAAAGAAGTATCGCAACACTTCTGATGTTGTCAAACATTTTTTTCCATTAGGGTGGAGCCATTCTTTCCCTTTTTTATAACATCCAATTGTCACCCATTTCTGTAATTCCTCACCACTAGGTTGTTCATGGAGTATGTCAAGTGGCATGGGATATGGAGTATGCATTAATTCTGAGCTAAACCGTGTTTGCATAGTCATTAGTTTCACAGTAAGCACTTCTGTAGCAGCTTTATCTGCTAGGTCATTTCCTTGTGCCTCAAAACTCATGTGTCCAGTATGTGCTGGCGTCCATACTATAGCAGTTTGTTGGGATTTTAAAGGTGAGAGTTAATCCAAATTGAGTAAGTAGGTCTCGTCCTAGTAAATTTACAGGGCAATGTTCAGCAATTAAGAATTTAACTGAAGCTTCTCTTTTACCTTGTGTAGTGTTAATTACTACTGGGGTTAATTCAGTTAAATGTTTTTTACTGGGCTTGCCATCAAAGCCAATAGTGGTGTTTGTTTCAATGGATCTTTTTACAGCGCTTGGTTTAACACAAATAACAGATGATGTAGCGCCTGTATCAATCAAAAATTGCATTGGAACCTGCTGAGGACCTACTAATAATTGAATAAATGGCTCTGAATTATGTAAGAATACAGTATCTCCCTGGATCATTCCTCTATTCCCTGCAGTCTGTCAATAATTACCTTGGTCCCACACAGGGAATTGTGAGGGCTGTTGGCCAGCCTGTAACTGAGCTGGTGCTGATAACGGCGATGTCTGCAATGTTTGGTTAAGCGGCGGCGGTGTCTGTAAAAATGTTTGTTGATCAGGGACTCCTGATCGCCTGCATTCAGTTGCATAGTGTCCAAATGACTGGCAATTCCAGCACTGCACATGAGCTCTTCTATCAGGGGACGGTCTATTCATTATCCCTTGTGCAAAACCTCTTCCTCCCCTTCCCCTTCTCATCCCTCGACCTCGGGGGATATAGGAGGGATATGCTCCCTGATATATTCCTTCATACGGGGTACGCGGAGGACCCTGTATCACATAACAATCCTGTATATCACTGCCTTGTAGGTTTACTGTATCCTGATTTCTTTGTGTTTTCATATTCTTTTTCTCTTCTAAGTCCGCTATCTGTAATGTCATTAATTTGCTAGCCATTTTCTGTTGCTCTTTATTAGAAGTTCTTATCATTTTGCAATGCACTGAGGCGAAATGCATTAAAGTGTTTCTCACCTCTGGCCATGTTTTTGTTGAAAGTGCCACAACATTATTCAAATTAGTCTGCATATTTGCAGGCAAAGTAGCATAGAATAAATGTAAAAATACAGGGATGTTTGGCTGTATATCAGCATCCTGCCCAGTTTGTGCCTTATACATGTCCATACATTTTGTCAAGTGCATTGCAAAATCAGTTAAGCCATCCCATTTGGTTGCAGTGATGGCCGTAAAATCTATACTTGTAGGATACAGGACATTTAAAGCATTTACCAAATCTATCCTATCTTGGCCTTGGAAAGGAATTCCGTCGGCAATATGGGTGAGAAGCCTTGGACGTGCGCTTACTGCTGAGAGTTGTGGTAAACTAATGCCGGAAGCTGCACATAGCGCCTTAAAATCCCCTATGGCTAAATGTGTTCCGGCCGTATTAGTATCTATTGCCTCGAGCCAGAGCCTTGCTCCTTTATGTATACTAGGCAATTTTTGTATAATCGTACTAATATCTACTGGTGTATATGGTTTATAAGCTGCAATGGGTGGCTGTTGCCCATTATCTCTTAAGAAGATAGGAAATTCTTTCAATTCCACATTATCTTTCTTGTTTCTTACTCCCTTAGCAGGTGGCGAGTTTAAATCTTGTATACATTTTAACCATATGTCTAAACCTTTTTGGATAAATTCCAAATCTTCTGACTCCTTGCAATATTTGTTGACTAATTCCCTTATTTCTGAAAGCTGTGCTTCAGTTACTGGCCCTTCCGGGTGGCAAGGAGTGTTTATATTTGCATTGCCTAATTCTGTCTTAACAGTGGTCCACCATGGAGCCCCATATGAACCTTCCTCATTCGTTTTAATCCTTTCTTTAATCATCTCTGGTGTCAAGGATGACCCTTGAGCCGTTTCTGTTGACCGACTCTGTGGGGTTTCTGATAACACATTAACCCGTAATTGCTGACAGTCCTTGCCATCGGCAGGTGTCAGGTGCACTAATCCCTTAATTTTAAAGTTATCTGTTCCAGGGAAAAGCTCAGCAGCTTCCCGTTCAAATTTAGCTGCTTGTTCTAAGTCCGGATATAAGGGTTTAGGCTTTTGTACAGGACCTTTCAACGGACCATAGCCTGCTGGTATAGGCATTAAAATTTCTTGATCACTGTCTTCCAGCAGGGGACATGTAGTCACATATGGGGGCGGATTTAGGGATTTTGATCCTATCTCACCTATAACCTTATTTTTCTTTTTTATTTCTTTATCAGCTGTATATAAGTCACCTGTCACTGAAAATAAATTCCAGACATGCAGGTGTTTCTTTAGACTATTTTTCTTTTTATTATCTTGTAGGAATGTTAACAATGGCAATAAATGACTAAGTTTCAAAGATCCTTCCATGGGCCAGGAAAAGGAATCTTTAGCAGAGTATTTACCCCATTTGTCATTTGTTTTCTTAATAAGGTCTTTTTCAAATGGAAATAAATTAATTACATGCTGGACAGCCGTACATGTATCATCACTGTTAACATATAATGTACGTACCGTGGTAGGCTTTCCTAATTGTCCTTCTGGGACCCTTTTAGGGGTTGGGTGTGTGTTAATCATTTTAAACTGTCGTTTACTTAGGCTACGCACATATAACTGTATATAGTAACCAAAACAAAATAAGAACACAAAATATATACACGCTAATATCAACCCACACAGTAAATACAAGAAAAACAACAATTGCTGCAGCGTTAAAACCTCAGGCGCCTTTTCTCAAAACTATCACCACGATTTACACAGGACTCCTGGCTTTAATTACCGATCACTCCTGGACCAGTTGATCAAGCTGGGCCCTAGGGGATCACACCAGGAGAACGTAAATCTTCTACTCTTCCCAAGAAATAATCAGAGCTGCTTCCGCAAACATGTGACAAATGCCCGCATTCTCCACCAATTGTTTGTAATAACAACTCTGATTGTTTGCAAATAAACAACTCTGACCAAGTCTTAAATCACACAATAATATATTTATTATACTGAGTATAAGCAATGGTATACGCAGGAAGCAAAGGTATACTTACAACAATGTACATAGCACATCTATGGTCTGGAACATTTGCTTAATTTTTTCTTTTTGCAAGCTCTTTTTATATACATTTTCAATAAGCTAATTGATAACTACTATTTACTCCAAACCACAAGATTTCAGTTAACCTCGCTGCAAATACAGCTGTTCTTTGTTCCCGTTTGATCTTATCTTACTTCATATGTACAAACTTTCTTCACAGATACCCTTTTTCAGATCTGTTATCTTCACAGATACCCTTTCTCAGACCTGTCATCTTCTTATCTTATGCTCATCCTGTGACTTCACTTGTTGACGTTTCACCTGGATTCTGCTAATGTGTGTGTTACCAGGCCATAGTTCATATGTTGCTTTGCAAAACTAGGCCATAGTTCACCATAGCTTCTTCTTCTTTCTTCAGAGCCTTAATTCATTTTGAGGCCTCTGGTATTTTTTCCTTCAGGATATTCTACAGGAGAAATAAGTGCTCGCTCCAGCAGTAAGAAACCAGGCCACACTTGCAGCAGTGGGACGCTCTGGTTGTCACTGTGTCATGTTAGACAAGGCCCCAGCCCCCTGAACAGTATTGCTAATGAAACAGTTCTCAGTACGGCAGAGAGAACGGAAGGCGTGTTTTTGTAGTCTGATGTGCTTAACTAACACTGATCATTCTTCTGGTTGGTACCCCCTGCTATTGTAAAAAATATTTCTTAGAGACGCGGGGGGCCTCTGTTCAGTGGAATGATGAAGGAAAGCAATGGCTGTGACCCAGAGAAAGTTAGGAGGATCCCTTCTCTGCCTTCCCCACCCATCCCCCTAGCTCCTTTCCTGCCCTCCCAAGCCCAGTCCATGTTAGAGAAACAAGCGGGCTGAAGGATGGAAAACCCCAGAACAATGGTGCTGAAGCAAACCGGCATCAGTGTTTGCATGGCCAGGTCCTTGTAGTGGCAAACACAAACGACAGCGTGACTTTAGTGGAAATTGGACTAGAAATGTTTACAAATGATTTCCTTGATAAATGGTAGGTTTAATGCTGCAGTACAGCCCTCCGCATTCAGGGTCAGTGGCATCTCCTTGGTCCCTGCTGCCTGAGACGCTCAGGCTGCTTCAGTCTTCTGGACAGCTCTGTCCAGAATCTCCTCAGCCGATCAGCCCAAGAATAACAATCCCGCCCGCATTTATCATTCAGATACCGAGAGCATTTTATTTTTTTTATAGCATTTGGAGAGTTCTAAGATAGAAGCCTGGAGATTCTGGCTCCTAGGGCAGAGTTATCTTTTTTACATTTAATTTTGGGCTTTCTCCTTGGATTTGGAAGCTGTTGATTTTTATGCTAGCCTCAAGCAAGCTCTATTAATAACGTCTGTACAGAATAACCAGTGCCGTGGATTCGGCTCTCTGACATTCACAGCGCACACGTTACAAGTTTAGTGTCTAAAAGCAGACAACTGAAGACAACAGCTGGAAATGTTGAACTCGGGGACTGTAAAATTACAATGGAGTTAGTAGGTGATCCTATTTGATTTCGTCACCAAGAGCACCAGAATAGTCTGTTCGCCAAACAAGTGAATTTCAGCCCGGAAAACTTTCTTTAAATGTAAAGTACAATGTGTATAGCCGCTAATATCGTAGAGCGTATAATTCATGGAAGTTTGAGATAATAAGCTGGTATTAATTTCTGCTGAGGTCAATATTAAGATTTATTGGGGTCAAAATATATCTTCCCAGATCAATAAATGCCATTGCTGAAGTAAAGACATATATGCACTCTGTTCCCAAGCTTATGCATTTTTTTTTTATATACTACCTACATATAAACACATAATGCATTTTTATTAGGTGGAGAAGTTTTGTGTTAAGCGAGAGATTTTCATAATTCACTGTCACTTGTGAGAGAAAAGAGATAGAAATACCTTCCCCAACCCAGGATCGGTGAGAAAAAAAAATCAATTACTTAATGTGCAGCTTGATGACATTTTATGTTTGTTTTTTTTTTTTTTTTCTTTATATTTAACTCACTTGTTGTCCGGTGTTGCATTTTCTTGACTTTTTGATGCCTTTGGTGTTTGACACGGAAAGAAGAGGAGTAAGAACTTGTGTCTTTGAAACAAATTTCCATTAGACCTGTCATCTGGAGGAGGCTTACAGCGCGTATAACGTGTTAAAACAAGCTTGTTAGTGGAAAGCCTGGGGGTTTGTGAGGGCTGGCTTTCATGTGTGTAAATGGCCTTTTGAAAATCAACTGGCAGCCTGCGCGCAGAAAAGTACGCTCGAAACCTGCATAGCAGGAGGAGACGTTCCGGGGAAAGAATTTACAGTGCATGCGTACTTTAGGTTTTTAAAAGGATGGCCATAAATCTACGTGTGTGAGTACTGCCTGCTCAGGAACAAGTGCAACTTCGTGTGTGCACGTCCGAGCGTGTAGTGGGACAACCTGCAGATTTTCAACGTGCTCTAATGTGTCCGCTTTGAAAATTCGGACTAAAATCTGCAAACTTTAGCCCTATGGGAGCTCTTTTGAACATTATCCTCCCTAGGTCTTGTGTTACGCACCTTGGTGTCGGGATGAATAGTTTCTTGGTGGCCACACACCACTGTAGGTCTGCAGGACTGGAGATCTGAGAAGTCCCCTGGCTGCTAAGAAGTTCATGAGAAGAGCAGTGATGATTGGACACGGCCAGTGAAAAGTCAAGATATAAAGTCTATGTAAAAGTCATCAGCTTGACTCTAGTCAATAAAGAGGTGTCCATGTTTACAGCCCCTTTCTTCTGGTACATAAATAATCAGTAATACTACTCTTACCTTTAAGATGATCAACTAATTAACAACAATCACAATTTATCTGACAAACCGTAGCCACTGAAAGCACAAAAAAATTCAACAATATTTTTCATGTCTGGCCAAATCAGCAATACAAGACCAAGAGAGAGAAACTTCAGCCTATCCCGGGAATCTATCAAAGGGCAGCACAGTCACTGCTGACTTATTGACTGATTCCAGAGACATAGTCAAGTCACTGAGAGCGTCTTGGTAGCCATCCATGCCAACTTCACACTGGATAGGTGATATAGATGTCCAGCATACTTTTACTGAAGGCATGGATTGATTCAGCTCTGCATTGAGGAAACAGCTGGACAGTTCAGGCCACAAATGCACTGGAAATAGTAGTGGAAAAGCAGCAACAGTCAATCCTTCAAAATAACACTTCTGAATAGCTCAGCAAAATAAAAATATTAGAAAAGTAACTTTTTTTTTTTTTTTGCTTTTTATATAAATGGTGCTCCCAGTACTGTGTGGGAGAGAGGGAGGAAAGGCTGTCTTGAGGGTTTTTGCTCAGAGATGCTGGACTTAAAAGCGCCACTCAGCTGAGTGTTAGGGAGAAACTTGCTTTAGTAAATAAATCCTGCTATGCTTCTCTTCATAAAAGTGACTCATCATCCTCTTGTTTTCAGCTGTAACGTTAACAATTGTCTTATTATTGGTAAAGGTCTCGAATCTTCTTGTGAATAATAATAATTGACCTCGTTATGTTTAAATATGTTTATTAATGAATTTTGGAAAACAGATAAAAAAGCACAAAACCACGTTGCATTGGTTTACACTGCCCAATGTCTGTATACTTATCATGCATCGTATCCCAGTTTATAAAAACATTCCCGACTTCGATTTCATCCCCCCCCCTACTATTAATCCGTTGACGTGTTATCAAGAATAATTGACATAAAAGGCTGTCGGTAGTCATTCAAAATTACACTTCTGGCTCTGTGTGACAACAGTTGCAAATAAGGTTCCCAAATATGTAGGAAGACGCTACGTTTTCTGGTCAGGTCAACTTTATCAACATATTTTTCATTCAGGCACGTAATCTGGATTTGATTCCTCCAATGCGTTAAAGTAGGGGGATCTTGCCCCACCCAATGTTGCAATATTGCTTTTTTTTTTTTGACAATAGCAAAACTTTCTTAATCCATAATCAAAGGAATTTCTTACCCAGAGCCACTCCCCACAGATTATCAAAAAGCAGCACATCAACTTGTAATGGAAAGTGCACTCCCATGACCTGGAAAATATATTGATCCACCGATTTCCAAAAAAAGACATCTTTGGACAGCTCCAAATTGGTTCCCGCTGACAGCTTACATGTGCTACAAATCTCAGAGTGTGCAATTTTCAGTTGGAATGGCCTCTGTTGTGACCAATAATACCTCATTAAAAATTTGTATTGCATTTCCCGCAAGTCTACATTGCAAGTTGCAGACTTTATTTTCTTAAAACAAAGCGCAAAGCACAAAGTGAAGTCCAACACCAACTCTGACTTCCAGCTTGTGAGCACTGGTCCAAAATCACTGCTAGGTTTCAAATCAAGTAATTGGCGATAAAAGTATGAAATAGAATGATGAGTAGGGTCATCTATGTCAAACATGTCCAACAGTAATGCTCTATTATTCGCACACCAATCCGTTACCTTCAGAGAGTGGATATTTATTTATTTATTTTATTTATTTAGATTTTTCTATTCCGCTTTTCGGTACCTCAAAGTGGATTACATTCAGGTACTGTAGGTATTTCCCTATCCCCAGAGGGCTTACAATCTAAGTTATAAGTTCTAGTTTGTAAATAAGGAAAATGATGTTTGTTCTCTAGGTCATATTCAGCCACCATCTCTGGGAAAGATTCTAGCCCACCCTCTTCAGTTAAAAATTGCGATATCACTTTCAACCCCTACTCACACTGCCTGGCAAAAACCGCATGGTAGGTACCTGGGAAGGAAACCTCATTTCCAGGCAGAGGCAGGAACTGAGAAATATTACCTTTTTAACTGCAAGGAGGAACAAAAATACCTCCAGGAGAGAAGCAGAGGACTTACTAAAGAGCTATCCCTTACATGTTCTGGCGTCGTCATCCGTAAAGAATGTAAGAGACCCCAAATTAGTCCGAGAAAGAACCTCTTTCTCCCATTCAATAAGAGAATAAAAATCAGTTTCCAACAACCAGTCCGCTATGTGACGTAAATTGCAAGCCACATTATAGAGTTTCAAATCAGCTCACCCCAAGCCTCCATGCTCCCATTTGGGCATCAGCTTGACCGTTGCCAATCTCTGTTTCGTACTCTTCCACAGATAGTTCTGTATTGATCTTTCTATCTGTTTTAAATTCTGTCATGTCAAATAACAAGGTATAGTGTGAAACATATAGAGCCATTTAGGTAAAATGATCATTTGGAAAAGATTTTACCCTGCCCGCCAAAAATAATGGGAAATCCTTCCACGCTTTTAACATAGTATCAGTAGAAGCCAACATCCTCTGAAAGTTTATCCTATACAGCTGCTCCTGATCTCTATGTAAAGTAATCCCCAAATAAGTGAAAGAATATTGTACCCATCACATAGGAAAGTTCCCCCCCCCCCCCCCCAAGAGGCGCCTACTGCATCATCTGTCGGCAATGCCTCACACCTGTCTAGATTTAATTTAAAACCTGCTAACTATCCAGAGACAACTAATTCTCCTAAAAGGGCTTGCAGTGACTGCTGCGGGTTAGCAATACGTAAAAGGATATTGCTTGCAAAAAACAGATAACTTGAAAAACTCTTTTCCTCGCTCCCCTATTGGAATATCTTGAATGTTCATATTCTCACAGATCCTTCGGAGAAGGGATACCAAGGAGAGAAAGAACAAGGGAAACAGAGGGCCAGCCCTGTCTTGTCCCCCCCTGCCTGAAGAGAATTCAGTGGATTTGCAACCGTTAACTAAAACAGATGCCCGAGGTTCACTCTAAAATGTTCTCACCGCTTGGGTAAAATACCCCGAAATCACAAAAGCCTCCAAAGCTTGCCACATAAAATCCCACTCCAGCTTATCGATTGCCTCCTTTGCATTCAAACTCAGTAGCAGAGAAGGGTTTGAAGTTGTTTGTTACTCACTAGAGAGAGACGATTTTCCGAATATTCATTATTGTTACAGTGACATTTTACGAAGCCCGCTTGTTTCCCTATCATATTCGACAGAATCCTAGCAAAACGATTAGCCATAATTTTTGCCAATAGTTTAATATCAAAGTTCAATAAGGAAATTGGACGATAAGAAGATGGAGATGTTGGGTCTCTCACTACCTTAGGTATCACAGTAATTATAGCACTATTCGGCATTAATGGAAATCTCTGTATTTCAGTAAGATGTTCATACATCTGTCCCAAGGGCCTCACCAATTTGGTTACCAGCAATTTATAGAATTCTGTTGTGAGGCCACCCGGCCCTGGAACCTTTAACAATTTAGTCTCCCTAATTTCTTACTCAATTTCCTATAATTGTATTGGCTGATTAAGCAATCTCAATTGTTCCTCTTTGATCTGGGGCAACTGTATGGAATGAAGAAATTGAGCAGTATCCATCTTGGACCCCGGGTTTGCTGAGTATAACTCCCGATAAAAATCTGAAATATATTGCTAATATCCTTACTGACATTTACCAACTTGCCTGATGTATCCCACATCAGTATTATATATTTAGCATTCATCCAACTTCTAGTGAGGTTTGCTAATAACCTACCAACCTTATTACCTTGCTGAAAAAACGTCCTTCTCTAAGTCATTCCTTTCTTTGCCTTTTGATGAAGAAGGATATTCAATGCCACTTGTGTTTCAAAAAATTTCCTCTGTGTCTCTTTACTCGGACATTGGTCATATTTTTGCTTATCTCTGTATAGCTGTTTCTCCAGGGCCAGTATCTCTGCTGTTAAAGCCTTTAAGTCTCGCCACCACGTAGGAAATGGTGTACCCCCTCAATACTGCTTTTGCAGTTTCCCAAAACAGAATCGGTGAGGTATAATGTTCCCTGCTGTGAAACTCCTAGTCTTCCTATTTCTTAACCAAATAAGTTCTGAATGCGGGGGTCTCTATACAAAATACCTGGGAAAGCACCAAAATGAACTTATGACCGTTGGGCGGAAGCCTTCTAAGTCAAACTAGACAGGCACATAAGTCTGAAGTTATCAGTGGACCAATATGGGATCTAGGTTCTTTGAAAAGCTCTCTCTATCTGTTAAAAGATAATCAATTCTAGATTGTGAAGCATGGGCTCATGAAACATGGGTACACTCCCTATCCAGAGGATGTAGTGACCTCCAAGCATCTACTAAATCAACATATATACCCAACTCCCTTATTCTCCTGCCTAGATGAAGCTACTGTGGGCACCGACCGACACGATTTAGATCCCCACCAACCACCATCAGGGTATTTATATATGATGACAGGAGCTGTGTCACTTTAACAAAGAGCAGATGGTCATAATTATTGGGAGCGTATATATGGCGCAATATTACTGGATTCCCAAATAATTGACCCTCTACTAATAAATATCTCTCCGCCTCATCGGAAACCACTTTATTTTCCTGAGAAAGGACATTTTCCCAACTAGGATTGCCACCCCCGCCTTTTTGGTATCCAATTGAGAGGAGTAGAAGGTGCCAACCCATTGTCTACGTAATTTGGAATGTTCCGCTGCATCTAAATGTGCCCCCCACTGTTGTAAAACCTGCAGCACTTTATACCGCTTTACTACGGCCCCAATACCTCCTACATTCCAAGTTATGCATCAAATCCTATTTGCCATCTTTCCCATCCTAGTTTTGCACCCAACTAAAAAAGATCATATAAAACCATACAATCTGGTCAGGGTCCCCCAGCCTAGGCCCTAGCCAGTGATCAGAGTCACACTTCTGCCATGAATATGTCCACCAACGCTTCACCGAAAAGATAACTCCTTCTATACCCCCAAAATTCTAACTGTTCCCTCCCTACCAACCTCTCCTCCCCTCCGCTATCCAACCCTACAACATATATACACTCTAAACCTGAGTTCAGCTATGAGCATAAGAGGGCACCTGTGAATCCTGTGGTAGGGACCCACTCCCTGCTATAGCAAAGAACCTCCCCAAAACCTCACAAACATCCCAACTTACAGGAGCACTCCCCTGTCCTTTCATACTGGAGTTCATGGCAACTCGACAAATCGTATGCAAAACAGATTGTCCAGTTCCTGAATTGCCGAGGAGGTGGCCAGAATCCTGCAGATGATACGGCCAGTTCATCTTGTGCTTCAGGGGCTGAGTCAAACGTATGGACTGTATTTGGTACCTCACCTTCAGTTGGTGCGGTAACTGGAGAACAAAGCAAATCTGATGACGGACTAGTTCTGAGCAGATAGTCGCAAAACTTTGCCGCTTGGCTGATGCCACCACCGAGTAATCAGAAAAAAATTAAAACCTTCGTAATCCAGGGATCTTGCCCGCTGGACACTGCCGCAAAATTTCTTCCTTATGTTTGAAATGTAAGAAGTTTGCAGTGACGGGTCGAGGTCTCCCTTGATTTCCAGGCCGTACCCCCCAAAAGGTTGTGCTCCCTTGGTTTGAAAAGCCTCCGGGACGTTGGAGAAAGGAAAAAATGTTCATGAGCCAGGTTTCCAGGAGGCCCCTGAGATCTCTATCTTTGATTTCCTCAGGCAGGCCACTAAATCTTAAATTACTCCTACAGGAGTGGTTCTCCAGGTCTTCTGATTTCGCCTCTGTTTCTGCTGCATCCTCTTTGACCACCGCCATTTTGTGCTCTAGCTCCTGCATTCGCTCATCAAGGCCACCGACATGGTCCTTCCACATCTGCGGTGTGTTTGGTGTGGTCGGTGAAGAGCCCCCTGCAGCTCATCAAAACGTGAATGAATTCTCTCCAGTTTTGCATCCATCGCCGTTAGGATTCCTGATGCAGTGTTCCCTGCTTCCCCTGTCGGGGCCTGCGGTTATGGGGGGGGGGGGTTACTAATACTATCTGCCATTTTACTCACCCCCCAGTTTCCCCTTCTCTCTGCGAATCACTTTTGTAGCCATCGGTTGTCGCAGAACACAGGAAAAGACAGCCGGTTTGCGTTTCTGCTATCCCCTCTCACTCACGATGATGAAACAAAATCTCAATTTGAGCCAATAAATGGGCCGATTGTGATGTGATACAGGGAGTGGGGGGCCCTGGAGCGTGACCTCTTATTGACCTCTTTACATAAAACCTTTCATCTATCTACCAACATTCTCTGCGTTCATGACAGTTAAAAAAGCAGCCACCCCCCAAGAAATGTTATCCCCACCCAGATCTATTGACCTGAAGCGGATTACTGACAGTTGGGTACTACCTCAGCCAATCGGATCACAGTATTCTCATTTCGGCTTTCTAAATCTGCCTCCTTATTTATTATAAATCACAGCAGGTTCTTGCTTTACTTTTGGCTTGTGTGCAGAAGGAGGATGCATGAGCCAGAAGAATGAAACTAAAGGGAGATAAAATACTCCGCCAATTCAAGGTACATTGAGCTAGTGAGCGTCTTTTCTCCTTGGGAATCTAAAGAATGCTGCTGCTTCTTCACCACAGGATTCCTGTTATTGAGGCTGAAAGACTCCAAGCCGTTCACAGAAATTGCCGTAAATGTGAGGCGCATTGAATATCCATTGAAGGCTTTCACTGAGCACGTTGGGGTCAGAAGTGCGAAGCGTTTTTTTCACATTGGCACAGAATGGGATACAGCGCTCTTATACGTCTGGCCTTTGTTTTGCAACACACACACACCGTTGCTGTGTGTGTGTCCTCCCTGGAAAACCCTCGGCGACAGAGCCTGGTCCGGGGAAGGCCTGTGGCAAGCTGGACCCGAGCAGGGCTGCCTGAAGCTGGGCATTGTCTGGCTGTCCTTCATGCAAGCTGCAGCCAAAATTCATAACAGAAAAGGAGCCTGGCTGAAAAGATGGCGGTTTTCCCCTCTAGGGATGGGTTTTCTCCTCATCGGATTGCCAAAGCCATTGGTTTTTTCGGTGGTCATGGAGTCCTGGACCTGAAGAAGTCTGTCAGCTGTGGGTCACAAAATGGGAGGGACATGGGTGTTCAGCTTTCTTCTGATGTTTGATTGGAGGAGGGAGGAAGCTGTCTTTGTGATTGCCTTGTTACAATTCTGCTTTTTGTAGTTTTAGAGTAACATTTTTTTTCTCTTCCCACAGTCGACAGTGCAATTCCTAATAAGATGCAACTGTACTTTTACACATTAATCAGTCTGAATCTGTATTGGTCTGGGGGTGTGTGCTAGGCAAACCTCCTCCTGCACGGTTTTCGCAACAAAGAGCCAATCTGAACCAAATGTAATGCTAAACCTTTCCTCCTAGAAATTACTTGTTAATATAAACGACACAGGAAGTCTTCAGCTTTTCTCTGTTACAGTTACATAATTTAGCTAGATCTTTCCAAGAAGAAAGTGGAGCCCTCTCCTGAATGATGAATTCCTTCAAAGGGAGTTAAGTTTCAGAGGTCTGTCTGGTTGGCATGTCTCATAAAGCTTCTGATTCTTTCAATATCTCCTCGTATATCAGCTTGTTGATTTATTGTGCTTTCCAGATTAGAGTGCAGGAAGTTATTTTCAAGGTGGATCTATGCATTTAGCAGACTTTGGCTGAAGTGGTTTCATGCGCTGTATTGAGTAATATTGCACCAGTGGAATCAGGTTAGAGCTCCTAGGAGCTAGCTGCAAATGTATTTGGCTAGTCTAGTAAAAGGGTATCGCCTACAACTTGTTTGCTAACCTTTATTTCTCTGTTGTATGGAACTAGGACCCTTTTTCTCTAATGCATCGTTCTTGTAGAGCAATCCTCAACAGCTCAATAATAACAAAAGATCATTCCAAGCATTTTCTAAAGGCAAGCTACATTAGTGCTGCTCTGATCACTGATGTTTTGTTTACTTACAACAGACCACAAGAGAACGGACAGTGTTGAAAAGTGGCTTTTTTAAAGGAATTTTAATTTTATAATGCAGCAATAGGGAGGGCCCACCATAGACACTTTGTTGCTGTCCTCCTGCGCTCTCGCAAACAAAGATTTATTCACCCAAATGCATGTCTTTTATTTGCCTCTGGCACCCCTTGAATACAAATATATTTATTCCTGTTGAAGACAAGTGTTTGCTTGGCACAAGTGCTGCCCCAGCCAGGCAGGCTGCAGGAATTCTGATGGGAATGATTTTGAAATCTTGTAGATTTTTTTTTTTAAGAACATATGTGCCATGCTGGGTCAGACCAAAGTCAGTCGAGCCCAGCATCCTGCCTCCGACAGTGGGCAGTGCGGATCTCCAATCTATTTCTTTTATTTCACTTCCAGGGGTAAGCGCTGGCTTTCCCAAGCCTACCTGGCTAATAACCGTTTATGGACTTTTCCTTCAGGAGCTCGTCCAGTCCTCTTTTGAAGCCCGCTATGTTGGTTGCCTTGCTTGCTTCCTCTGGCAACAGATTCCATGGCCTGATTGTACGCTGAGTGAAAACAATACTTCCCATGATATGTTTTACATCTGCCGGTTGCTGGTTTCATGTGTGGGGGCAACCAGAACTGCAAACAGCACTCAAGGTGCAGTCGCAGCATGGATGCATGCAAAGGCATTATGGTATTGTCAGTTCTGTTCTCTATTCCTTTCCAAATAACTCCTAACCTTCTATTTGCCCTTTTGACCGAAGATTTCAAGGTATTGTCCTCGAGGACGCAGAGGTCCTTTTTCCTGGGTGGTGACTCCTGACACGGAACTCAGCATCGTGTACTTGTATTTGGGATTATTTTTTCCTATGCACATTACTTTGCCCTTGTCCACGTTAGATTGCATCTGCCATTTAGCTGCCCAGTCTCCTAAAGGTCACAAAGTCCTTCTGCAGTTACTCACAATCCGCTGCAGTTTTAAAGACTCAAAACAATTTTGTGCCATCTGCAGTTGTGATTATTTCACTCACTGCTCCTTTCTCCAGGTCTTTTAGGGATATGCTCAATAGCCCACATCTCAGGACAGACCCCTGGGACACTCCATAATGACCTTTCTACATTTGAAAACTGACCATTTAGTCCTATCCTCTGTTTCCTGTTTTTATTCAGTTGCCAGTCCACAATAGGACACTGCCTCCTATCCTATGATCTCCTAATTTCCTGAGGAGTCTCTCATGGGGGACTTTGTCAGATGCCTTCAGAAAATCCAAATACACTACATCAGCTGGCTCACCTTTATCCGCATGTTTATGTACACCTTAAAAAAAACCTGGTAGATTGCAAAGAAAGTCTTACTTTACCAAAAATCATGTTGACTTTCCGCCATTAACCCATGTCTGTCTACATGGTTAGTAATTTTGATTTTAAGAATAGCTTCTACCATTTTGCTTGGCACCAGTGTCAGGCTCACCAGTCTACAGTTTTCCATATCGCGCCTGGAATCCTCTTTAGAAATTGACATCATGTTGGCTACTCTCCAGTCTTCAGGTTCTGTGACTGTTTTAAGTGATAGATTTGTAAATCACCAGAAACAGCTCTGCAATTTCATGTTTGAATTCCTGCTATCCGGTCACAGAGATGTTTTTTTTTTTTTTTACCCTTGTGGAGAAATAGGAAACTTGCATTGAACAAAATCTCATCTTTTACTTTCACCCCATGGCCATTCTCCAGTTTTGCATGCAAAAGCTACTTTTTTTTTTTAAGGGCCAGTGGTACTTTTCTTGCTGGGGATCGTGACATTCACCTTTTTAAAAACTGCTGTGTCCCACCCTCATGTCTACGATATGCATACTATCTCCTTTATCTGCGCACACACACACACACACTCTCTCTCTCTCTCTCTCAGTCACTCACTCAGTCACTCAGTCACTCGGGCCATCTTCTCAGCCTTAGAAGGCATGGGGTGAACCCACCCAAGGAGAGAAATAACAGTCTCTCCTGGGCTGTAGGCTGGGGCAGGATAACCTGCAGGAGCAAACTGGACCAAGAACACACAACCACATGCCTTTACCACCAAATAAGTCCACTATCCACTCTGAAAAGTTGGGGTCCAAACTAGAAAAATAGTTTATTGTAAAGAGTGAGCCTGATTGATGAGGCTAACTTTAGTGCTGGGAAAAATTGTGGAAGCTATTCTAAAGAACAAAATCACAGAGCAGATAGAAAGACCTGGTTTAATGGGTCACAGCCAGCATGGATTTACTCAAGGGAAGTCTTGCCTCACAAATCTGCTACCTTTATTTGAAGGAGTGAATAAACGTGGACAAAGGTGAATCATTAGATGTAGTATATTTGGATTTTCAGAAGGCATTTGACAAAGTCCCTCATGAGAGGTTTATAAGAAAATTAAAAAGTCATGGTTCAGACCAAGATGGCTGCTGTGTAGTAAGTACACGAACAGCGCAGCTCCTGGGTTTCT
This sequence comes from Rhinatrema bivittatum, assembly GCF_901001135.1. Taxonomy (NCBI): domain Eukaryota; kingdom Metazoa; phylum Chordata; class Amphibia; order Gymnophiona; family Rhinatrematidae; genus Rhinatrema; species Rhinatrema bivittatum. Next base: position 23,865,270 of record NC_042625.1, read on the forward strand.
TAGAAAGATTTTCTACCTTGGCTGATTTTTCTTCCATTTTTTGCTGCTCTTGGATATACTATGCCTCACTCAAAGAAGAAAGCCAAGGTGGGAGACATTACACTGACTCCAGTTGCTGATTCAAGGCAGCCCAGGATAGAGGCTTTGTTCGCGAGACCCGTGCCGTTTCAGCTGGAGGGAGGAGCCGTTGGGGAGGTTGGCGTAGAGCGGACGCCAAGCCCCATGGCTGATGAAACATCCCTCAGCCCCGGCGTGCCAGCTACCCACCCCTCAACCGCCGTCCGGAGTCCTGGAAAGAGCGGATCTGCCATCTTTACTACTGGAGAAGACAACGGCCTCGTTCAGTTTAGGCACCCAGAGAAGGGTCGAGGAAATCTTGAGCCCTTCGGAGAATCTGGAGATTCAAGGTTCCAGGGGCCAAAAAGTGGAGGCACAGTACCGAGACGCTGTTGGTAAGGGCCCGGAGGAGGTAGGAAGCGAGATTCAAAAAATACAAGTTATTTGTGATCCCCTCTTGATAAGGCCCCAGAAAATAACATTGGAAGAAATCTGGACTATGTTAGTTGCGATGAACAAATCAGTAAATATGTTAACAAATATGTTACAGGGAAGTTTAACTAAAACACAGGTTTTGGAAAATAAAGTGGCAAAGGTGGAAACATCTTTAAAAGCTACGGAAGAAAAATACAATGCATGGAGGTGGTTCAAAGTAACGTAATAAAATCTGAAACATTTCAAAGGAACAAAATTGAAGTGGTAGAGAACAAGCTGAGGAGGTCAAACTTGAGAATTTTAAATTTTCCCAAGATAAAATTGATCTTCCCCTAATGATCTATTTAAGAGCTATTTGATTAACATTTTGAAATACCCTGAACAAGCGCTCCCAGCAATTTCTAAATTGTATTATTTACCTCAACCCAGAGAAGAAAATATTCAAGAAAATACTCAACAACAAGGAAATCCTTTGGATTTGGATATAAACCTATCAGATATCTTGGAGACGTCTTCTGAGATGTCCATAGACACTAGAGCTATTTTACTGGTTCAGTTCACTTTTACTTCTGAGAGAGACTCAGTGTTAAAAATGTATTTTCGATTTCAAAAGCAGAATTTCTATGGCCAGCAGATTCGTGTTTTCCCGGACACTGCAAGAAACACTCGAATTAAGAGAAAAAAGTTCATCGCAATGAGAGAGGAGACCATTTCAAGAGGGGCAAAATTTACATTAGGTTTCCCCTGTCGCTGTTTAATTGTATATCAAAATTTGAGATATGTGTTTAATGATCCGGATACTCACTCCTAGGTACCCCACTGTTGGGTTGGCATTATATTAATGCACGTGGTAACTACACTCTTTAAGTATGAATGAAAAATATAATTCCTTATAAGCCGCTTTATTTACATCTTGGTCCCCAATTGCCTATAATGATTTGACAATGTATACAGAATGTTTAATTTCATGATAATGTAAGAATTGTTAATTCTCTTTTGGTTTATGATTCCGGGAACATTGTATCTATCGGTTATGTTTGAAAAAACTTCAATAAAAATAAAATAAAATAAACAAAAAGTAATGGGATAGGAGGCAGTGTCCTTTTGTGGATTGCAAGCTGGTTAAAAGACAGGAAACAGATTAAATGGTCTGTTTTCTCAGCGGAGAGAGGTAAACAGTTATCTGTACATGGACCAGAGCTTTTTAACATATTTATAAATGATCTGTAAAGAGGAACGATGAGTGAGGTGATCAAATTTGCAGATGACACAAAATTATTCAGAATAGTTAAATCACATGCAGATTGTGATAAATTGCAGGAAGACCTTGTGAGATTGGATGATTGGGCATCAAAAAAGCAGATGAAATTTAATGTGGACAAGTGCAAGGTGATGCATATAGGGAAAAATAACCCATGCTGTAGTTACACAATGTTAGGTTCTATCTTAGGCGTTACCACCCAGGAAAGAGATCTAGGCATCATCGTGGATAACACATTGAAATCATTGGCTCAGTGTGCTGTGGCGATCAAAAAAGCAAACAGAATGTTGGGAATTATTAGGAAGGGAATGGAAAATAAAACAGAGGATGTCATAATGTCTCTGTATCACTCCATGGTGAGACCACATCTTGAGTACCGTGTACAATTCTGGTCACTGCATCTCAAAAAGGATATAGTTGCGATGGAGAAGGTACAGAGAAGGGCGACCAAAATGATAAATGATGTATATAGGGAAAAATAACCCATGCTATAGTTACACAATGTTAGGAGTTACCACCCAGGCAAGAGATCTAGGCGTCATAGTGGATAATACATAGAAATTGTTGGCCCGGGGTACTGCAGCAGTCAAAAAGCAAACAGAATGTTAGGAATTATTAGGAAGGGAATGGAAAATATAACAGAGGATATCATAATGCCTCTGTATCGCTCCATGGTGAGACCGCACCTTGAATACTGTGTGCAGTTCTGGTCACCGCATCTCAAAAAAGATATAGTTGCATTGGAGAAGGTACAGAGAAGGATGACTAAAATGATAAAGGGGATGGAACAGCTCCCCTAAGAGGAAAGGTTAGAGGTTAGGGCTTTTCATCTTAGAGAAGAGACAGCTGAGGGGGGATTTAATGGAGGTTTATAAAATCATGAGAGCACTAGAACGGGTAAATGTGAATGTTATTTTATTTTTTCAGATAATAGAAAGAGTAGGGGACACTCCATGAAGTTAGCAAGTAGCACATTTAAAACAAAAAGAAGAAATCTTTTTCACTCAATACACAATTAAGCTCTGGAATTTGTTGCCATAGGATGTGGTTAGGGCAGTTAGCATAACTGGGTTTAAAAAAGGTTTGGATTAGTCAAGTTGACTCAGGGAATAGCCACTGCTATTACTGGTATTAATAATATGGGATCTATTTAATGTTTGGGTATTTGTCAGGTACTTGTATCTTGGATTGGCCACTGTTGGAAACAGGATGCTGGGCTTGATGTTCCCTCAGTCTGACCCAGTATGGCGAGTTCTTATGTTCTAATCAGCCAAAAATACAAAACAGTATTGTAAAACATTCCAGCAATTTTTCAGTGTTTGTTGCATCAATTTCTCAGACTTCATATTCAATTTAACAAGCCTTTGTTCAGCTTACCCTGGCCCTCTTAATGTCCCACACTCTAATTACAGTTCGTGATCAGCTCCAAGAAGAAATCCCTCAGACAGGAATCAATCGAGCACCGCAGCAAGTTCCTGCTTGCACAGTTTGTGGTCCCAGCAAGTTCCCACCACAGTGGAAATACTCTTAATTCTATCACTGTTCCTTCTGAACATGAGCATGATCTTTAGTCACTGGAACCTCCCCAGCTCCATGAACGTAACCCTAGAAGAAAATCAGCACCTTAAACCGAACACATTCTCCTTATATTAACTTTGCACACTTTCTGTGGCACGTGGGTGTTACATATATATACATTTTTTTGTCTGCTGTATCACACAGCCATGGCGCAATGCATGCCCCTGGACAATAGGGAGATCATACAGCAATGTTATGCAGTCTTCAAACCCAATTTGCACACCTTATACCTCCACCTCTCCCTCCCACACTCACTCAAATGATCATGCATTAGCAGAGAAAGGCAGGGCACTACTTTTGCAAAATACAGCTGGCAGTCAGGTTGTTCTGAGCACAGGACTAAGAGCCAGCAAATGCTCCCGTTCCCACAGCAGTGTTATCCCAAGTTGATAATCACCTGGAAGATCAAAATATTCTATTCCCAAATCAATTTGGATTTAGGAAACATCACTCAGCTGAGACATTACTCCTCTCACTAATGGGCTGGACGCAGACGAATCTTATTACCTTGTACTAATCAACTTAACAGCCGCCTTTGACACTGTGGACCATAATCTGCTATGCCAGCAGAGGAGAAACATTGGGATCGATGACAAGGTTCTCAGATGGTTCTATTTGTTTCTGTCCAACAGAACATTCCAAGTCAAATTGGGCAACCACATATCTGACACCTTCCAGTGTGATACAGGAGTCCCTCAAGGCTCAACCCTCTCAGTAACACTATCCAATATTTACATGCTTCCACTGTGTAAATTACTGACAAATGTATGCTGATGACTTACAGTTTTACATCCCACTCTCCAAAACATATGAAAATACAGTCTTGATACTTTCTAACTATATGAAAGCAAATCAGCAAGAACTTTCACAACTAACTCACATTAAACCCCAAAAAGATCAAAATCATCTGGCTAAGTAGAAACACTTTGATAGTTAAACCACCTGTCCTGGACCTGGGCAATTTTCAAATAAATCCCTCAGACCAAGCATGGGACTTAGGAATACAACTAGATGAGAACGCAACAATGAAAATGCACATGAGGAAACTAATCCAAAACTGGTTACGCCAAGCTGTGTGTACTGCACCGGTGAAAACCACTATGAACAATGGCAGACTTCTGGACTGAATTGTAAAGTGTAATCTTCTCAAACCTAGACTACTGCAACTCCTTACTGCTAGGTCTTCCAGCATGTCAATTAAAACCACTACAACTATTACAAAATGCTGCAGCAAGACTCCTACTCTTTTTTTTTTTTATTTATATATATATATTTTTAAAAATATACTTATAAATGCGGATGACACAAAATTATGCAGAGTAGTTAAATCACAAGCAGATTGTGATAAATTGCAGGAGGGCTTTGCAAGACTGGAAAATTGGGCATCCAAATGGCAGATGAAATTTAATGTTGACAAGTGCAAGGTGTTGCATATAGGGAAAAATAACCCTTGCTGTAGTTACACAATGTTAGGTTCCATATTAGGAGTTACCACCCAGGAAAGAGATCTGGGAGTCATAGTGGATAATATGTTGAAATCATCAGCTCAGTGTGCTGCAGCAGTCAAAAGAGCAAACAGAATGTTAGGAATTATTAGGAAGGGAATAGAAAATAAAACAGAGGATATCATAATGCCTCTGTATCGCTCCATGGTGAGACTGCACCTTGAATACTGTGTACACTTCTGGTTGCTGCATCTCAAAAAAGATATAGTTGCGATGGAGAAGGTACAGAGAAGGGCAACCAAAATGATAAAGTGGCATGGAAAATCTCACCTATGAGGTAAGGCTATAGAAATTAGGGCTGTTCAATATGGAGAAGAGATGACTGAGGGGGGGATATGATAGAGGTCTACAGAATCATGAAAGGACTTGAACAAGTTAATGTAAATCAGTTATTTACTCTCTCAGATAATAGGACCGGGGGCACTCCATGAAGTTAGCAAGTAGCTCATTTAAAACAATTCAAAGAACATTCTTTTTCACTCAGTGCATAATTAAGCTCTGGAATTCATTGCCAGAGGATATGGTTACAGCAGTTAGTGTAACTGGGTTTAAAAAAGGTTTGGATAAGTTCCTAGAGGAAAAATCCATAAATTGCTATTATGATAATTAATAAGCAATAGCAGCTTGTGATTTACTTAATGTTTAGGTATTTGCTCGTTACTTGTGACCTGGATTGGTCACTGTTGGACACAGGATACTGGGCTTGATGGACCCTTGGTCTGACCCAGTATGGCATTTCTTATGTATGTTCTTATGCCTCCTCTCTTTTATCTGCTCTCTTCTTCGCTTTATCCTCTTTTCTGCTCACCCTCCCCTCTGCTCTTTTCCTTGCATTACTCCCTTACATAGAAATGTGACAGCAGAGAAAGACCCTATGGCCCATCCAGTCTGCCCCTCTGCCCAATTAATTTAGCTTTATAATTCCCATAGAGATTCCCCTCTGTATTTATCCCATGCTTTCTTGAATTCAGCTCCTGTTTTTGTGTCCACCCCCTCCACTGGGAGATCGTTCCGCACATCCACCACACTACCCTCTCTGTAAAGGGATGCATGCAAGATTACTCCTGAATCTACCCCCTTTCACCCTCATCTCATGACCCCTCGTTCTAGAGCCTCCTGTCCATTAAAAGTGGCTCACCTCCTGTGCATAGAAACCTTTGGGATATTCGACTGTCTCCATCATTTCTCCTCTATCTCGCCTTTCCTCTAGGATGTACATGTTTAGGTCTTTAAGTCTAATCCCATATGCTTTAGAACGAAGACCACTGACCATTTTAGTAGCCAGCTTTCCTTTTCTTTGCTGCTCTCTCTCTCTCTACACTCTCCTTGATGTCCCTCTCCCCCCCCCTCTCAGCCAGACTCTCTCCCTTCTCTTCTGTTTGCCTGAGCAATAACTTGAGCACATGGCTGCCATCTCCCGCCTCCCACATCTGATTGGTTTTGCTCTGCTCAGGAAAACCAATCGGCTGCAGGAGGCGGGAGCTAAGCAGCAGGCCTGCTCTGCCTCCTGATCCTGATCAGCATGAGAGAGAGAGAGGGGATACCTGCTGCCTGGGCACAGCTGCCCTATGTGGATACATGGGTGGCACCACCGGTTGTGCATGCTAGCCATCATTCCTGCCAGCTCTGTCCCGTACAGCAGTGCCCAGTACACCTCTTCCAGGGCAGACGTGGAGGTGGGAGCTACCAGAACTGTGTGATCCCACTTTCAATTCGCTTCCTTGCTCACAGGTTTTTGAGGTTGGTGTTACAATAGTGAGGGTGAATCTTTCACCCTGGCTAGTTCATGGCCCTACATACCACTACTAGATACAGTTCGTCCTCTATCACACAAACAAATGTACACACGTCGCTCGCATCCCTCTGTCAGATCAACTTAAGAGTTCACCAGTTATATCTATTCTACAATGCACAGTATTTCTGAATACATAGCAGTTGAAAAATAACACACAGAAAAACATCAAAATATTTTGAAAGAAAAAAGTAAACACTTGGCTGTAAACTCTTCATCAAGGTGGTGAAATGGCCTGTGTGTGAGTGTCATAATCCTATAGTAAAATGCCTCTGTTTTTGCAGCGTTTTGGAACATGGAGGGGTCAATAATCCAAAGGTTGTTATTTGGGAAAATGCATGTTTACCTTGAGTTTTCAAATTGACCCCCTTCTCCTCTCCTATGAGGTTAAAAATATGTGCGCTGTGAGAATACGGGGGGAAAGGCTGGGGAGTGAAAGCACATGCAGAACTTTCATTTTGAAATCTCCATGCAGCTGCGCTCTTGCTTCTACACAGTTGCAAAATCCATGGCTATACATGTATCCGCCCTGGCTATGTTTCCAGAGGGAAACTGGATGAGAATTTCCCTCCCCAGTGCTGAAGGCTGAGGATAACTCTGTTGCGGTGGACAGATGAGCATCCTTTTCCCCATTCCCTGTGCTAGGTTGCTCTGTATAGCCATTTCTGAGCTGTGAAATCATCCTATCCTAGGAGGAGTGGAGTGGTGACTGAAACTTCAGCCTGAAAGGATTGTTCCTCCATGATGTGCAGTAGTGCTCATAAGGCATTAAGGGCAATGAAGAGTTTGCAACGAGTGAAAGATTTGTATTTTAATTTCTGTGTATTTATGAGCTTTCCCTCTTTAACTTTCTCTTAATGATAACATTTGATTTCTATCAGAGATGAAATACTTTTCTTTTTTTCTCTTTTCCCCTTTTGATAAGGCACTAGGCTGCATAAATGATATGAGCACATTTCCACGAGGCTGCTTGGTGATTGAAATGTGGGCAAGGGCTTTGCGTACTTGCCTTTAGTTCGAGCTGACAACATTGTGGGAAAAAGTTGGTTTCCTCCATCCGGCAGATAAAAAACAAATGGTCCATCCAGTCTGCCTAGCAAGTTACTCATGGTAGTAACTGCCACGCTGTGCAGGTTACCCCATAAGAATGTTAAGGGTAGTAACTGCCACTCTGTGCAGATTATCTCCCCCCCCCCCCCCAATGCCTTCTGCTAAGGGTAGTAGCTGCTGCTCTATGCAGGTTACCCCTGGGCCTTCTGTTAAGGATAGTAACTGCTGCTTCATGCAGATTATCCCCCGTGCCTTCTGCTAAGGGTAGTAGCTGCCGCTCCGTGCAGATTACCCCTGTGCTTTTTGCTTAAGGTAGTAACTGCCGCTCTGTTCAGGTTACCCCCGTTTTCTGTTAAGGGTAGTAACTGCAGCTTCATGCAGGTTACCCCATGCCTTCTGTTAAGGGTAGTAACTGCTGCTCCGTGCAGGTTACCCCTGGCCCTTCTGTTAAGGGTAGTAACTGCCACTCCGTGCAGGTTACCCCTGGGCCTTCTAATAAGGGTAGTAACTGCCGCTCCGTGCAGGTTACCCCTGGGCCTTCTGATAAGGGTAGTAACTGCCGCTTTGTGCAGGTTACCCCTGGGCCTTCTGTTAAGGGTTGTATCTGCTGCTCCATTACAGAAAATTATGGTCATGCGTCTTGCAATGAATCTGATAATGAATTATAAGTTTCCGAGCAAGCATTGGCTTTATTCGTTGTTACTGCTCTCTCTGCAGAGAGCCTCCGTGCTGCATTGTTATTTTGTAGCATTACTTTGATATTTATTTTTTTTTAAACTAGCTAAGCCAACGAATAACTGCCCTGCTGGAAATTTTTTCTTAAGTCCCGAATTTGGGTGGAATGGAGCTGAGTTTTATCGCACGAGCACATAATTGTTTTCCACAAAAGGCTTGCAATTAGCAGCTTGTAAGTAAGTTCTGCGGACAAAGGTCCCCTCCTCATTCCTTTTAGATTTCATTCTAATGCAATGCTAGTCTGTGAGAAGCAAATATGCACTGGAAGAGACATAATGAGGAAATCCAGGCCGAGGGGGGAGCCAGCTTCTCTGCCTATTTTTTTTTTCAATCTTTAAAGAGGAAAAGCATTGCAGAGGAATCTTGCGTGCTGAAGTGGGGATTGGAAACTCTCCAGCTACTGTACTTCCCTTCAAATAAAAACAGCTAATTAACATTATTCTTTAATTATTGCTTTTATCAACAAGAGGTCTGATTTGTACCAGCAGGATAGTTGCTTTCCCTTAACTACCCAAGTGGATGCTTCATATCCTGTTGCTTTTGAAATGAATTTGATGTCATCTGCCCGATGTCACTTAATGGCACCACTTGGGTAATGATTCTGCATAGAAGCTCGGTTAGGAGCACTGCAAGCATGTAATTTCGCCCCTTAGGCAACAGCACTTTTGAAATCTCTGGATAGTTTTGAACTCTCTGTTCTTAATTAAATATGCAATTTTTCACGGTAACCAGGTTAGTTCTTTTGTGTTCTGCTGAAATACTGTTAAGGAGTTTTATTCCTCCTTATTACACATTATTCAGGCATTGTGGATTCCATAATTAAAAAAAAATATGAAGAGAGAGAGAGAGAGGAAAAAAAACCCCCTCAATTTACTCCTTTCTTTTCCCCTCGTTAATTTCGAAATGAATTTTAGTAAATTTTTCTTCACTTCTGAGATGGCTTCCCAAAGACCATAAGGAGGAAGGATTTAATTGCTCTGGAGAGGCTCCTGGATAAGGAGGGATTTGGTTCTCTGACTGGTTGGTAAGCCCTTTTGGGAATGGTTTTAATGCTTCATGATCTTAAAAATATTGCCTGATTGTTCAGCTCTCTTAAGAAGGATTTTTTTTTCTTTTCCTGTTCCCTACGGCTGCCGCATAAGTATGAAGATCATGTGACCAGCAAAAGGCTTTCTTTAAATTAGAGAGGTTTCAGAATATTGTTCTGTTTTGTTTTTTTCGTCCAGATTATTCAAAAGTAGACACTTCATCACTTCACTACTGCCAGGTATTATGAGGAAGAAAATGCAATGATTTGTTTCCCTATATTTTTCAGAATGCAGCTTATCTGCGCCGCTCGCTGGGAGAGTAACTTCCAGTTGTCTGCGTAATTCAGCGGTGCGTGGCGGGAGCTGCACGGTTTACAAAATGTCACGTATGTTTCACCGCCGCAGGAAACCACGCGCTTTCTCCACCCATTTGATCAAAGTGCGTGCTGGTGTTTTACGCCGTGTAGTGATTCTGACACGTGCGTGTAATCACCTTGAGTTGTGTGCGGGGGGTGGGGCGTGGTTTCATCAAACGTGGTCGCTCTTGCCATTCCCAGTTTACCAGTCCCTACACCAGCTCACCCACGTCGTTCAGTAAAAATCACCTCAGCTCCCACCACCACCCCTAAACTCGGATCCCTGCCCCCCTGCCCCCCGTCCACCCAAAAACCCAAGTGCGGTTTCATTCTCCTGAATTAATTAGCAGGTGCGCAGAAGATATCCCACTTGTGACCTACCAGCCCGTGCGTGAGCTTCTCTACGCCACCCCCGTAACACCTCTCAACCGCCCTTCCCTTCCCCTGCACGTTCCTCTGGGAAAGGTTTCTCTCTTTTTGGATGATTCATGTATTGGTCTGATAAAAGGAATGAGAGCCTGAAACAAAATATATGATTTTTTTTTGTCCTGGACTGATGCAGTTACTGGAACTCTACCCTTAACAGAAGCTTTTAAAAATTGCTGAAACTCTGCTGGACAAACTAAGGGAGAGTGCAGGTTAAGTCTGTATCTCAAGACTCTTGTGAGGAAACCTGGCTGAACTATACAAGAGCATTATCAATGAAGCCCCCCACACCCTCCTCTGGGGGCAGTTGGGCCACCACCAGACTTTTGCAGAACCTCAGAACCTGGGTAGGAGGTGTCATAGCTTTTCTCATGCAGGGCTAGCCTGCAGTGTTGACTGACGACGCACGGGGAAATGGGCAGGCGCCAGAGCACGTGGAAACCACTGGCGAGTTTTCTGCGGAAATTGCATCACGGTTGGTTCATGAAACCTTTTTGGTGAAAACTAGTGTAGCCCCGGTCCGGTTCTGGTGGCAAAACGCAGAATCCACGATCGGTGCATCTGTACTGAAGCAAAGTCCAAAAAATACAAGAAAGAAAAACACAGCCTCCCTTCACCTCTGCACTGGTCAGCTCTTTCTCTCTGGGCTCTCCCGGCACACCTTCCCTCTGCAACTCTTTGCCCTTTCTCTGCTCTCTTGATGGAGTCTTGGGCTGATGGCGTTTGGATCGGTCCTGGACTCTGGTGACCTTCCCGGGCAGGATGGCACTTCCCACTGAACTCTGCATGAACTTTCTCTCTCATCTGGAGCCTCCGCTCTGAGGTCCCTCCCCTCCCCTCCATGCCAGTGAGAGGCAGGGTCCTTATGAGCCGCTCTGTGGAAGAGGGAGCTAAGATTACCAGCCCTGCAGGGCTCTGAATCCTCACCCACCTCCTCGGCTCTCAGCAATCCACCCATAGCAACTCCAAATCCTCAATGGACTCCCCCGTTTCCAGGGGGGTGCAGGGGTTTTTATACCTCTGCTTTATCCCCTGCCAATAAGGGCGAGGGGCTCCTCCTTACACACTGACCTACAAAGGTCTGGCAAGGCCCCTGTCATACTGAGGGCACTCGGTCCAGCTGAGGCCACGTCCCGCACGCCTGCGATGGGCAGGGGTGTTCCCTGAAAGCAAATAACCATCCCCTCTACACAGGGGAAAGGCAGAATATCAAATGTTCATTCTAAAAATAAAAATGCATTTTATATACAAACATGTGACTTTAAGGACTAAAGTCTTTCTCTGTTTTAAGGATGTCTGCTGTGGTTGGGCATAGTGACAGGTTAAAGGACGGGCACTGCTTTTCCCATTCCTCAGCAGCGTTTGAGTATTGGTCCAGTACAGTTACAGACTGGGACAAGAGACGGCGACCTCGACTCTGGTCTCTCCCCGAAGCGTTAGAGGGCCACAGTTGAGGTCTGCTAACTGGGAGGCGAGAAGGGGCCATTTGCCCCGGGTGGCAACAGGGGGAGAGGTGCCACTGCTGCCGGCAGGAAGGTCCTGCAGCGGCGCAGAGCAGTGATGTGGCGGGGGAAACCCCGCCAGCAAAAGCAAGGAGCTGCAGAGGCTGAGAGCAGCGGCGAAACTGGCATTTCCTGGAGGAGGTGAGGCAGCAACTCCGGGACAGAAGAAGGAAGAGACTGGCCCTGTGAGAGCAAGTGCCAGTGTATGAGGGGGTGTGTGTGAGACAGTGAGTGTGTGCACCTATGGGTGCGTATGTGTGAGAGGGTGCCTGTGTGCGGGGGTGAGAGAGAGGAAGCATGTGAGTCTGTGCATGTGGGTGAGACAGGCATCGTGTGTGAGAGATAAAGAGGAAGCGTGTATGTGTGAGAGATGGAAGAAATGTGTGTCTGTCTCTTACACTCAAACTCCCTCTGTCTCTCACCAAGCGTGTATGTGTGTGAGAGACGGAGGGAGCATATTTTGTTTGTGTCTCTGTCTCTGTATGTGTGTATGTACTTCCAGTTCACAACAATCTCAGGGTGATAGGTATGGAGGGTGGGGGATTTTTAAAATCCTTATTAGTTTTAATTATTGGGTGTTATTTGCTGTCTGCTGTTTTGAAATATTTTATCGGTTTAGGACATTTTTTAAAATTTGTACAGGAGCTTCTAATTATTGAATATTATTCTATTCATCAGCTGTTTTGAAATGTATATTTTTAGTATGGTTTTACTACTCTGATTGATTTATATTTCTTGATTGTATTGTTTTGAGGAATAGTGATTTTCTGCTTTCCCATTGTTAAACTGCATACAGAATCTGGCTTGTGGTTTCCAGTTCAGCTTTTATCTGCATGCGTGCATGTGAGAGAGAGAAAGAGAGAGGAAGCGCGCATGTGTGTGTGTGTTAGCATGTGAGAGATGGACAGAGGAAGCATGTGTGTTTGTGAGAGAGAGAGATGGAGGAGAAGTGTGTGTGAGAGCGGTACAGAGAAAGTGTGAGTGTGTGTGTCTCTCACCAAGCATATATGTGTGTGAATGAGAGAGAGAGGGAGTATATTTTGTGTGTGTGTGTGTGTGCGTGCGAGCATGCGTGCCCAGTCTACAACACTCTTAGGATGACAGATATGAAGAGCGGGAGATTTTTAAAATCATTAGTTTGAATTATTGGGTGTTATTTGATGTCTGCTGCTTTGAAATATTTTATCAATGTTTAGGAAATGTTAAAATTATATATTGGGAGTGGGGGTGCCAAAGAAGTATCCGCCCCAGGTGCCAAATGCTCTAGGTGCGCCGCTGGCATTAGGAGAAAGTTCTCCCCCCCCTCCCCCATCCAACCTCTGTGGATGGGAGATGGTAGCTCAGGCTCCGCTGGTTTGGAATTATTCGGGGTCCCGCTGCTCCCAGCATGCAATTCTGGAAGGAAGCCTTAGTCCTGATTGAGCAGTTTAAAACAATCATGAGATCAGAACATAGTTTCATGCTTAACGAAGTGATTTTGAAGAATAATGCGATTTCTCGTTAAGGGATTCTGAAAGCCACGATAGCCTGAGAACGTGAAGTAAAAGACAGAGCACGGTTTCACACCGGATTGTGCTGAAGGCTTTCATTCTGCCCTGCAATATTATTCAGTGACCTTCTGATAAGAACCTGTTTTACCTTGTGGATACCGATGCTGGCCTTTCAGTTCTGGGATGTGGTCAGCATTTAAAAACATGGCATTCTTAGGACAAGAAAAGGAGCATAGGGTAAATGTGCACGTCTGCAGTCAGGAAAAAGTTCCAGTGCGTACTAAAGCAGTCCAGTTATCAAGCAAAAGGTACATGTGCAAGTTGGCTTTGAAGAGGGGGTTACTCTGCAGCTAAACGCACACTCGCAGTTTTAGCTGCTGCAAAACGGGATGCAAAGTTCTTCATGCCATTTATGTGCATGGTTAGGGACGTCAAAAAAACACGCGTAAATCTTTAACATGCCTCTGCTCCACCAAAATGCCTTTCCTTTCTGCAGGTAAGGAAATTGCGTGCATATATTTAGATGGCTGGAAATCCATATCAAGTGCATAGGGCCGAGTTATGTGCAATCCTTATTTTGCATACATAATTCCTAAGGGGTGAATTGTAAAAATGTTCCACGTGCAAAAATTAGCATATATGTGTGTAAGTAGTCTCTATTCACATATTTTGCATTTAAAAAAAAATCCAAAATATACACGTATTTTCACCTTCGTACGCAGAAAAGTTGCGATCTAGGGGCATGCCAGGGCAGGGCCAACATTTACACACACAAATTGCTATTTTAAAAGACACGCATGTAGATTTGCCAACTTGCATATTATTTTACAGCTGCTAATTATCTGGCGTAGGTGATATTAAATGTGTTCACTGGGTGGGAGGTCTGGGTGAACTGGGGGGGGAGTTCAGGCTGAAGAACCAAGAGGTTCTCGATGACCTGGAGAAGGTCTGGGCTAACTGGTGGACTGACTGGTTAAACTGGTAATTTCCTTGACACACATGTTTTAAAGTACACCATAAATTCCAGTTTACGCGGGTAGGTTCTGCTTTATTTTTGTGCGTAAGATATACATGCATATATTTTTTAAATCGGAAAAGTATGCAAGTTCATTGCATTGATAAACGTTCTTTTAATGCATTGCATGTATTCGCACGCAAGTTCGCATTTGCACGTACATTGTCGGATAGAGCTGCGCGTGTTATAAAAAAAAAACCCGCCCAGATCATTTGCGTGGGTTATAAAATACTAGTGTATATGCCATCGTGCGCATATGTTTGGAAGTTATCCTCCCTGCTTTTGCATGTGTGCCCTCCTGTGTCTTATGTACCAGAAGAGTCACTGCAAAGACTGAACTGGGATTTAGTCTTAAACTGCGGTCCGGCTTAGGTGAAACAATGTGAGCAGTGAAAGGGAGCTCCCAGTACTGCAGAAGTAAGATGTCCGGAAAATAAAAATACCCTTTCTTAATTCCACAAGTTGGATGTGCGCTTCCTCACCCGTTAGCGCGGGAGCTGCTTGCCGCCGGCTCGGTGCTCAGGCCTCTTCTGCATGCTCCTGCCAGGCGGGGCCTGGTTCCCGCCCTCCCCGGGGACAGCTGAGGCCATCAAACTCGCATCACCCGGGACCTGGGGCTGGACTTGAACTCTGCCAGGGGTGAAGGGTGAGTCACCGAGTCCCTCGCAGGCTGTTATCCAGGCAGATCATTTACCTCCCCTCCTCCCACTGCCCCACGGGTTAGCGTTAGGTCTCAGCCTGCTCTGTGTTGGTTTTTTTTTTTTTTGTTTTGCCTGTTAAATAATTGTGGCATTGTGGAAACTCGAGCATGTGCTGTTCAGCTTACTTCGCTGCTTAAGCAAAAAGCAGCTGTCGAGCGTATTTCAAAATAGCCATCAGAGTCTCTTGTTTGGATGGTTGGGGGGGGGGGGGGGGGGAACCGCACTCTTTATCATCGCTTTTAATACAGGGTATCAATTATACTATTCATACGACTCTTCCCCCCCCCAAAAAAAAATAAATCTGTAGATTTCCTCAGTAAGCCCCTCCTGTTTAATGCCGTTCAGGGGCACAGTGAAGGCGAGCCCTCGTGTTAAATTCTTTTCACTTTATCTGCCGCATAAAAGCGCGCGCTAACGCATTCAGCCTTTCACAGCGGGCGCCGCAGACAGCCCCTCCGCCCCCCCGGGGGGCAGCCCCCGGTAATGTATTCACGGTCACGGTCACAGGCTGGCAGTGTCGTGCCCCGCCTTCCCGGGGCCCTGCCTACATTCATCAGGCTCACGACGCGGCTCTCGGACTACTGAATAATTTACAGTTTTGGAGCCCAGTCTGGTTCAGGTCATTGGGGTCCATGGGTTAATAACAGGTTTGGTTTTCAATGTGAACAGCTGCCTTGATAACATATGAAAGAATCCTATTCTGTTGATTAGATTTTGAAATGGATCAATTTTTAATCAGCAGAACATCTGACTCACTCAATAAGAGTAGCATTATAGAGACAGGACGGAGGCTTTTTTTTATTTACAGGATTGCTTGTCTTAACTCATACGCAAATAGAGACCCCCCCTCCCCCCTCCAGCCCATCTCCTCAAATTGACTGGATTATCTTCCTGCTCAAATCCTGTATTTGATTCATCTACTGATTAGTTAGGAAATCTATCATTCTGTGTAAGAGATAAGCAGTCAGAGCTAAAGGTTTGATTTAGTTATCCATTGCTTTCATTGTAAAATTGGGTACTTAGCAAGGAGGAGATTTTTCTTAATGTACATTAATAGCAAAAAAAAAAAAAAAATGGAGACATTAGGAAACATGGCAAACAGTATCCTGGCTTTCATGTCTTCTTATTTCTGTCTCCACAAAATGTGAACGCTTTTTTTTTCATTTGTACGATGGTCAATGGGTTGAAAGGATCTCATATAAGAGACTGTTAAGTCCATGAGATATTTTAAAATTTCAGAGCATATCTGTAGCCATGCTTTTTCAGAGTGAACTATAACTACCAGAGTGCACTGGGAGGCAGGACTGACTCATCTGGCCCCCATAGCATAGAACTTGGTCCGGCCTAATGTCACATCCCACTGGATTTAATAGCCATGTAAAGGGTTTTATGGTTGTCAATAGGATTAATATAGCTTTTAAAACATTTGAAGTTATTTAAGAATACTATTAATGTTAACTATTTACTAAGCTAAAGTCTGTCAGTAGTGATTTATTTAGCCATATGGGGCTCCTTGGTTCAGTCCCTGTCTGGCTTCTGAATGTTGGTTGAGCCAGCCGGAGGACTGCCAGTTTTTCAGGGGTAGTTCTCGTAGCAACATCTGTTGGCTGGCTTAAGGTCGGGATTAGTGGAGGCTCCAGAGTGAATCCTGGCTCCCCCACCCCCACCCCACAATCACAAGAGATCATTGTGATCTCTGACCTCCGGAAAAGCAGAAAAATGAAAAGAAAAAAGGAGCCGATGGGACCTGCACTGTACAGAAAGTGGCCCCTGTGGCAACCCAGCTTTGCGTCTCCCATCACTGGGCATTGCAGTCACGTGACATGAGACCCGGGAAGTGGCTCCCAGCTGAAGGAGTGCAGGAACAGTTCAGGCAAGGGTAATGGTGGGCTGGGGTAGGGGAAGACCAGCCTGAAGCACAGGGTAATGGAATTGAAGGAAGTGTCCAAGGGGAAGAAAAAGAGAGCAGAAAACTTGTGTGTGCGCTCATGTGTGTGGGGATTTCAGTGTTCAAACGGGGGAGACTCAGCAAGGGAAACCCCGAGCTTTTTAAAATTCCCACACTTTGATCGCCTCCAAGCTAGCTGGAGGTGGCCAGATAAAACGCATTTGAATAACTTGGGGGCAGTTTGGCAGCATTTCGGGACAGAGTTTAAATTAGCCGGCTGCCTCTGATCGTCATAGTTAGCCGGATAACTTATCCAGCTAAGTCTGTTCCTGCCGGGATGCAGCCCTAAAGTTAGCCGGATAAATTGACCTGATTGACTATCCGGCTGTGTTCAGCAGTGCTCCAGATTGGCAGCGTTCTGCTGAGTATCTCAGCCGACTAACTTGTCCGCTCCTCACACTGCCGAATATCGGACTCGCAGTGTTTCTGTAATATCAGCAAGCGTTGCCAAGATTCTAAGCAGGGGAACATTGGCGCATTCATAAACATTTCAGTATGTTTTGTGTTTGTTCATAGTTTGCTAATTTAGGGGATTATTTAATAAGCACCATTAAGGTCTCAACATGCATTTTAAATGCCAAATTCGGTGCTCAACCCACATTAAAAGCTCATGAACGTGTGTTATCGGTAACACTCATGCCAGTGTCAGCTATAAACATTTTAAAAAATTCACAGAACACGTGGAAAAAAAATCTGATCATCGCATGCAAATTGGCAGCTGTAATATTTTTAAAAAAACCCCAAAAAACATAATGCAGATCCTGTGAGAGGAGCAAGACCCCCATCCCTGGCAGATTACCTCCTGCCTCATAACCCTTTCTTCCAGCATATCCCTCCCTGCCAGGAGGTCTCCCCCATCCCAAGAATAACATCCTCCCCCACTCCAATTAGGGAGCCCTGTCCCCAGCCCAAAAACGCTCCCCTACCGGACTTCATAAAAAAAAACCCTCTCCGCACAGAGTCTCCAGAGCCCCCTTGTCACCCGGACCCGCTCTTACTCCAGGGCAGCCTTGGGTCTCCTGGAGCGATGGGTTTAACTGCACCTTTCGGCATTGCTTAACGCCCTTTAGTAAATCCTGCATTCACTGGGAGGGGAGGGGGATGGGGCTAAAGCATAGCTTTAACGCCCTTTAGTAAATCCTGCATTCACTGGGAGGGGAGGGGGATGGGGCTAAAGCATAGCTTTAACGCCCTTTAGTAAATCCTGCATTCACTGGGAGGGGAGGGGGATGGGGCTAAAGCATAGCTTTAACGCCCTTTAGTAAATCCTGCATTCACTGGGAGGGGAGGGGGATGGGGCTAAAGCATAGCTTTAACGCCCTTTAGTAAATCCTGCATTCACTGGGAGGGGAGGGGGATGGGGCTAAAGCATAGCTTTAACGCCCTTTAGTAAATCCTGCATTCACTGGGAGGGGAGGGGGATGGGGCTAAAGCATAGCTTTAACGCCCTTTAGTAAATCCTGCATTCACTGGGAGGGGAGGGGGATGGGGCTAAAGCATAGCTTTAACGCCCTTTAGTAAATCCTGCATTCACTGGGAGGGGAGGGGGATGGGGCTAAAGCATAGCTTTAACGCCCTTTAGTAAATCCTGCATTCACTGGGAGGGGAGGGGAATGGGGGCTAAAGCATAGCTTTAACGCCCTTTAGTAAATCCTGCATTCACTGGGAGGGGAGGGGGATGGGGCTAAAGCATAGCTTTAACGCCCTTTAGTAAATCCTGCATTCACTGGGAGGGGAGGGGGATGGGGCTAAAGCATAGCTTTAACGCCCTTTAGTAAATCCTGCATTCACTGGGAGGGGAGGGGGATGGGGCTAAAGCATAGCTTTAACGCACTTTAGTAAATCCTGCATTCACTGGGAGGGGAGGGGGATGGGGCTAAAGCATAGCTTTAACGCCCTTTAGTAAATCCTGCATTCACTGGGAGGGGAGGGGGATGGGGCTAAAGCATAGCTTTAACGCCCTTTAGTAAATCCTGCATTCACTGGGAGGGGAGGGGGATGGGGGCTAAAGCATAGCTTTAATGCCCTTTAGTAAATCCTGCATTCACTGGGAGGGGAGGGGGATGGGGCTAAAGCATAGCTTTAACGCCCTTTAGTAAATCCTGCATTCACTGGGAGGGGAGGGGGATGGGGCTAAAGCATAGCTTTAACTCACTTTAGTAAATCCTGCATTCACTGGGAGGGGAGGGGGATGGGGGCTAAAGCATAGCTTTAACGCCCTTTAGTAAATCCTGCATTCACTGGGAGGGGAGGGGGATGGGGCTAAAGCATAGCTTTAACGCCCTTTAGTAAATCCTGCATTCACTGGGAGGGGAGGGGGATGGGGGCTAAAGCATAGCTTTAACGCACTTTAGTAAATCCTGCATTCACTGGGAGGGGAGGGGGATGGGGCTAAAGCATAGCTTTAACGCCCTTTAGTAAATCCTGCATTCACTGGGAGGGGAGGGGGATGGGGCTAAAGCATAGCTTTAACGCCCTTTAGTAAATAGGCCGAGTGAGACTCGGGCTGATAATAAAATGCGCTCAGCCTAATGCACAGGTTTACATGCTGTTGGGCACGTGTTTTGGACGCGCTAGACTAGCGCCCAATGCAGTGAGATTAGCGCGCCCAAAACGTATGTCCAAACAAACGCGTACCCGCTAGCGCCCGTCAGATGTAAATTGCATGTAGATGAGGGCATAAGATATTGCCCTCCCCTCCCCCCCAATGCAGGAACGCGCTGGGCGTCCATCGCACACTTTTAAGTGCAGCAAATTTAAGTTCCCGCTCTGCACGCTTGTATCCGGTCTTACTCTAACTTTATTTTATTTATGCGGACGATGTGCAGATTTTAATTCCTATTGAAAATTCTGTAGCTACCACCTTAAAACTTTGGGACATCTATTTAGGCGCCATTAAAAAAGTATTAATACAAATGAACCTTGCGCTCAATGAAAAGAAATACATCTGTCCAAAACTAAGTACATTGAAAGAACTTGAAGTAGGAGTAGCTGCTAAAGACCATCCTATTGCCTGTGATGTTAGGGATCTAGTGATGATTTTAGATTGCGAAGTGAGTCTCAAAAAATGCATCAGCAGTAAGTTAAAGACGGTTATTTTAAGTTGAATATTTTAAAGAGACTAAAACATCTTGTATATTTTAATGATTTTAGGTCTGGTTCACAAGCTCTTATTTTTAGCAGATTAGACTACTGCAACACACTTTTACTGGGCCTACCTACCAATGTTATACGTGGATTGCAGCTCCTGCAGAATTCTGCTGCCAGACTGCTGACGAATACAAAGAAATGTGACCATATCACTCCCGTACTAAAAGAGCTTCATTGGCTCCCTATTGGTTACAGATCACAGGATAAAGCACTTGCCCTAATTCACAAATCCCTGTACAACGAGAAGGTTGAATGGCTCAATGCAGCACTGCATTTTCATATACCAACACGATTAACGAGATCAGCTAATACTGGGTTACTACCCATCCCGACTGTAAAATCTGCACACATGAATACTGTTGGAGAAAGAGCGTTATCCATTGCCGGACCCAACCTCTGGAACTCTCTACCATCACAACTGAGAATGGAAACCTACATCAAAGTCTTTAAGAAAGGAGTCAAAACTTGGCTTTTTAACAAAGCATTTAATAACAACGGTTGACTTTGATGCTGTTTGCTACTTTTATTTATGTTTTAGTTTTTATGATTTTATCTCTCAATGTATAGTTATTTCTTTTATTTAGATATTTTAAGCAAAATGGATAATATCTAACTAGTTTTTAAATGTTTAATTTTAAATGCAATTTCAATTACCGATGCTTAATCTGAGATGTAAACCGACGTGACATGTTTTTACATGAATGCCGGTATATACAAATAAATAAATAAATAAGTCCAGCCTCAGAGGAGGAGTAAAGTCACCTTGCAGTCAAGGGCTCATGAATAACATTAAAAAAAAAAAAGTTCTCTGTGTTGTGATAAGTGTGTCCTCCGCTTTAGTATCGTGATGCTTTAATTTACTGCTTTCGGTAGGGAAAAATAATTGTATATTTTGACTTGATTAAAATAAACCCACTTCTCTTCTGGCCATACAATTTAGACGTCCATAGTTGGGGCGCCTAATATTTTGCTGAAGTTGCGAAAGTGAATTGTAGCAAAAAAAAAAAAAAAAGCAGCGGGATGAAAACGGACGCTCATGTTGAGCGCTCGTTGCAATTGAGCGCCCGACGCAATAAATTATTGAGCGCTACGGACGCACAACTTTCCTTTAGCACACGCCTTTTTTTCACGCTGCCTGTCATACAGATATTGCGTCGGGCGCCCAGGGGATGTGGCAGTGCGCATGATAAGTCGACGGGCGCTCGATGCTAGCACGCTTTTTTTTTTTTTCACTGCAGCAGTCCCTCGGAATTGCGCTTCGGTTCGGAAAAGGTGCGGGTTTCCCTTCCAGCGCCGCGGCACATCATTTCAGCGTTTTTCTTCTTCTTGCATTGTCCCTTCCCTTGCGGACGACGCGTTGGAAAGATCTGCCTCTGTTTTCTTTGTCTGTCGAGCCCATTACTCATTAAAGAATAAACATGTGCTCTCTGCCTGTGGGGGGTGAATTTTGCAACAGCTCAGAAAGTCATTTTTACGCTGCAGTCTGCGAGAAGACACTTGGTTTTTTTGTTGTTTTTTTTTCGTCGTTCCATTTTGGATATCGTATCACAGGCGTAGTACCAGATTTGTTGTGGGGGAGGGGAGGGGATTTGGTAAAATGACACGGCATGATGGATTGCATAAACCTCGCGACCCCTTCCCTGACTGCTATACATTCAGATTTACTGCCGCGGGGAGGAAAGCAGAACCCAGACGGATGTTTACCCGTATCGAGCTTGGCCGTGCATGCGTCCCCAATACATCTGAGCTACCAAAAAAAGAATAAGTTATCAAGCCTGGGAAACGGACTGTGAACCTCAGTGGATGTTCTGGAGGGGGATAGAAAAAAAGGACTTGGCTTCTTACGAGTCTCATAAGCTTGAACTATTTGCATAAGTAACTTGTGGAAATGGTTGTGCTTTTTTTTTTTTTTGGGGGGGGGGGGTGTTACCTTGTATGATTATATTGATCAGTAAAAAAAAAAAAAAGCCCTCATTTTGTCGGGGGGAGAGTGTACGTGCTACCCGTGTTATAATTGGCAGAATAAAGCACGTTACCAGTCGGATCTCACATGAGCAGTAGACTGGACTTCGAAAGGGCAATTTTATAATGGTCGGCAAAGGGCTGAAACCCACTTTGAAAATTACTGGGATCACGTCTATCTTAGCGAGGAGCAGGCACGCCCGTTTACACCCACCAGAGAGCAAGGCTAAATGACCATGCCAACACTAAGGCGCTTGCTTTCGAAAATCGGAAGTGCACACGCAGATTATTTCCTTGCCCCCCCCTCCCCGACTCTGCCCCTCCCCCCTGGAAATGCCTCTTTGCAGTATGCGAAAAAACATGCACAAAATCCTTCCTCATATACATTTGCACAAACCCCCACCTCTGATTTTCCAAAAGCCCATTTACATGCTGCAAAAAAACGGGTTTTGTGTGCATCCAGACTTTTGAAAACTAACCCCAAGAGGGTGACGTACGGCAGCTGAAGTAGAACTGAAATCAGAAGGCAGAAAGAGCAGGGCAGACTTTTTTTTAGCTCCCAATTTTCAAATCAGACTTATGCGCATAAATTCACCCTGAAATTGTCGGGTGTGTGTGGAAATAGATGCGCAGAAGGCGGGAGCACCAGCTCGGGAGTGGGCGTAAACGCGTGCACGAGGCTTTATGCACTTACATTCTAAAATCAAAAGTGTGCGTGTAAAAGGTTTCCCAAATCCAGCTGCACTCCCCGGAACACACACAAATCCCCGGACAATTTTGAAAAGCCCATTTGCATGCGTAAGACTGCATTTTATAGGCCTGATTTTCAAAAGCATTTATACACAGACAGTGGCATACTAAGGGGGGGGGGGATGTGGTCCGCCCCGGGTGCCAGCTGGGAGGTCTGTGGCCGCGGGCGGGGCCCATCTCGCGCGTGCTAGAAGGGGGAGGCCTCCGGGCCGCGAGCGGTGGGAGCACTGGGCGGCCGCCTAGAGCTCCACGGGTCTGGAGCCAGCAACTGCATAGCCTTTCCTTCTTCCCACCCCCTGCGGCCCGGAAGAGGAAGTGGTGGGTCCATGCAGGCGGGAAGAAGGAAAGGTCATGCAGTCGCAGCCCAAAGCAGGAGGAAGAGCAACAGCGCTGCCCCCCATCCTCCCCACTGCAGATGCAGGAAGTAGAGCTGCACAGCTCCCGTGCTGCTTCAAGAAAAATGAAGAGCCCCCGTCTGTCGTGGAGGCTGAAGGAGGAAATTGCTGCTGTGCTTCTGATGGGGAGCGGGGTAGGAAGTGAGAGAGAGTGTGTCTGTATGTGTGTGTGTATATTGGAGTGAGGGTGCATGTTTGTGTGTGAGAGAGGGAGCCTGTGTGCAGGGGTGTGTATGTATGAGAGAGAGAGAGAGAGAGCCTGTGTGAGGGAGAGGGGAACCAGAGCTTACTAGGGGGGGAGAGAAGGGACTGAGAAGTGAATTGGTGGGGGGTTGCCAAAGGAAGTATCCACCCCGGGTGCCAAATACTTTAGGAATGCCACTGCAGGCATAAAACTGGGTTTTACACTTATCAATGCATTTTGCCTGTGTAAATGGGCTTTTGAAAATTGCTACAATAGATGCCTCTGAATTATCCATAGGATTTACCCGCGTAAGTGGCTTTTGAAAATTGCTGCGATTGTATGTTACATTTACACGTGCAACTCCTTTGAAGATTCACCAGTATGTGTATAAAGAGCTTTGAAATATCCCCCCCTTAAAGCCTGCTGCACTAAGATAAAGATGTCCAACGTGTCAGCATTAAACTGTGACTTGCATTACCCATCCTTGAGGAATAGGAGGGGGACTCTAGGCTACGGGAGACCTCTGCCAATGAAGAGGGCCCTGCTTCTTTGCTGGAAGCACCACATCTCCCTCACAAAATCATGAGGGCCCCCACCCAACCCAACATTTCTGGACTGATCCCCCAACCTCCTAAAATGTAACTTGGGTCTCCGGGCCCTTGCCTACCACCTTTCCAGAAGCAAGCCCGGGCCTCCAGATTGCCACTCCAGCTGCCTCCTTCTGGTGAAGACATCATTGGAGCCTGGAGGAGCTGGGAGTTGAGAGGGACTGTCGAAGGTGGGTGGATGGGAGGGAGAACCCAGAGACGTCTGCTACCACCACTTTTGGGGAGGATGGAGGGCCCAGCCCAGCCTGGAAGCCCCACTTTGCTTTCATTGGGAGGAGGGGTTAGGAGAGGCGGA
This sequence comes from Rhinatrema bivittatum, assembly GCF_901001135.1. Lineage (NCBI taxonomy): Eukaryota > Metazoa > Chordata > Amphibia > Gymnophiona > Rhinatrematidae > Rhinatrema > Rhinatrema bivittatum. Next base: position 23,889,493 of record NC_042625.1, read on the forward strand.
GCTCACTGCTGTATGTTAATGTGGCCCTCCTAACAGGGGAAATGTAACTATGCTTCTAGAGTTGTAGTTGTAGTTATTGGTAATTTTCCTGCTGAACGAAGACTGCATTAAACCTTACAAGTATTAACACTGGTGTTATGCTCAGGCTTGTGGACCCTTGGGCCGACGAGGGGATGTTACACCTTGCGGAGGATCCATAGGTTCTCTCGTCGGGTGGCGAGGCAGGACAGAGGAGGAGAGCAGCTGACCCTTGGTACTGAAGACAGGAGCTAGTGTGGAGTCGGACGAGGAGGTGAGCAGATGGGACGATCTTCACCACTGGTGGTCTGCGGTCCCCCCGGGAGGAGCCCATAGGGACCCGACCGCTGGGACTTAGGTGGACCTAGAGAGGTCAGGGTATCGGTTCAAAGGCCAACTGGAGCTTCGCCCTGGAAGCCTGCGGTCCCCCCAGGAGGAGCCCGTAGGGACCCGGGCCGCTGGGACTTAGATGGGCCCTTGGAGACGGTGGTCTTGAAGGAGTCCTAGGTCAAGTGCCAGAGGGTCGACGCTCACCAGTCCGAAGTCGTGTGCCAGAGAATCACCACTTGCCAATCCGAAGTCAGGAACCAGAGAGTCACCGAAAGCCAATCTGAAGTCAGGAACCGGGAACACCAAGACGAAACAGGAACCAGAGTCCGAGCACATGGAACTCACCAAAGCAAGCAGACTAGACAGCGTTGGAGGACATTGCCAAGTCGAGGAATGAGCAGAGGAAGCTTCCTTAAATACTTCCTCTGCTTGGATCATTGGAAACAGGTGAGTATCATTAAAGGGATCAGGTCCCTTTAAATCCAGCAGGGGGGCGTGGCCTCGTGCCTAAAGATGGCGGTGGCCATCTTGGATTTCCTCCGAGGAGGAAAGCCAGCAGAGCTCCGCGAGGGAGGCGCAGGGACGGCTCCCCAGCGGGTGGCCAGACCGCGGACCGGCCCCGGGGAGCACGTCAGGAGTTGCCACGGCGGTTTGCCGCCATGGTGGAGGTAGGGGGCCGCGGAACACAACAACTGGAGAGTAAATCCAGAGTTAATAGGAAAAGAAGTAGATATATATATAAACTACCTCTTTTTGTATTAACTCTGGATTTACTCTCCAGTGTTAATACCTGTAAGGTTTATATCTATACATAGATATATAGCTGTATTTTTTTCTAATTTACATGTGCATTTGTGTTACCATCAAGAAGTCTGGTGGCACCACTGACACATGTGCAAATAGCATGTGCTATTGGCCTTGGTACATGGGCGTTTGCTGACAGACGCGTTAATTTGCTGTAAATGTTAACTTGTGCCCAGGCATCTTGGTGTGTGTTTTCCAAAAATAGTTTAGGAGCGGTGCCTCTGCTTCTGCTGGTTCCTACCTCAGTAGCTGTGATACCCTGGGATGAAATGCTGAGAGGCTCTGCGTATTTGTAATATTCTTTCCAGCATATGCAACCCAAAGGAATTTTGTGTTGACTCTCCGAGTCTTGACAGACTAGTTTTGAATTTACTTAGCTGACAGATATTGATATAAGATAAGGGGAAGAAAAGCACTTTTAATGATGATTTGCATGGGTTTAGCCTCAATGCATTGGGATTTTATTTTTAAAGCTACTGCCTTTTGGCATCCTCTCATTAGACTGAATAAATATTTCTCCCCTCTTCACCATCTATTAATTATATTAAAGCTATATTGGGAAATGCTATTGGCCATCTTTTTAAAAAGAATTTGCATTTAATTTACAATGTATGTAAATTATAGGATCAGAACAAGCAGAAAGCAAGCAGAAGTAATTACCTGAATTAGCTTGTGAGATTCAGAGCTACTGTACACTTAAACTTTTACATTTTCCTCCTTGTGCAGCTCAATTTTCTTGAGTCTGCCGTGATGAAAATCTTGTTAATGTCATTGGAAATTTAAATGAGCGAGTAGCATAATACAGTCTGTTTATTACAAGAGCTGGGTAATTTGCCGGTGTAACATTCCAGATAGCTGTAAACAGTTCTAAGGTTTTAATAAACAATGAATATTTCACAAGTTAAGAAGAAACTTGTGTTTAAACAAGAAGTTCCATGCAGGACTAATGGCGCCTTCTTTACGTTCAGAAACATCCATGAATCCAAAATACCCTGGTCAAGATCCTCTTGGACCCCTGACATCGTTTAAACGTTTGGTCTGGCTAAGACACCAAACACATGCTGATTTCATAAGCCTGCGATTTCTTCCTTCGGAAAGTAGGATTAAACCCCTCCTGATTTCTGGAAAAATGCATGTCATGACATTCTAAAAAAAATCAGGCTTACGAAGGTGAATATATTGCTCCTTCCCCCAAAACAAGAAAAGTTACGTCTAACTGCAGCTCTGGATAGCTAATGAAGGACAGGCTGGTCCGGGCTTGACTTCTACTGGAGAGCCACAGAAGAATAATCACTCTACAGGCAAGATTTATTGATTGATGAGTAAATTGAATTGTGAAATAGTCATGAAATTCCTTAAAGCTATGTATTATTTAGCTTGTGTAGCATGGTGAACCATTCAAGTAGCTGTACTAATCCTGGAGATAATGATGTACGGTAGGTTGTTTAACCAACCTAAGAATTTTCCAAAGATGATGATGAGCTGGAAGTGTTATGACTGCCTAGATCCCTCCTTCCAACATAAGGGATAGTGAGCAATAAATAATGCCTATCATGAAAATAATCTTCTGATAGTATTACTGTATTTAGTACATGTCGCTTTCTAATGCACTTTAATTTTTTTTTTCTCTCCTTCCACCTTCCCATTTCAATCTTGACAGGAAGCCTTGCTAGCAAGTCTTCTGTTTCTCTTTCCGATCATCTCCCCGGCCTGGGCAGAGTATTGTAGTGACTGTGAGTGGGATGCAGTTTGCTCAGAGTTGTAGCCGGTACAGTTGGGTTGGCATGAGTGCTGACTGAATGCCAAGTATGCCAGGTCGCTGCTCTGCAACTTTTCTGAGCTACAGCAAATTACTTCCCCCCCCCTTATTATGAGCCTGCATATCCCCCACCCCAGTATTAAAACAGGGTTCTAAGCCACCTAAAACAGTAACATAGAAATGACGGCAGAAAAGGACCAAATGGTCCATCCAGTCTGCCCAGCAATCTTCTTAAGTTAGTATCTGCCGCATCGTGCAGATTACCCCCATATTTCTCTTAAGGGTACCATCTGCCGCTCCGTGCAGTTACTATCCCCAAGCCTTATAATAACCCATAAAAATGTACTGCTAGCAATATTTTTTCTGGATGATGCTCTGAAAGGACTTACAAACAGCATGTAAAACTCAGCTTTGGAGGGACCTTGTCCCACAAACATAGAAGATAACAGACGATAAGGTTGATTAGGTCATCAAGTCTGCCCAATTTACTTCCAGTTACGATGCCACAGACCTTAGCTGGTTGGTGGCTTTTCCTTCACCTCTTATCCTTTAGCGTGTAATGTTAATTCTTGCTGTGTATGTTTCCCTGCTTTGTTTCCTTACGGTTTAAATCCTACCTCTAGAGTGTGAGCCAAATTCCCAACAATTAGATTACTTGATTTTCAATTGCAAAGTCTTTTTTTTAACTCTTTATTTATAATTTCTAAAGTACATTATAAAGATTCAACTTTTCACAGAAATATGGTTGAAACAAAATAACAGGATTATAAAGCATCCATCAACTATAAAGGAAATGAAACCAATCCTAAATTGACCATCAAAAAAGGCAACACACGGACAGCAAAAATAAGGAGATAATCAAAAAGGAAATAATGCATAGGAAATGGCAATAGCATGAATGAGCTACTATCAATTTAGAGACATTCAGTTTCCAGATGATACAATGGGACTAGAAGCTAAGTTTTTCCTAGAGTTCATGAATGTACACAACTGTTCAGGGGCAAAAAACATGTAGCTTTTGCTACCTAATTTAATAAAGCATTTACAAGGAAATCTGAGAGTGAAGGTAGCCTCTAATGATAAAACTTCTTGACATAAAGCCAAAAAGGCTCTTTTTCTTTCTTGAGTCGTACACGATAAATCGGGAAAAACCCACACTGCAGAACCCATGAAAGAGTTCCCAATATGTAATTCTTCATAATACAGCTACTTTCGGATTCAGAGAAGAAGGTAACAATCAAAGTTGTTCTATCGATAATCTCCAGGTTAGAGGTCTCCAGAAATATGGTTAAGTCCAAGGCCAAATCCTGTGCTGGCTTACGGGCAAAAGGGGGATAGTAAACTTTAGGAAGAGCAGGAATCGTCTCCACGAATCTTCAAGATTTCAAGAAAATACCATCGCAATGTTTCCCTAGAAGGTTCACCAACCACTCTTTGAAAGTTGATAAACCTTAAATTAAGGTGATGTGATCTGTTTTCCAACATTTCCATACGTATTTGCTTCAGAATGAGTGAAGACTGAATATTTTTAACCACAGAAACCTCTTGCTGCAAAAGCAGAAATCTCTCCTGAGATTAATTTTGGGCAATATTATAAGCTGACATATGAATATCCAATCGATGGGAGACATTTTGAGCTTTTCCCAAAGAATTAGCACAAGATTGGACTATAGAAGCCACTAAGTCCCAGAGAGTGTCCATAGTCACTACCACCGGTTTAGGAGGAACTGTGAAGGAAGAACGATCGATAGCCTACTGAGACTCACCACCAGATTCCATAGGAACTGCGGAGTAAACAGGGGAAATAGATCCATCCAGTCCAACTTCCTAAGAGTGTTGAACAGGTGCGGCCTCAACGGCCCCAGAATCTCCCCTTCGGCCATGACGCTGAAAGCTGGAGACGCTGCAACATCTGGGGTCTTGCCATGCTGAGCTGGTGGCAGTTGAATGTCCAGAGGGCTGAGGGAAACCTCTTCCCCAGCCGAGCCCAGCTCTCCTTGACCAGGACTGGCACCGGGAGAGCCCTCCTGAGTGACCGCAGTGTCCACGAAGTCCGTGATTGATCGTTGCCTGGCAGGTAAGACTGGTTCCGGGAGGAAAACACGAGTCTTGCCTTTAGGTTTAGAAGGCATAACTTAACAGAAGACTCTGCAAAATCAGAGGAAAAATGCATCCGTGGAAGCGTCGTGCCACCATCTTGTCCCTAGCAAAGTCTTTTTTGACATCTTAAATAATGAAGTGCTATCCCGTAGTCCCTATGTTTTCTGCTGTGTTGGCCAGAAATGGAATCTGCTACCTGGTGATTTCAGTTGGCTGCTGGGTGCTCAGCATTGTTTGTAGTATAGTAAAAGTCTCATAATCCAGCACGCAACTCTCTGGCGTGCTTGACTAACTCGGCGTCTCATTTACCCCACCCAGGAATTTGGTCAAGGGAGGTGGGGATGCCAGGAGGGGGGAGGGTTTGGTTTAGGGAACAGAGTAGCCTTCCTTTGCTCTGCTCTGTACCTTGTCCACTCCAACTTCATCCCCTCCCCTCCTGTTACCTGTTTGGTGCTGCCTGGAGCAGGAAGTAGGGGGCCCTTGGATAATATGGGCACTGCCTATTCTCCGTGCATGCCGGATAACGGGGCGTTTACTCTGTATCTGATGTACAAGGCTATTGGTTGCCATCTGATTTAGTACTACGCAAGTTCTTAAACCAGTGTTTGAAGTGGTGGGGCCAGCCGAAGTTGCAAGTCTGCAACGTAGATCTACGAATGTGTGAGTGAGCACTCTAGCTATGCTGCAGACTTGCAGAGTTTACTTTCAGAGCTTTGAGCTCTGGCAAGAAGAATGTCTAAAAACCTTCAAGCGGAAGCTTAAGACCTGGCTTTTCACTAAAGCATACACCTAACTTCCCTTTCCCTCTCCACCTTGCAACCCTCCCCTCCTTTCCCTCCCCACTCCTCCCTCCTCCCACCCCTCCCCCTTCTCAAATTCTGCCCAAATCTATATATTACGTACCCTCCTATAAATGTACATATTGTATATAATTGCAAATCTTGGTTACAATTCTTAATGCTTTTTTCCCCATTATATCTCCCCCCCCCTAAATATCTCTTTTGTTAACCTGTTATATTTGTTCAATGTAAAGCGCTATTCCAGGCGTCTGTTTGCGTTACACTGTGAACCGATGTGATATCATTGATGAATGTCGGTATATAAAAATTTTAAATAAATAAATAAATAAATACATAGCAAAGTTCCTTATGGGGCCTACAGCCAAACGTTTTTATGAGGGTAAGCACGTCTACCCGCAGAAATCAGGGGTTTGATTATTGCCTCCCCCCCCCCCCCCGTGAAAATATGCATCGCGTGCTTTATGACAGTGAGCGTAGTTTTTAGGTGCGGCGGAAGTAGGCAGGGGGTGGAAAGGCCAGGTTTTTGCGACCACAGAGGGGGTCACATTTTAATATTTCAAGTCAGCGGGGCCTTTGTAATTTCCATAAATCAATCAATGAAGAATCGTTTTCTCCCTCCCCTTCTCCGATCGGTAAAGCTGACAACAGAGAAGACCGTAAGTTCAAGTGACACAGGATATCAAGATGAGCATGGGTGAGGAACTTGTAGTTCGGATCAGCGGGAACTACGGCAAGGAGCTGTATATATGGCGCCTGCCATTCTTACAGAAACAACAATAAAAAAAAAATTTCCCTGCCTCGCGCGTCCATTTTGTAACCTGGAAGTAACGGCGCAAAAGCTCAGCAGGAACGACGGCAAGGAGGGAGAGGTGATGGTACAAGAACCAAAGTGGTGCAGACGTAATACTGCGGGAAACACTCAGATGACCCCTAGCCCCCTGATAGCACCCGGATCCCTGCCTCCTTCAGGGCCAATGGGTGCTAGATCAGAAGGTGAAAGGTTCCTCCTATTGCTGTCTTGAGGGCGATGGATGACATAAGTTCAGACTTCATTTTATATTTTGTTTCAGTGATGGAGAATGCAATCGTTGTGAGCAGCGTGAGGCAGTTATTTTGTGAGATTGCCCTTCCTGTAACTAATCTTACAAATATTATTGTGCTATGGTCTGATTTTTAGTAACGAGTGCATGGAAACTATTGATTGAGCTGATCTGGCCACGGTGAGAAACTGTTGCTTTTTTTTGTTTTGCTTGATAAAAGCAATAATACGTTCTGTTTCTCCCCCATGAACTCCGTGATATATCTGTCTGTATCTGCATTGGCCAGGACATCTTTTGAAACCATTTACTCATGTAAATGGTGCTTTTACTCAGTTAAATTTGCCCATCTGAGAATTGCCTCCGCCAGAAACAGTGCGTGAGAGTGGGGGAGGGATTTCACGGCCCTCTCGGTGACCCCTCAGGACATTCTTGGCGGTGGTTTGCTGTGACCTTTTCGCAGCCCATTCATTACCATCCTCTTGCCATTTTGGTCTTCCCTGGCTGTTTCCCATCGCGGTACTAGCCAGGCCCAATCCTGTGCGTAGCTTCTGTGATCTGACCGGGTCAAGCTCTCCCAGGGTAGTGCTTTGGGCAAGATAGGGTGGGAGGGGCACGGTTTGCACTGAAAATACACACTTTTCAGCTTTCAGTCTTTTCTGCAATTTTGCATATGTTCTACAATACCTGCAGTGGAGGAGGCTCCAGGCCATCCCTGTTACCTGGAGCCACATAACCCCCCCCCCCCCCCCCCCCCGCTGGATAGTAATATATAGTAATGTCCTAAATGACGGCAGATAAAAGACCGGCAGCGGCTGGTTCACTTAGGGTAGATGTGCGTCCAGATTCCCACATGAAACCCAACACCCCTTTTCTCTGTGTTTCTTTTACAGTTTTAACTGCTGCTACGTTCAGGTTACCCCATGTCTTGTAGGAAGTGCAACGCAGTCACATCACTTCTGTTAAGGGCTGTAACTGCCGCTCCTTGCAGGTTACCCCATGTCTTGTAGGAAGTGCAGCGCAGTCGCATCACTTCTGTTAAGGGCTGTAACTGCCGCTCCGTGCAGGTTACCCCATGTCTTGTAGGAAGTGCAACGCAGTCACATCACTTCTGTTAAGGGCTGTAACTGCCGCTCCTTGCAGGTTACCCCATGTCTTGTAGGAAGTGCAACGCAGTCACATCACTTCTGTTAAGGGCTGTAACTGCCGCTCCGTGCAGGTTATCCCATGTCTTGTAGGAAGTGCAATGCAGTCACATCACTTCTGTTAAGGCCTGTAACTGCCGCTCCGTGCAGGTTACCCCATGTCTTGTAGGAAGTGCAATGCAGTCACATCACTTCTGTTAAGGGCTGTAACTGCCGCTCTGTGCAGGTTACCCCATGTCTTGTAGGAAGTGCAGCGCAGTCACATCACTTCTGTTAAGGGCTGTAACTGCCGCTCCGTGCAGGTTACCCCATGTCTTGTAGGAAGTGCAGCGCAGTCGCATCACTTCTGTTAAGGGCTGTAACTGCCGCTCCGTGCAGGTTACCCCATGTCTTGCAGGAAATGCAACGCAGTCACATCACTTCTGTTAAGGGCTGTAACCGCCGCTCCGTGCAGGTTACCCCATGTCTTGTAGGAAGTGCAGCGCAGTCACATCACTTCTGTTAAGGGCTGTAACTGCCGCTCCGTGCAGGTTACCCCATGTCTTGTAGGAAGTGCAGCGCAGTCGCATCACTTCTGTTAAGGGCTGTAACTGCCGCTCCGTGCAGGTTACCCCATGTCTTGTAGGAAGTGCAACGCAGACGCATCACTTCTGTTAAGGGCTGTAACTGCCGCTCCGTGCAGGTTACCCCATGTCTTGTAGGAAGTGCAACGCAGTTGCATCACTTCTGTTAAGGGCTGTAACTGCCGCTCCGTGCAGGTTACCCCATGTCTTGCAGGAAATGCAACGCAGTCACATCACTTCTGTTAAGGGCTGTAACTGCCGCTCCGTGCAGGTTATCCCAGTGCTTCACTACCATTCTCTTGCCTCTAGGGATCCTACGGGTTTCATATCATGATCTTTCATTCTACAATTTCCTTTCCATTGAAAAAGCTTTGCTGCTTGTTTATGACTACTTTTCAGTATTTAAATGTCTGTCTCCTGTTTCCCCTGTCTTGCCTCTCTTCCAGGGTCTTCAGCCTCATCTCATCTCATAGGGTTTTTGCTACAAACACTGCCCCATTTTGGTCGCCTTTCTCCAGACCATCCCCAGCCTCTCCATATTCTTTCTGAGATACGGGCCTCCAGTACAGCACTCAGACCTCCTGTAGGGAGGCTTTATTACCTCCTCCTTTTTTTTCTCCTACTGGATGGAGACACAAGAAATCTCTCCAGTTTTCCCGACATTTAACCCCCCCCCCCCCCCCCACAAAAAAACATTTCTGGAATATCCTCTGGGATCTGCTGGTAGGGCTTCCTCTCGTGACTTCTGCTCTCAGTTTCTGGGCCCTAACCACAGTCTGGAGAACTGCTGTACCTGCATGGTCCGATGTAAATTTTCCAGCTGTGGACACAGCTACACCTAATCAGTACAGAGCACACGAACTTCATTAACTGCATTCTAGGGTCAGTAAGTAATTAGTTACTTAGGAGTATTTTTTTTTTTGAGTAACCAAGTACCATTCTTTGACATCTTGGTAATTGTGTGCCTGCCTACTTTTCATCATAAAATATAACTCTCCGTCAGGTTCTCGTGCAAGGACTCGTCATCCCTGTGACGCCTTCTTTTTGAAAATGGGAATACGGTGAAGAATGCACACATTTTTTGTTGTAAGATGAAGTGCTGCTTAAAACTTTTTGAAGCGAGCTCGAGTGCAGGAACGACCTCTCGGTGAACTGACCGCCTCCAGTGTTTTTACGATCTAGAATTTTCTAACCAGGGTAAAAGTCTGCTGGAGTGATGTTGCAGGCAGATCCAAAATTAGTTACCTTGATTATTATTATTTTTTTTTAAGTAACTAATAAATGTAACTGGCAGTGTTCAGTAACTTTTACAACCCTGAGTCGGGTCTGTTCAGCGTAGAGCTGTGTTCAGCGCTGTTCCACTCACCGTATGTGCGTTACTGTCATGAGATAATTTAAGAAGAGGGGACCTTTTACGATGGCAGTGACACTCGGGTGCCAAGCTGGCAGCTCCGCTGGTGGGCGTGGTCTTTTCTTTCTTTGCCTGATTGATTGCCGCTTTATAATGAGAAGCAGATGTGGGCTAAAAGAAGGGCAAGATTGTTTCGTACCCAGTGCCAATCCAAACCAGTACTCCAATGCCAATCCAAAGCTCTGTTTATTTATTTTAGCCCACATTTATTACCCAGCAATCTAGAGAAAACGTTGTCCGTAACGGTTTATGGAATATACAAACATAAAAACACAGAAACTAAACCTATTATACAAACATGGCACACCGACAGTTCATACCAACAAGAACATACATATAGCTGCACAAAACCCTAAAAAACTATACTGATCCTCACGCTACAATAATCTTATAAAAGTAATAAACTGCTGCCTGCAAATGCCACCCAAAATTACCCCCGCGACCCCCAAACAGATGAAGTCCTTGAAAACGCTTGAGTGAAAAACAGAGACTTGTCCGGCTTTTGAAAGCGAAGAACATAAGAAATTGCCATGCTGGGTCAGACCAAGGGTCCATCAAGCCCAGCATCCTGTTTCCAACAGTGGTCAATCCAGGCCACAAGAACCTGGCAATTACCCAAACACTAAGAAGATCCCATGCTACTGATGCAATTAATAGCAGTGGCTATTCCCTAAGTAAAATTGATTAATAGCCATTAATGGACTTCTCCTCCAAGAACTTAACCAAACCTTTTTTTAACCCAGCTACACTAACTGCACTAACCACATCCTCTGGCACCAAATTCCAGAGCTTTATTGTGCGTTGAGTGAAAAATAATTTTCTCCGATTAGTCTTAAATGTGCTACTTGCTAACTTCATGGAATGCCCCCTAGTCCTTCTATTATTCGAAAGTGAAAATAACTGAGTCACATCTACTCGTTCAAGACCTTCTACTCGTTCAAGACCTAAGAAAGTCAGACTCCTGATGGAGTTCCTGTGGCAAGGCCCCAGCAATAGTTTTGTTCATCTGCAGCCACGGAAATCTGGAGCCAGTCCAGACTGCAGTGGGCCGGCTTGCTATTGAGCCCTAAGGAAACTCATGTCACACTAAGCTCCAATGTCCTATCCCTCCTCTACAACCCAGCACCAGAGAAGGCCCCAGGCGGATTTGTATCCGGCATTAACTGAGATGGGGAGATGGCTCGGAATCAAGATCTCAAGAGGGCCAATACTGGGGAGGAATCAGTGCAGAAGGAAATATCAGACCATACAGGGGCTGTTTCAGATACTGCCTCGGGTTCCAGTGTGTCTGTTGCCCCAGAGGGTAGGAATGTGCCAGTGTCAACAGCTATTTTCTTTCTGGGTGGAGCTACCGTGCATACAGAATTGGTATCATTTGCAGCACCACAAAATGTCACTATCCACCAGATCTGCTCCAGCGTAACAAGAAGGTATGTTTTTAGGACTAATCCAAAGAAATCAGGAGTCATCTAAGGAAATATTTCTTTTCCGAAAGGGATGGTGGATGCATGGATCAGCCTCCCTGCGGAGGTGGTGGAGACGAGAACAGTGTCGGAATTCAGAAATGCATGGGACAAGTCCAGAGAGAGAGGAATGGACCACAGAGCTGAGCAAGAGATGTGGAGGGGAAAACTGGACGGGTCCTATGGTCTTTGCCCTCATTTTATGTGTTTCTGTGTGTGCTTTCAAAATGTATCCCTCGATTTTGTACCTTCACTAAGGAATCTGCACTCAGGTCTGAAGATCAAGATCAGAGACTGAGTGAGCAAGATAAGTTCATTATCATGGGGGTCTATATTTCTGCATTGCCGTCTTCCCGTTCATTAAAGGTAAGATTGTGCTATCTAACAAGTTTACAAGTTTGAGCTGCTTGAGAATGTCGATAGAATCAGGAAGTTGAGGTTATCACCCATTGAGTTATTAAAGAAGCTTCTGGTAGAGAACTTGAAATTCACCCTGGAATCACTGCCATCAATATCCAGGATTTATTGTTTGCCTACAGCTAGCAGAAATGAAAATCCACAAGAGGGAGGATTGGATCTTGTTCCTACTGTGGAGAAGTTAGAATTGTCTGCTTTCCTGGAGATGTCCCAGGATGTGGTCACCATGTGAGCTATCTTGTTGATAACTCTGTCAACTGAACTTGATAGAGACTTGCTTCTTTAAATTGTGAATTACCTTTTTCTAGGCCAGAAAATCAGAATTTTCCCTGAGTTTTTCCAAGTTACCCAGTTTTAAAGGAGAGCTTTTGTTCAGGTGAAGCAACAGATCTTAGATATCAATGCTGATTTTTTTTTCCTAAAATTCTAGTATACATGCTTTGTAAATATATAGGGGAGATATCTTATCAATCTATATGCATGATTATTTATTTATTTTTATTTATTTAAACATTTTTGTATACCGAACATATTGTGTACACTTCAAGTCGGTTTACAATAAAACAACAGACTGTCTTTAACGACATGTCTTAAAACAAATAAAATATTATAAACGATAAAACAAAATTAAAATGAAACCCTATAAATAATAACATTAAATTATACAATAATCAGTTAAAAAAATAATAAAATACATACAATCATTCAATCTTCAAACTAGTAATAGGGTTAAAATAAAAATAAAATAAAATAAAATCTAGTAGTTATATTTTAATATTTTAATTCCCAGGAAAATCTATTAGAATCATTCTGTTATAGTAAAAGCTTGCATGTACAGCCATGTTTTTAGTTGCTTCTTGAAAAACTGAATATTCTCCTCTAAACGTAGCTCAAGTGGGAGAGAATTCCACAATTTAGGGCCAGCTATTGAGAGGGCCCTTTCCCTAACTGCGTTGAGGTGTGCTGATTTTATTGAAGGGACTGAAAGAAGTGCCTTGCCTAATTAAAAGACTAATTTAACAAGGGGCTCCTGGAACCTCTTGCAGTTCATTACTGATTTTAGGGTGAAGGACTTTCTCAGCAGAACTGATCATTAAGAATTGTGATGATTCTTAAATACTGAAGTTTATATATATATATATATATATATATATATATATATATATAAAATGTGTGCGTGTGCATGTATGTATCTGGTTGTGTGTGTACATATTTTATCTATGAAGTGTGTAATTGACACTTTTTTTTTTCAAATCCTAAAAGTGTGACTTTGCTGAGCACATAGCACGTTCTTGCTTGTTTTCTGCATAACTAAGTCATCTGGACTGTGTGAGGAAAAGCAAGGCTTTACGTATATTAAAGAAACTTTTCTTTACTTCTTAAAGTTAGATCCAAAATAAGTGTCAGTTGACGGGAGAGATTACAGTGCACATGAGATGCAGGTTCAGAACGTGATCCTGTATCTGCAAGATGTTAACTTGCTTATTTCTAGAGCACCTACAGGCGTGTTACATTTTCTCTTCTCCGCAGCCCCTACCTGCTGAGATGTCCTTTTTAATTTTAAAGTGAGAGCACTGGGAATATATTTTTGGTAAATGTAGCCAAACAGCTTTTCTTTTCAAAAGCCAAACATTGTTAATGGCTTAAGCAGCAGCCTTAGAAATCTTGGTATGGAGCTTTGATATCTGAGAAATGCATTTACTGTGATGGGGATCTGCAGGAATGAATTGATGCTTATCTCTAACTGTTTTTGCTAGAGAAAAAAAACCCTGTATAACTGCAGTTTCTTGGAAAGCCTTGAAGGGCCTTTAAAATAAGTATCTCATAGCAGTCTTTGACTGGGAAATGGCTATCTTGACAGGTAGTATATATTATTAACTCTAAGTAGGCTTAATCTTTTTCTTATGTTTTAGGGAATGGTTTATAACATTACGGCCAGAGAAATTGTGATCGCCAGGTATTTGAAACAAAGCAAAGTTTTACAGGCTGTTAGAGTGGCAAAATCAATAATACTGGAAGGGGACAAGCCAGTGATTGAGCGGTTTGCCTTGTATGCACTTTAAATTCTGCTGGTTGTAGCTGACGGCAGGCCGTGATTGGTGCGCCCGTTCAGGAAGGAAGCAGCAGTGCAGCCAATAATCTTTCAGAGCAATTTGACCCTTGCTTGCCCATCCCGCCTCAAAGCAGCCACATACATTGTTTTGTTTAAATTGTTAAGGTAACAGTGCTCCCTACGTACTGCAAAGCTGGAAATTAGCAGTGAGAAGGGGTGGGCGGAGCTTAAGCGATTAAAGAGAGATGACAAAATTAAAAAAAAAAATCTATTGAAAAATTAATTTCCAAAAGGCAAGGCTCTGCTCGTCCCTTCCTTGTTTATTTTTTCATGTGAAAATGAACCAGTGGGGAAGGGTCTGAGGAGTGGACCTTTCCCTGATAATGTGGCGTTTATTTACGTTCCCAGCTTTGGTGCGGTGCTGTGTTAATCGATGGAACTTCATAGGCCCGGCGATGCGTGTAAAGCCCCGGGACACGTGTAAGACCCGGGGCTTTACTAAAGGGGCAGGAAGGGGTCAGAGGCTCCTGGCACAGTGGCCATTTGCTGCTGTGCGGGGGATCGCGCGCCGGCAGTCGGCTGGCACTCGCATCTTACTTCAGCCCCCAGGGCTGAAGTAAGTTTTGAAACGATAAAAAGAAAAAGGAAGGGGGGAAAGGGTGGGGGAGGTAGGGGAAGGGAAGGTGGGGTGGGGGGAGGGGCGGGAACGGGGGAAGGCAGTGCAAGTTATAAAATCGGGCGTACATGTGTGCGCCCCGGGTAGCGCGCACACATGTCCGTCGCGCACACCTTGTAAAATCTATCCCTGTGTGCCTTTTCTTTTATGCCAGGTAAATGGCTGTGTGTTTTGACAGCAATAGATCACAGAAATATATATTTTTCAAAATCAAGGCTGGATGTGTGCTTGGACTGCTCTTCTCCTCTGGCTATTCATTTTTATGTTTGCCTTTCTAGTAGCTGTTCCTTCTGTTTCTGCTTCTGATTTGTTTTTTATTTACAAAAATGCTGCGGAAAAGTGGGTGAGTGGGCTGCACTGAATCAGAAGGCTGCAGTTCTTTATATCCCATCCTGACTGGGGGTTGGGGGGAGGGACAGGTAAGTTGGACTCTGCACTGGAAGAGCTTTCAAATGGCAGACGTTAGAGGATGCAATGAGATGCAATGTTCCTGGCAGAAGGTTCATAAGGGTTTTCTTGTGGAGCACACATTGAGGTTAAGTCCTTTGTAATAAATACATAGGTGAAAAAAACCCCCAACATGGCCCAGCCAGTCTGCCCAGTTGAAATTTGGCCACTTTGGGTAGATGCGGATGTAAATTCCCATATGCAGCCCACCACCAGCTTCCTTCTCCCTCATCTCTTTTGCCTGGCCT
This sequence comes from Rhinatrema bivittatum, assembly GCF_901001135.1. Taxonomy (NCBI): domain Eukaryota; kingdom Metazoa; phylum Chordata; class Amphibia; order Gymnophiona; family Rhinatrematidae; genus Rhinatrema; species Rhinatrema bivittatum. Next base: position 23,904,764 of record NC_042625.1, read on the forward strand.
TGCAAGCGTTTTTCCTATCACTGCCCTCCGTGTCTGTTCCAAGCATGCCCAAAACCTGCCACAGTGCATGTCACCCTGATGCAATCATACCATTTCTGTTTAGGGTTGTAACCCTGGCCCGCTGCTTTTTTTTTGGAAACATTAAGCAGTCTCTTACTGCCCCATCCTGTCTGATCTAGGTGTGAGCTCCTTGCTGCTATTCTTGGAGGCACTGGCTCTGCTCCTGGTAGGTAACAAAATGTCCTCTATATCTCTGCATAGTACTGAGGGTCTCCATTCACAAGTGAATCGTGCCTCTTCACGCTTGCTTACTGTGCTCATGACTGAGCATAAAATACTGCTACTCGCTGAAAATACCATTGGTTACAATGCGGGTAATATTCAGTCACTAGTTGGATTGCAAAGTTAGTCAGATACATTTATCCAGGTTAGGCAAGTGCAGGCCACCCTGGAGGGAAGCTGTGTACCTTGGAGAGGCAAGAAGGAGGGGCAGGAACACAGGAACTAGATAGGCGAGCAGGCGCATCGGAGCAGAATTACTAGGCCAGAATACTGAAAACGAGATTACTAGACGGGAGCACTGGAAACGGGGTCAGGATCAGCAGTCAGGTGGATAGCGCTTCAGCGGGGCAGAGGTTGGTTGGACCAGCATTGTGCGCGCTGTATGAAGGTTCCTTACGTGCTGGTGTGAGTTTGAGGCACATCCAGTGCTAGTCCAGTCAGATGGCTGCAAAGGTGAAATGCTAGGACTCTCTGGAGAGCCACAGCCTCTGCAGCTCCGCAGCAGGGTCGCTGCCTGAAACTCCCAGGGCCAGGGTTTCAAACCCCGTTGACCCTGACAACTTTCACCCATTATTATAAACTCTACTGTGGGCTTCTTCCATACTCTGCTTTTCTTTTCCGTGCATGGGTTGAGAGCATTTATTGCCAACGCAGGGACTGCATTACATAACTACATTGCCACTTTGCATTAAACTGTAACTCAAATTCAACATCTCCATCCAAAATGGACACATTTCTCAAGCACTGGATAGTCTACATGCAGGCACTCGTATTGCCTGGTGAGAAGCTTTGTTTGGATTCTCTCCTACATTGAAGCATGCTTTTTGATTTGATTCATTCTATTGTTGTTATTTATATTACTCATGTTAGTTTCTTCATTATTTTGTTCATGTGTAGTGGGATTTGTAGGAAAATAGTTTCTCTCTCTCTCTCTCTAATGCTAGAATCTTCCTGCATGCGATGTTGATTTTACAAATCATATTTAACAATAATCATTTTAACCACATTACATTGTTCATTACTACCTTTGATTGCTTTGGAACTTATATATTATCATTTATCTTCTTACCTCTTAATATGTACATAGACACCTTTATACCTCTGTTACTGTTTTCTTTCACTAGCATATAGGTTATTGATGTTACTTTCTGATTTTGATTTACTAGTTTAGATTTATGATATTTAATTTTATGTTTTACATTTGCCTGCTTTTTACTCGGCATCAACAGAGGGAATATGCGACAGTCAAGTTTATCATATTATTTATTATACATGCAGGATAATTTTCAAAGGAAAATGTAAATGTTACACTCCTTATAGCAATTTTTGTAAGCCCCTTTACCCACTTTAAGTGCAGTTAACGTGGGAAAAACCTATTATTAACAAGTCAACAGTAAATATTGTAGCAATTTTCAAAAGCTTTTAGAAGAGTATTTGTTCAAGTGAGGCTAATTGAAGGCCTAATGAGTTGATAAACTTTTTAGGCCTTTTTTTTTTTAAGTTGGTAAGTAATTCACTGGAAAGGTGTCCAAACATTTGCAAATGCCATATTCACTTTTTATTTTTTCCAGTCTGTTAAAATCAGCAAATTTAGTTATTTTACATGAAAAATTGCAGAAAGATGTTGTGTTTAACTTTGACAGTGTGAGTACTAAACCCGTGTAATCTCAGAAGTGGCTTTAAATATTCGGCCCCCTCCCCACGTTCTTGCTTTGCAGAGAGACTCTTTGCACTTTTCTGAGTGTTTCTGCCCTTGCTTTTTCAGCTGGTAAACCATGCTGGGTCCCTTTTTCTCTCAGGTGTCAATTTTCGAAGGCCCAATTAAGGAGCGGAACTTTCCTATATCCCTACTTACCCTTCCTCCCTTTTCCCCTCTCCTCCCTAATGTTTTTTGTTTTTTTTTTTTACCTTACTGCTCCTTTGGAGCAGGAGTAACTTCGGCGTACCGGCCGGCTGCCGACGTGCACTTCCCTGAGACCGGGCCTAATGGCTGCTGTCCTGGTCGGCCCCTCCCCCGGCCCGCCCCTTTTCGTCGGCCCAGCACTTCTGCACGTACTGAGGGTTACACGCGTGGCCGGGCCGTTTCTACAATGTGCTCGGCACGCGCACAGCCCGGCCGCGTGCGTAACCCCTGGATTTTACGCACGCAAAGCTTTGAGAATCTGGGCTTTATTTTCCCGACAAAAGATCTTTATTGTAGCTCCTTGTAGTTTGTCTTCACTCTTCTTCCAGGTCACCGAGAGTTCCCCGGGCCTCGAGAACCTCCTTAAGGTACTGGCCCGTGTCCCCAAAGTCAGCATTTTTTGAAATTCAAGACTTTGCTTCAAAGGTTCCTCAGTAGCGTTTAAACATGTTTCCCCCAACAGGTGGAATTACAGATTTCTCTCCCTTTTCAAGGCACATGGGAAAGGCTTTACCCACCCAGGAATGCCGTTCCTCGTCTCTTGTTTTTCAGGTTGAGCCGCAGATCCAGTTCTCGGCAGTGGAATTTACTCCGTTTACTGTGTTGTTCCCAGAAGTGCCGAAGACTTCAGACTGATGCTAGATTCAGAATTTCTAAACAGATGAGATTTATTTATTTATTTAGTAAGCATAATCCGCTGGTCTGCAGCTCTCAGCAGATCACACAGCACGTACATAATAGGAGGCATCAAAATGACAAAACAGCATAAACATAGGTAAGCACAAGGGAAGCATTAGCCTAGCACGAATGAATTCCGAAAACTCAACAACATTAAAGATGGGAGATAAAATCAAATCAAGAGATTTTTCAGCAGCTCCCTAAAGCTCTGAGACTGTTCTGCTCTCCTCGGGGCGGCTGCACTGAACGTCCTTTTCCGGGGCACAGAAAGCTTTACTACCTTATGAGAAGGTATCTCCAGGAGATTCTGGGAAGTGGGCCGCAGTGCCCGCCCGGGGTGATACTTCGGAATAGCTGCCACCATGGCTGCATAACCCTTTTAAACTGGCCACAACTGGCCACAGGTAGGCAGGGTAATCTGGCCAAGACCAGGAAAATGGGATCATGGATGGGAGCACCGGTCACCAGCGGTGCAACCAAATTTTGGATTATCTGCAGGGATTCGAGCGAAGATGACGGGCATACCCAAGTATAGAGAATTGCAGTAGTCTAAAGGTGAAACAATTAAAGCCTGAGTGATAGTGCGAAAATCAGCGCGCCAGAGGAAAGGCTACACAGACCGCAGGATATGCAGTTTGAAAAAGGAAGATGCATTTTCCTGTGGGGACTCTAAAATTGACAATCTTAGCTGTACAGTCCAGTGATTTTTCTTGCTCAGTAGATCTCGGAGACATACAGCATCTGCATGCTCCAGTCAGACAGTTTCAATGGAGATTTTTATTTTTCAATTTGCGACTCCAGCTGAATATTTTAAGCCTGCACTTCCTCCCTTTGACCTAACACCAGGAAGCGCATTTACAGAGATTATGTTAATTCTAAAAGTACCAGTACGCATGCGACGCTGTTGTTTCTTTGCGTAATCCGAGCCATTTTTTCTCAAGCGGCTTGAGTCGATAGTTCCAAGGAAAAGTAGGGTAAAAACTTGTACAAATAGTGCGAGCAAATTAACTTGCTGGCTGGTTTGAAATCGCATATCGTTTGCCCAGAGATTTAATTTCTTGTAACTTTGAGAAAGGGAAAAATGTCCACGGGAAAAACTGTGCAAGCAAACCCTTCCGCAAGAAGCGAGGGAGGATGCTTGCTAGGAAATGCAACATTTTAAGAATCAAGCAAATGTGCTTTCTGTGCAGAACTTAAACTGGACTCATCATGCTTGCTCAATATCTATAGTGTCCCTCATTAACATAGATAGAAGCTTTCTGTACCCGTCTCTGGAAGTATTTAGGACTTCTGACCACGGCATTAGAAAGTGAAACTTTTCCGTCAGTGCAGAAAAAAGTGAAGATGGTAAAAAAAAAAGATCAGGGATCTGATAAATTGTCATACTCCAGAAATAAGATGATACCTAGAGTTCCTCAGTCCAGTGGTATCCTACGCTTGTTCAATGGGCTTAATTTTATATGCATCCAATGCATTTCCCCAAAATTAGGAAAATATGTTTATCATCTTCATTATGTAAAGTGCATCATTCTGGAAAACTTCTGGACTCAATGTAGGGACCAGAACAGTGACCGCAGATGCCAGTCTTAGAGGATAGGGCGCCCACAGGGGAGAGAAAGAACTCCAGGTAAATGTTCCTGCAATGAATGTCACTTGCTAGGAGTTAGTTTTCCGTGCTCTTCTGATTCTCAGACAGCATGTGGCAGGAAGATCAATTAAACAGTTAAGACAATAGGGTGACAATGGCATGTTTAACAGATCAAGGAGCAGCACTGCACAGTGGGAGGAAGCACGTAGGGGGCTTCTGCTGTGGGCACAGAGCCATTTACTGAACTTAAATGGAGCCCACCTGGCAGAGCAACCAGTTCACTTTTGGATTTAGTTAGTGGAAAAATGATTAAGATAGGGAAATGGACTCTTCAATCAGTAGGGTCAACATATTCTCGAGCTTCAGGGATTCTTCAGCAGTTGGTCATAATGCTATCATTCGGAAATGAGAACTCAGTCTGGCCATACGCGTTTCCCCCTTGGTTACTCATTCCAGAGGTTCAGAGGAAAGCAAAGGAAGTGTTACATTGCTTAATAGTTCCCAATGGATCATGTCAGCCATGACACTGCTAAAAATGAAACCAGAAGCCCTAATCATTTCAGTCCTGTCAACATCTAAGGCCCAGTCCTGTGTTCGGACCTTGAAAAGTATCTCGCTTTGCTGGGCCGCTAAAAGGGGGTGTATTAAAAATAAAAAGAGTATTTTCTAATAAGCTTCTTAATATGACGGTCAGGTCTAGAAGATCTTCCCCATCAGGAGCTTGCTGTAGATTGTGGGATATGTTTTCCAAAGGTTGTGAGCAGCATGGAGTTTTAGCAAGAGCATCCCCAATCTTTCCGCTACGTTAGAGCTTATGCAGTGAGGATTTGATCTTTAGTTAACCTGGAGTTCACTAAAAGTTCAAGCAGCAGCCACAGGCAGCACTAGGAGGGAAAACAGTTGGATCTCATCCTCGTATTGCAATAATTCTGAAAGGCATCAGGATTCTTCATTGAACAGTAAGGTCTTTGGCACTACCATGGGGCTGAATTCTCAAAGCCATTTCTGTGTGTAAAATCTGGTTTCATGCACGAAACTCTCTGCATGCATACAAATGTACATTTACACAAACTGCAGAGGGGCTTTCTGGGAGGCTCGAGTCGGAACTTATTGAATACATTTTACAGGGGTTTCATGAGGCAAAACAGCATATACGTGCGTAAGTAGCATGTATTCGCGTGATGCTATTTTATAGCCATCAAAAGTTCGTGCATATTGTCAGTTTCACGCAAACATTTACCAGGGCAAAAAAGGGGGCAGTCTAGGGCGTTCCAGAGGTATGTGCTGAAGTTGCTATTTTATAAGAGATTTATGCAAATTTATTGCAATTATTAATAATAATTTTACACCTCTAATTGACTAGTGCAAGCAAAATCAGACTTATGTTGCCTGCAGTTTCTGGGTGGGAGGCCTGGGTGCACTGGGGGGCAGTTCAGGGTGAAGTGCTAGAGGGTCTCGGTGAACTGGAGACGATGGACTGGTTGAACTGGTGGAGGCATTGGCAAATTGGTGATTTCAAGTACGTGTGCAAGTATTCAGAGTTTTTATGTGTACATGTTATATATTTTTTTTGCATGTAAAATATGCATATGCATGTTTATAAAATAGGTAGAGAAAGTAAGTGCTTTTATTGTATTACAGATTTATGCACGTACTTTCAGAGCAGAACTATGCGGTATTTTATAAGCTGTGCGGCTGCCACCGCACAGTTTACAAACCGCCAGGCTAAATCTCCGCGTAGCGTAAATAGGCTTGAACGTTGGGCTCCCTGCGCGTGCTTTTTGATTTTAAAAAATGTGCCTGCCCTTTGAAGAGGATGCGTAACTTTATGTGAGATCGGTCCCCAAAGATTTTTCAGAGTGGATTTATGCGTGTGAAGTTCCCTTTTGAAATCCGTGTTAAAGCACATGCAGACTTTACTGCTGTGTGGGCGTTATAAAGTTACCCTCTTAATGTGCTTGTCTGATTACCTTTTGTGCCATTATCATATGCATCCAAGTTGTTTTTTATTCAGTTAGAAGAGCTGCTGTAAAAAGTGCCCACATATTTTCCCTCGTTGAAAATTACCCTCCCTAACCGTGCCCGAGATTCCCTGTGGATTCCTATGTTTTCCTGTGGTAAAGCTGTACTATTTATACTTTTATTCCAAACACAGAATGGCAGTGTTTACAGTGCTGAGCCTGTATCCTTGGCAGGCAGTTTCTCCCGGGGGGATTCAGATTCCATTTAGTACGTTGCATCTTCTTTGTGTCAGAACCTGGACGATAAACACACCTGAAAAGTGAATAAATAATACGTTGCGGGCGAGGGAACAGCTTTAGGGTGCACAACCTGTGTGGTTGCACAGGGCGGCTCCGCGTCAGGGTGCATTGTGGCTTTGAAGGGACGCGCCTGCGGCCACAGGGCTCTGAGGGATCCTCGCCTGACCTCGGAGGGTTGCTGATTGCACAGGGCAGAGCCAGCTCCGGTGGCTGAGGTCATGATTGCACCTGGACACTGCAATTCTGAAACAAGGGGGCACAGGTTGGATCAGGAGAAGGGATAGGGGCCATAAAGATGTTTGATTTGATGTAACAATTTTTTTTTTAATTAATAGGGTTCATATTCAGCAAGTGTGTGGCTTGGCAAGTTAGCAAGATACACTTATCCAGCTAAATTAGCTGAAATATTCAGAAGTGTAGCAGTGTCACTGAATATGCCCAGCTATCTTCTGGATAAGTTTATCAGGCTAACTTGAGGACAGCCCTATGGCCCTGCCAGAGGTAGCCGGATAACTCAACTCCTCCCCGTTGCGTTCATTCCCTCTGATATATCCAGCTAAAAACTTAGGGTCAGATTCATGCAGGCTGCCAAACCGGCCGCAAACCAGGCCTCCAGAAGCGGGAACAGGCCCAGGAGCACGGATGTAAGGGTCTGGTCACAGTGCTCGCAGCCAGAACCGCAACAGGCTGTGTGAGAATTAGTAAGGCCGCCAAGAGGAGAACTGTAACCAAGGGGGGAATTTGGAACAGCCTGCATAAGGAAGTCTTGTGTATATTTGCTTTGAAAGTTATCTCACCAAAACTACCTACACACAATTAATTGCACCTGCTAATTTGTGCGCAGCAACATTTTTGAGGCAGTTTTACACAAGTATTCTTGAAAGTTCAATATTGTCTGTGTAAGTCCAAACCCTTGTTTGATCCCCTCTGCTCATTCCGCGCAAACTTACCTGCATCCAAGATCTCTGCCTGTAAGTTTACCTGCATGTCCGGCGGGCAGTTTTATAACGAGCTAATTTCGCATGTAAAGCAGTTTTTTTACCTGTGGAAATGCCGTTGAAAATCACCCTTGGAGAGGGTTAAAGTCTGTGAGTTCTGTTTATCCTTTGTCTTCAGTCTGAATTTTAAAAGCTGATTTATGCACATGAATTCGTTTCGAAAAATCGCAGGTTGTCCCGAACCGCGCAGAAAGTCGCACCCTGCTCGGAACAGGTGCAACTTTCTCTGTGTGATTTATGCACATGCATTCAAAACTGAAAAGTACGGGCATAAATGCTTTTCCCACCTTAACTCTGCCCCCCCCCTTCACAGAATGCTTACTGCGAGTTCCGGGAAAAGTATGTACACAATTGTATTTTATGCAAATCTTTAGATGCACAACCCCTCTCCCCATCACAGTTAATTTTCACAGTACCACTTACGCACCTAAGACCGTTTTATGTGGATGAGTCACTTGTCTCTTAGTCTGTCTGGCATTTTCTTTTTTTTTTTGATTATTAGTAGACTTAGAATCAAAGCTTTAACTATGCAATTAACTCTGTTATGAGGAAATGAAGAGGAAAGGGTGGTGGGCTCTGCTGCTCCCTCTCTGCATCTGGTGTCACTTAGAAGAAGCTAAGTCATCAGAGGTTTGATGAGCCAAAGCCTCCTGAGTGGTGTCTCTCCCTGGAAAGTACCTGGATCATGTGCCGCCACCTTCTCAGAATTACAAGGATCGCCATCTAAAAATGTATTTTAGTTTAGTTTTGCTTAGATTCATTTGATTTGATTAATTGCCCTTCCTAACATAAAACAAAAAATACTATACTTAAATAAAAAATACAACAGCAAAGGAAAATAAATACACAGAAATCACCAGGTCATTCAAATACTTGAATAATGCATACAATAAATAAAACAATGCAATAACATTAACTTGAGGTTGATGTATTGGATAAAAAGAGATCCTAAGATACCACATTAAAATATAATATTAACTATGATCTGTATTTCTGTCCCTTAAAATAACATCTGAGACCTATTATGGGATACAGCAATTTACAGTAATTCCCAGAATATAATATGTTCTTGAAAGACAGTAGTGAAGAGCCAAGCTTTCACTGTTTGGCTCATTTTATTTAAAACACCTACTGTAAAAACAACCCTAAATATACTCCCTGTTTGAGTAGAGGCAAGCCAGTTAACCCTCTGTGCTTAAATTGGCTTTTACAGCCAGGGATATTGTAACCACATGAACACCGTGTCGAGACCCATGGGTGCTGACAGTGCAGTATAATTTTATATTCGTAGGCGTGCATTTTCCCTCGTATGAACTGCTGTCTGTGCTTTCAGGGATGCGGCGGTAATTACTAATCTCAAGTTTCCAGAAATCAACCTTGGAAGCGCAAAGATCAATTATGGGTTTGGTGGTATTGATTGCTCTGTGTATGCTTCGGAATATATAACCGATATATATAAATATATAAATAGTGCCCTGGAGCGTTTCTCCTCCCTGTGCCCCTCAAGTGGTCAGTAGTATCTTGGGAGGTGGGTGTGTGGGAGTGTGGAGGGGGATGGAGCCAGGGAAACACCCAGCGTAGCGTCTCTGCAAGCTAAGAGTGACTCACTCGGGGCCCTCGGCCCAGCTTGAGTTTCACTACAGACCTGACTCTACGGTAGTGTAAAAGGGCAGGTACAGCAGGCAGCCTTCATGGCATCCAGAAAGGAGGTGCTTTCTTTGCTTTTTTTTGCTCTTTCCTACAGAGAGACTGGGCTCATAAGATCATCATGTCTGGGTGTGTGTCTGTCTTTCTGTGCTCTTTGCCCCCAATAACCTTTGAACTGTCCGTCCACTTTAATTTGGATTTGTGCCAGAGATAGCAGCGCCCCCATGGCTCCCAGATCACGCTTTTCATGTGCCTTCGACACCCCCTTTATGTTTCCTATAGGGCAGTGCTTCTTGACCTTTTTTTGGGTCAGGTACCCCCTTGAGAATCTGATAGACATTATGGAACACCCCTCCCCTCCCACCCCCCCCCCCCCCAGAAAAACGCCCATGCTGTAAACACACGTGCACACACAATTACACATACGGTTTATTTTATTGCATTTTTTGTGCACCCCCTTCACAGGCCCCAGGAAGCCTCCTGCTGTAGGGAAACAAGTTAGTTCAGATGAAAGCCAAGGAGGTCAGAGCACACTGTCAGGCCGATACAGTACAGTGCGCTCCGACTTAATATCATGGCGATAATAAGTCGGAGGCCCCAAAACTTTAAAAAAAAGTAAAAAAAAAAAAATTTTAAAATGGGCCGGTGGCTCGCGGGTTGAAAACTGGACGCTCAATTTTGCCAGTGTCCCGGTTTCCGAACCCGTGGCTGTCAGCGGGCTGACAACCGCACACCGGCAAAATTGAGCGTCTACTGTCAAACTCGCTGACAGCCGCCGCTCCTGTCCAAAAAGAGGCTGCTAGGGACGCGCTAGTGTCCCTAGCGCCTCTTTTGCCGCGGACCCTAATTTAAATAAATTACTTTACTGTATCGCGCGCACAGGAGAGTGTCCTACCATTGGTTAGTAGTGATGACCCTATGCAAATTTCCAGATGAAAGAAGGAATCTAAGCACCATGAAACGTTCACCCATCTGGTTTACTTTCTTATTCCAGTCAAGCCACCCCCACCCTACATTGGTATCATCCTGATAGAGCTGAAGTCTTGATAATGAACCTGATTGGCCGAGAGATAGAATAAGGGGCATGGCCAAGTAGGAGGAGCTTATGGAAAATTCCAGCAGTTTCCTTCTTGGGAGTCACTTGCTACACAATAAGAGGTAGTGTGGGAGTAGCATGGCCTTTTCCGGTTGTGATTCTTGCCACATCACTTCCAAAGAAGATGTACCAAAGAGTTTTTCATTGAAGGCTTATCAAGAGTTTTGTGCCTTTTGGGAATCGTAAAATTGCGGTGCACTATTTTGTGGGGAGGATTTTGTTGCATTGGAGTAGCTTGAACTTGGGCTCATATCTTCTTGCGGGTGGGGAGATGGGATGGGGGCAGGGGTTTGCAAACAGGGCATGGATCAATTTCCTATGTTTTGCTGAGAGATATCTCTGAACTGGAAGGCAACAACCTGGCAAAACCAGCTTCAGGTTTAGCAAGAGAGCAGGAGATTAGAAAAGTGTGTGTGTGTTATGACACAGTTGCACAGGTATCTCATAACTCTTCTCAGAAGCCTTAAAATTCAGCAATCAAAAGATGAAAATGACATGCACGTTCTTACTCCTAGACCTCCCTTTTCATTATAAAAGGTTGGTTGTATATTTGCTTTTTTAAGTGTAATAAAAGGCATGTATCTTCTCTTAACAGCCACACAGCCTGACATCTTCTTGGTGCAAACTCTTTAATTGCTTCTAGTATTTATAAATACACCATAGAGGGTCCATTTTGAAAGGGCTTGGGTGCCTGTTTATTTATATTTAGCTCACACCTTAGTTTAGGAAGCTAGATCCCTAAATCGTACCCTTTGAAAACTGACTATGGCCCATGCCTGGACTTAGGATGCTAGAACGTGGGCGACTCTGGGAAGGGCAGGAGGTGGGGTTAGGGTAGGGAAAAGAGTGAGGTGCCTTTTGCTCTGTGGGCAATTCTCAATTGCAATTTACGTGCCTGCTTTCACGTGGAGAAGTGGTGGTGAAATGTACGCGCACTCTTTGTCCCAAGCCAGAGATAAAAGAGCTTCTGGCAGTACTGGGGTGTTAAGTACATTTTCTTGCCTTTTTTCATCAGTAAGTTTGAAAGCGTAAGCATCACCTGCAAGGATACAGTCCAGCTGTCCGGGGTGCCTCAGACACTGCTCTGACCTGAAGCTCAGAAATGCTTCTTTTGATCTGGTCGGCTTTAGGGAGGGGCGGGATCTGTAAGGAGCCTGGGAACTTCCCTGCTAAATTACAAGATGCCTCAAGGTCACCGGTTTATTGATTTTATTTTTATTTTTTTGAGAGATTGTCTCCTGCCGTATTACATCCATTCTGCTGGACAAATCAGCACTCAGTGTCGGTCGCCGGAAAGCGGTGCTGGTTCTGTACGGCGTGGGAGTCGCTTCCGCCGGCTTCTAGCGGCAATAGACCGTGGGGGGAGGGCTGTGATTTGTCTTGCTTCTCTTCTGCGGGGTGTGTACTATCCCTGCACAGCGCCGTTTGCCTTTAGGGGAAAAAAAATCATTACATTAAAACCTACCTTGCATTTTTCCACTTGAGGACAAATGTATGCCAATAATAACCCAGTCGTATTAAACGAATATGTGTGTGATTCCTGAGGTTCTGCTTTAATAAACTTCAGTTTCACTGGTTTTTAGCTCCTTACTGTTTTTAATGTTTTAATTTCTTAAGTTGCTCTTTCTTACATAATTTCTAAATGCATCTTGCGCCATATAGTTGTGGAGGATAAACCTCTTATCGTTCCTTGCATTCTCCTTGATGCACACACAATATCTTGCAGAATTATTTTGTAATGCAGAGTCTGATATTGGTTTTGAGTTTCAGGAGCAGGTAATGATGAGATAATGGTGTGACTTCTAAAATTATCACCCGCCTCCTTTTTTTTTTTTTTTATTCTCTTTAGAGCATTTCTTCATTTTCCGCACATGTGTATGATTTTGTAAATGAACCTTGTTTGAATTGTCTAGTCTGGGGGACTGCTCAGCCAGTCTGGTTTTCAGGAAATGCCCTATCAATATGTGTGTGAGATGCATTTGCATACTCCGGTCTGCATTGTATGGAAGCCTAGCTCATGCATGTTCATCGTGGAAAGCCTGAAAACCAGACTGGTCAAGCAGTCCCGAGAGAGTAAGCTTGTCTGATACTATAAACAGTTCACACTTACCTGGCCTGTAGCTGTGTTTTTCCCTCCTGTGTGCGGGCCCAGGGGGAACAGCACAACAGCTCGGAGGTCGGTCACAGGTGTGTGGCATGAAAAGCAAAGTGGGGGAGAGAGGGGGGGAGAGAGGGGGGTGGACGCAGTGGTTTCATGGCCGTGCTGCTCAAGCCGGTCCTGGAGCATCCCCCCCCGCCCCCCCAAACCACATTGGTGTTCCAGATGTCCACAATGGTTATGCATGAGATCAATTTGCATACAACGGAAGCAGTGCATGCAAATCAACCTCATGCATATAATCAATGTGGATATTCTGAAAGCCAGGCTGACGGGGGGGGGGGGGGGAGCAATCCAGGACCGACTCGAGAAGCCCAGAGGCGGATGGCCTGGGTTAGATTCTCAGTTCGGGTTAGATGGGGATGCCGCAGGGGTCGCGCTCACGGTCATCAGGCGGCGGTGACACCTAGTAGCTGGATTTAGGACTCATGATTGCAGGGTTCCCCCCCCCTCCCCCCAGCCGAGCACGGTCATTGCATATAAAACAGAAGAGGAAATCCCCGGGGTCGTTGTAATCTCAGCCCTGGTTTCTATCGAGCTGGAAACCCAAAAGAAGCAGGAGGAAACGGGTCAAGCCCCCTCCTCATCCCCCAGCCCCCACCAAAAATGAAAACCCCCAAATCAAAGAAAGCAGAGGAGAGGGGCCCCAAGCTGTCCTAAACATCGTGCAAAGTGAGGCCTCAGTATAAAAGAAGAGGAACCTGTCTAAACACGAGCTGTAGGGCTCTACCCCGAGCAGAGCCAGGCACGTCAGATATTACAGGGGACCTGACTTGTTCCACAGTCTGCAAGATAAGTCCCTTTATTTGATTAATCCAAAATGCGATTGCTTTATAATATCTTTATAAATGTGTTTATCCGCTAATGCATAAATGAAGCGATTTTGCTATCAAATAAACATTTCTTTTTATGACATTTTCTTTAGTTAGCTGATTAATTGCTAAGAAAAAGTTAGCTTTGTTACACCTGCAGTATAAAGCTGTAGACACCGAGTTTTGATGACGGTGCACCCAGTTTAAAGTTTGAATTATTGTGTGGTGCAAGAGAAGCAGCTGGAAATCTTGTCAGAGCCTTATCAGAAAGTATTGCATTACTGCGGGGAGGGCTGCAGGATCTCCATTTGGGGGTCTGATAAGGCGATTGCTGGCAACAAATCAATAAAAAGGATTCTGTCATACCAGATTTCTCCTTGGCTTCCAAAATGGAAAGTCCTTGGGTTTAGACTCTGACATCCCCATTGGTCAGTTTGACGCATCCTTTCGCAGTATTTTGAGCAGTGCTCTTGGTTTAAGTGCAAAGTTATGTGAGCCAGATTGGTCCTGGAGAGAACTGGATTCTGTCTAGGTTGCAATGTCCCTTGTGTTCCGCTGGCTTTAAGAATAATCCAAAGATGAGGTACTGCACGGGGTCCCATCATCGGAACCATGTGAGTTAGACATTGCAGTAGGATGGTTGGTAGGGAGGTGGAGGAGAATCATTAAAAAAAAAAAAAAAGTCAAACTGCCATCTAGATTCCCGAAGCTTAGACCCTGAATATGTCCTCAGCTGGGTGGGTTTATTGGAAGTGTGTGTATATTGGAGTAAGCCAGTAGGCAGCGGCATGCCATGAGTCTCACTTGTGGCCGAAAATTACAAACAGAGGGAAGTTTTGTAATTTTATCCCAGTCATTTTCAAAAAGCACGTTGATAGAGGTAGGGATAGGCTGAAGAGATTAGGGCTGTTCAGCTTGGAGAAGAGACGGCTGAGGGGGGATATGATAGAAGTCTTTAAGATCATGAGAGGTCTTGGACGAGTAGATGTGACTCGGTTATTTTCACTTTCGAATAATAGAAGGACTAGGGGGCATTCCATGAAGTTAGCAAGTAGCACATTTAAGACTAATTGGAGAAAATTCTTTTTCACTCAATGCACAATAAAGCTCTGGAATTTGTTGCCAGAGGATGTGGTTAGTGCAGTTAGTGTAGCTGGGTTCAAAAAAGGTTTGGATAAGTTCTTGGAGGAGAAGTCAATTAACGGCTATTAATCAATTTTACTTAGGGAATAGCCACTGATATTAATTGCATCAGTAGCATGGGATCTTCTTAGTGTTTGAGTAATTGCCAGGTTCTTGTGGCCTGGTTTGGCCTCTGTTGGAAACAGGATGCTGGGCTTGATGGACCCTTGGTCTGACTCAGCAGGGCAGTTTCTTATGTTCTTAAGAGGCATTTACATGGGTAAAGCAGTGTATAAGGGGATGTCTTGTACAATTGTTCATGCATACAAGGGGCAGGTGTGTAATTTTCTCTGCATATCAGAGGAGTGTGCCGGGAGGGGGTGGAGTCTGGGCGGGGATCGGACTATCCTACATACTGTCTAATTTTAAAAAGTATGTATGTAAATTCTGCTTGGATGGAGGGGGAGGGTAACTACTTGCAAACATTAACAGCTGTAAACATGTGCGGGTGGTGGCTGTTTCCTCCCCGGGGATCATTTTAAAACGAAAGTACGCCCACGCTGCTTTGTTTTTGAAAATTAGTGTCAAGTCTGTGGATAAAAAGGCAAACTCAGACGTTACACTGGCTGAAGATTTCCCCCCCAGAATATTAATGTCCTCACGTAATGTGTGGTGCCTGAGTGCAGGTTCTGAAAAGATTAGAATATTTCCTGTCTGGTAGGTTACAGGTGACTGCAGATGGTTCTCTTGTAACTTAGGAGATCAATTAACATCTGTCCACACCTTGAAAAAAAATAATTTCATATTAATCAGAATTAAAATTTGTTTTCAGAGGTGTTAATTAACGTTGGAACTCAATGCCCTCAACTTCCGTAGCATACAACAAAGAGCTTAAATTAGCTAAAACCGTGTCTCTAAATCATCATCATTTTGCAGATCACGGAAAACTAAATTTCCCACCCTGTGACCCTGGAATTGGCAGAAGACCTTTCATGAGATGTGTTTGCTGCTCGGGAAGCGCCATCGTGTCTTGGACAGGCAGTGAATACTACAGCATCCGGGTGGGGTATAAAAAAATTATCCTGTGTTTACTTTGGATTGGCAGGGCCCACATGCAGTCAGGCATTCTGTTTTATTTCAGCAACGTTTGGCAAACATAATTAAATTCTGTACATTAAAGTAGCTGGAGGTGAGTTGTCATAATCTGGGTAAACAAATAAGCATGGGGGTAGCTTGCTTATTACAGCAGTTGCTACCCTAAACCAATTAAGCCTGATACATCACTTTGAATACATATACAGTGCTGCTCTCTGCTTCTACGGCAGGGGGAAAAGTGGAAAACAGGATTTACATTCAGGCAACAACCAACAAGGACTGAACTTCACAATCTGGGTAAACAATCGTGGGGGTAACTGCTTATTACGGCGGTTAATACCCTAAACCAATTAAGCCTGATACCTCACTTTGAATACATATACAGTGCTGCTTTCTGCTTCTATGGCAGGGGGAAAAGTGGAAAACAGGATTTACATTCAGGCAACAACCAACAAGGACTGAACTTCACAATCTGGATAAACAAATAATCATGGAGGTAGCTGCTTATTACGGCAGTTAATACCCTAAACCAATTAAGCCTGATACATCACTTTGAATGCATATACAGTATTGCTATCTGCTTCATCGGTAGGGGGAAGTGAGGAAAACAGGATTTACATTCAGACATCATCCAACAAGGTATCGATCTGTGCAATCTGGGTAAACAAGCATTGGGGTAACTTGCTTGATGCGGTGGTTACTACCTTTAACCATCAAGCCTTATGCTCACCTTTGATGCAACTCCAGCATTACTCTCTGCATCAATGATGGGATGGCAAGAAATTTGAATCAAACAGTTACCAACAAGGGCCCTGAACTTGGTGGTCGATGAAACAGATAAGTATGGGAAAACAAGTGTGGGAGCTTGCTGGACAGATTGGATGGGCTGATTGGCAGGACCCTTGCTGCTGATGAAAGCTCAGATGGTAGTTTCTGGAATATTTTAAAGTTTTGAAACACTTAGGCTGGTGGTAAAACCAAGAAGAGAGCACCGCCTTCCTCTCGCAGAGTCTGCATCATCTGAGAACAGCGTTCGACAGGTTGCTTAGCTGAGCTTTCCTCTCTAAGGAGAGGAGGTTGAACATCTGGACGATGGTAACCAAGATCAGTCATTACGGGGCTTGTTCAGTCAGTGGTGGTTTTGCTAGTCTCTTGCTTGGAATTGGCCCCCTGGGCAAGATTTCACACACATCTGCTCCAATGATTTCTTTTATCTATCAGCAAATATCTCCTAATGGGCCTGGAGCATCCTAACTATCTGTCCTTTGCAGAGCAATCAGCTTGAGGGTGGCTGCTGGCCAATGAGAATATTTGGAAAGCATGTCTTAGAAAACTAAAGTGGATAATGTTGAATGAGCTTTGCAAGCTGCTGAGGATGAGAAATATACTGACAAAAAGCTGCTGGGTGAGAACAGTCTGAATTATGCAGAGAGTGAATCTTAGACTGGGTAGTTCTGATCATCATACAAACCATAGTTAGTTCTGTTGGTGAGAGAGAGGTGAAAGGTAACCACATTGCTGGACAAACTATTTCGGATGATATGAAAAAAGAAAGACTTGCTCATTTTAAAGCCCCTCGAGTATAAGATGTTGATAAGTTGGGCCTCCCTTTGAGTATTTCTAGGTGTGGAAATGTCAAGCCCAGCTGGATTTCAACTGATGAAAGACGGGGGGGGGAAATAGCAGATCAGAGAAGGAGAGAAAAAAGGCGGGGGGAATGGGAGACCTGGAGAGGGAATGAGAGTGGATGATGGAAAGCTGATAGTTGAGAGTTAAAGAGAGGGAGATTGAGGACTGGAGAAGGAGAAAAGGTTGAGATCTAGCTATGAGTAGATAGAGAAATTGAAAAAAATGAGATAAAAGGGAAAGATAACTATCAGAGACAAATGTATGGCAGGGAGAAAAGAAGACAGAAGAAGAGAGAAAAATGGAAAAGAGGCCCTGGAAAAAGACATAGAAGACCGACGAGAGGAAACCAGAAAAGTGAGACCAGCACCAGTCTGATTAGAGAGAGAAAATTTCCAGACAACAAAAGTAGACCAAGAATTTATTTTCAGTTTATAATGTTTGGAATATGTCAGCTTTGGAAATGTGCATTTCTTATAATTTTGTATTTTGTTTAGTATAGGAAGAAATGTATTTCTATTTCTCTTTATCCAGTGTTGCTCTACAGGCAAAATTTAGCTTTTCAGAGTTTCCAAGTTTGTTTTTGATTGCACATTTCTGTTTCTAATTTGTGATCCCTTATTCTGTATTAGGAGAGGGTCTGCCTGCGTGTCAGAGGTGAGGTATTTTTCTAGTGTTTTTAGTTAATGTGGCAGGGCAAAACGTATTCTGGCCAGTCTTGTAAGGTGATATTTCAGAGAAACTGAATCAAATTCATGTGAATCAGAAAGAAATACTAGAGCAAATTGGCAAACTAAATAGTAGCAAATCAGTGGAACCTGATGGTATTTCCCCCAGAGTTCTAAAGAAACTAAAAAATGAAATTTCAAACTTTCTATTGGTAATCCATAATCTATCATTCAAAATCTTCTTCTATACCTGAGGACTAGAGGGAAGCAAACATAAAGTCATTTTTCAAAAAAGGCTCTGGGGTGACACAAATACCCATAGACTGGTGAACCTGATATCAGTATTGGGTAAAATGGAAGATATTGTTAAGAATAAGAACAAAATTACTGGTCATAGGGATAAATATGCTAAGTGGGGACAAGTCAGGATAGATTTAGCAAAGGAAGATCGTGCCTTACTAACCTATTGGAATTCTTTGAAGGCGTGAATAAACATGTGGAGAAAGATGAGCCGATCGATATAGTGTATTTGAATCTTCAGAAAGCGTTTGATAAAGTCCCTCATGAGAGACTCCTCAGAAAACTAAAAAGTCAAGGGATAGGAGGTGATTTCGTACTGTGGATTGGTAACTGGTTTAAAGGAAACAAAGAATAGGACTAAATGGTCAGTTTTCCCGATGAGGAAGGTAAATAGTGGAATGCCCCAGGGATCTGTACCGGCACCATTGCTGTTTAACATATTGATTAAAAATCTGGGAAAGGGAGAAAAGCGTGAAGTGATCAAAGCTGCAGATGACACAAAAATATTCAAAGTATGTTAAATTACAAGCAGACGGCAAGGACCTTGCACGACTGGGGAACCTGCACATCTAAATGGCAGATGAGATTTAATGTGGACAAGTGCAAAGTGATGCACACAGGGGGAAAATAATCCTTACAATGCCGGGCTCCATATTAGGAATAATCGTGCAGGAAAAGCATCTTGGACAATGCAATGAAATCCTCAGCTCAATGTGAGGCAATGGTCAAGAAAACAAATAGGAACTATTTGGAAAGGAATGGAGACTAAAACCGTGAATACCATAACGTCTCTGTACAAATATGGTACAACTGCACCTTGAGTATTTTGTGTAGTTCTGCTCATCCTATCTCAAGAAAGATATAGCAGAAGTAGAAAAGGTGCAGGGAAGGGCAATAAAAATGGTAAAAGGGATAAGACAGCTTCCTGATGAAGAAATGCTAAACAGCTTAGGGCTCTTCAGCTTAGCGAAGAGATGACAGAGGGATACGATTGAGGTTTATAGAGTCAAGAGTGGGATGAGGAGTGGCTGAAGAGCGTCTGCTGCCTGAGGCGAGGAACGAGTAAGCACGCCTGGCCCGGCGCAGGTCCAGTCAGCGAGAAAGCAAAGAAGGGGGATCCCCCTCGGCGTTTAGCTCTTTTGGCTAATTGAAATGCTAGCGAAGGGAGGATGCTGGGGGTCGGGATCCTCCGAGGAGTGGCAGACAGAGTGGTAATGATATTTCTAGGAAGCTGGCAGGAAGCCTATCGCCTGCCTCCCAACCTTCCTCGGCATTTGCCCCTTGGGGAAGTGGGAGATGGGTGAATGTGTGTGACTCTCAGGGCCGGAGCCAGGGTATTAGGTGCCGAGGTGAACCTTCCAGCCTTGCACCCAACCCCTCGCTCTCTCATATACACACACACACTAATACATTTTCATTCTCTCTCTCTCTCACTCACACACACACTCACACACACACACACACACACACACACACACACACACACACACGCTTGCACTCTGTCACGTACACTTTTCTCTAAAACTCAAGCTGCAGCAGCCTCCACCTCTCACTCACTCATCCCTTTCCCTGTTCTTCCCCACATACCTCCTTCCCCTCCTCTGACACCTCCTTCCTTCCCTGCCCTCTTTCTCCCCGACACTTCCTCCCTTTCCCTCCCTTTCCCTCCCTTTTCCTTCATCTCCCCTTCAACTACTCCCTTTCTTTCCTCACTCACACATCCTCACTTCCCTTCCTCACACCTCCTCCCTTTCCCTTTCCCTCTTCCTCTTACATCTCCTTTCCTTTTCTCACACCTCCTCTGTTCCCCTCCCCTTCCTTCTCCCACACATCCTCCACCTCACACCTCCTTCTTTCCTGTTCCCACTCACTACTCCTCCTCCCTTCCCTTCCTCCTTCCCTCTCTCTCCCAATTCTACTCCCTTCTCCTGCTCATTCATTCACTCCCTTCCTCCTTAGTGAGAGCTCTGTGAATGGGAGTGGAGGCAGGGAGAGTGAGAACTTCCACTTCAATCAGTTCACCCTCTCTGTCCCTCTAGGAAGAGAATGGGGGGGGGAGGGGCTGACCTAGGAGATGGGGGAAGTTCTCACTCACTGAGAAGGGTGGGAAGGGAGCTGAGCTGATGGAAGAGGAAGACGTTCTCACTTTTAATGCTTGGCCTCACTTCTTCTTCCTGTTCGCTGAGGGTGGGAGCACCATGAGCAGGCCATAAAGACCAACGCCTCCTTCTCTTTTGCCTGTGGGGGGGTGAGAACCCTACGGGCAGACCATAAAGACCGCCGCTGCTTTTCTTCTGCCTGCGGGGATGGGGGGGGGGAACCCCGCGGGCACATCACTGAAACTGCACTGCTATGGTTCTCTATTTCCAGCCTGTGGGGTTCCCATCCCCACTCTCCGTGGGATGTCATCAGTAGATGCTGCTTTTGGCTTTGGAGGCAGGGTGAGTTGGCGGCTGCCGCAGGGATGTTTTAGAGAGGCACTTTCTGCTGCTCCTAAATTCTGCCACCTGAGGCCACCGCCTCACACTACCTCATGATAGAATCGCCCCTGAGTGGGATGGATCAAGAGAATAGTGAATGATTATTTACCCTTTCAAATAGTACTAGGACTAGAGGAGAGCAGCAGATAGCAGATTTAAAATAAATAGGGGAGAGCATTTTTTCACTCTGCGCACAACTGAGCTGTGGAATGTGTTGCCAGAGGATGTGGTCACGGCATCTGGTGTAGCTGGATTTAAAAAGGGTTTGAAACGTCCATAAACAATTATTAGCTAGGTGGCCTGTTGGAAACCCACAGCTAATCTCTGGGAGTGAGCAGCAAGGAACTGCATTTACTTTTTGGTATCTGCTGGATACTTTCTAATAACCTGGACTGGCCACTGTTGGTGATAAGATGCTGGACTTGATGGACCTTTGGTCTGCCCTAGCATGTCCCATCTTATGATCTCATGCTCTTAACACACTCAGCACGTTTTCTTTAGCATACGTGCCAAATCATAACAATATTAACTCCCAGAAGAGCGACAATTCAATCTATGAAAAGGCAGCCCTGCAGGTATTACAGTGGGCCTTAGAACACCAACACACGTCTTATTGTAGAAACAGAACAAGCTGGACTGTTATAGATCCCTACACTGTCAGGTTGGAGAACCCTGCGATGTTAAGTCACACTCAGTTGTACTGTCTCAAAAGGGTTTATTTACACAGGAAGAACATGGCTTACATACTGCAGAGAATGTACGAATACACAACTCAGGCTTCAGTTATACACGCACTGTTTGAGGCAAGGTTTTAACCATCCCATTTATGGATGGTTTTGTGGAGCAGTTGGTGGTGGGTAAAGGTGAAGTGGTGAATGTCTTGGTCAACTGGTGTTTGTATGTGCACAAGTATTTTCATTTGCGAGATAGACGCACATAAGCCAACTTTATAAAATACCTGCCTCTGTGCACAAACTGAGGTTTATTACATGCACATATTGCAATTATTTATTTAATTAAAAAATACCTGCATATTTTTGGGGTGGTGATACATGATATTTTATAAACTGTGTGGCTCCTGCTGTACAGTTTATAAAATACCAGTGTAACTTTAGGCACACCTATCTATATATATATGTGCATGCTATTAAAAATTACCTTCTTTATGTACTTGAAAAAGTTTTGATTATTAGCTTTTGCCTTTTTGGCAAGTCTTTCTTCATACTTCCCTTTGGTCGTTATATTTAATTGGTCATGGCTTATGTGCCTTCCTGTTTTCCCTAATAGGTCCTGCCTTCTAATTTTTAAAAAATGCCTTTTTGGTTTTAATAGCCTCTTTTACAGCACCATGTAGCTATTGTGATAAACGCTTGTTCTTCTTTCAACCTTTTTTTTTTTATTTGTGGAATACATTTTATCTGGGCTTTTAAGGTAGTGTTTTTAAATAGTTTCCATGCCTCATGCAGACTTTTGCTTCATAAAAGGGCCTGTTTTACTCAAGATTTCCTCCCATGTTGTGTCTAATGGAAAAATGCTTAGTAAATAGAGCCCAAAATGTCTGCCAGTAGAGGGAATTTGTGTTACTGTAGTGAGATGACACACAAATTTGAATATAATTTTTTTTGTGTGGTGAGTTGTAAGGGAAGATATTTCAGTTCTGCTCTTCACCCACTGTTGGGAGAGAATCTGAGGTGCAGGGTTTATATTGGAATTCTGTCCCATCCAGTACAGGCCCCAAGCTTCACTCCCATTTAGAAGAATTGATTGAATGTTGTGATCAAATAATTATAATGGTAGTTTTATTGGTTGGTTGAAACTAGCCAGGGGTTTTCTTTATTGCATGGAAGGTCCTTGGAACTTTTTCGTATAGTGTCCCTTATACCAGATTAAAGGCAGGGTCTGTGCCCTGGTGGTGGGCATAGTATATAGAAATGTCACTCAGGCTTGCCTCCCTTCCATATCTAGTGTGTTATGTCAACGAGTGCTATATAGTAGTATCACATCATAAAAGCATTTGCAAACAAATAAAAGTTAATGATCACTTAGGTCCCTGTTTTCAAAAGGAAGACTTAGAGTCAGCAAACATTTTGAAGCATAATACTAGAATTTTAATTCCAGGCAGTGGACAGCATTTTACATTTCCAAGAAGGCAATGTTAATATTAAAATGCATTTGCAATAACTTCACTTATGGAACTGAATCAAACTGGGGTTTTTTTTTTTGTTTTTTTTTGCCTTGTTAGCGCAAACAAATCCAGAGATGGCGACGAGGCTGGCTCTGTTTTGCTTTCGGATTAAATTTGAAAAGTGAATGCAAGCGAGCATTTGCCTTGTCCTCACCACGGCTGCATTTCCCGGAGCTTGCAAGATTAAATTCACATTTCATTTCTGTACGCGCTTAATCCAATAATGATTTCATGTTACAAAGGATGATATCATCTTTCAGCACGGTTAATCAGAATACCCTTAATGCTGTCACTGTTTATTAACCTCTGTTGAAAAGCAAGAAGTTTGCTGTAGTCTGCAATTGTTTGGCTCAGCAGGTTGGATGAAGTGACACTGCCACGCACTACTCCCCCCCTCACAGATTTTGGCTTTCATTAAAATTGTGGAAAATCTGTGGCAATTGAAATTGCGTGGACGGTCCTTCCACTGTGATAGCTTTGAAACTTATGCTAAGGGGATAAAAATGCAAACCATTAATTCTATAAAAAAAACCAACTCTCTAAAACAAATTCTATAAAAAAACCAAAACCAAACCTACAACAAGCCAATCTTTATATCTGTTATATAGGTAACATAGATGAAGCCTGGGAATGTGAAAAAAAAACAAATTCAACTAATTACATGTTTAATTTTTTGATTTTGAAATTGTTTTACTAGGAGAATAGTAAATTCGATGTCTTTATTGCTTTTAGCTAGACTTACGGTGCCTTTAATTCATAAATACCAGTTTTGTGCAATATTTGCATAGTAAGAATTCATGTGCATATAGAAAAAGGCTTTTAGCAAGGCCTCGTGTAGGCAGGCTTGGGAAATACAGCATAAGAAAAGCACATCGATAGGGAAATTGGCAAGTTGTTTGCTTTTGGTTGAGGGATAAGTGGATGGAGCTACTTGAGGATGCCCTGCAGTTGTCATCACCCAGGATGCTCTACAATATCTGGAAAACAATCCAGCAAACAGCAATTGCAGCTCCTGTCGTGTAATCTAAGACGGGACTGAGCATCGTGCGGGCGTGGTAACTCTTACATCATTGAAGGTGGATCAATTTGGCCAGCGTTGCGCTCTGTTGAACCCGCACTGCAATAGCACCAGATGGTTTGGGTTATTTTAAAGATGAAACTGGCTCCGAAGATTGCCGAATTCGTCCTTTGGAGGTTCTGAGCTTCTTCACTGGGCCAAAGTAACATTTTTTTTGTGCAGAGATGATAGGGCACGTGAGATTTTGGGGGCCTGTCTGCTTCTCTTGGGGAACATCCGTATGACACCCTCACTCCATGTCTAAAAGCTATATAAAAATTGTTTTCTAGTGCAGTAGAAGATAGCACAGACTCCAGTGCGTCTTAGCTTTCTACTACTGTTTGAAACTCAATACAGTCAGGAAAAAAAGCGGAACTGATTCATAAGCTCATTATTTAGTAAGTGGCAACCACGTACGTGGCCAAGCTGCCTTTATTCATCTTCCCAGCCATTTTAATCCTTCAGCGACTCTTCTTTAACATGGTATGGTGTGAGGTTGGTAGAATTATTAGCACAGAGCCCATAGTAGTAATTTAAATCAAGATTATCTGCAATGATCCTAATTGAAACGGTTTGCCATGCGGATAGAGCATTTGTTATTTACGCAGGCAGATGAAAGTCCCAAAGAGGGTAGAGTGAGGGTTTTCTGGGCTGCCTGCTCCCCCGACACCTTCAGGCGTGCCGAGTGTGCAGCCTGTCCCCCCATGCATTTCTGCAGGAGGGATAGTCGCATGGAATGATGATGATTATTATTCTTTTTTTTTAATCGTTATTCTTTTGTTTGCTTTCTGCTGCAATGAATTGTACATTAGGCCTGGCTGTGGACTGAGAATTAATGAGCCTGCTCCTCGCAGTGCAGAAATCAATGCTGCCGGTCCCAGTGCCTGGAGCAGTGTCTGCTGGTTGGCTTACAGGTTATGTAGTGCTTACAACGGGAGATGTCTCTTTTAAGCAGGGGCACTTTCTTCCAGGGTAAATGTCACCAGGGAGCATGCTTTGCAGTCTCTAAAGTCGCCAGAACTTAATTATGGGAGGCAGTTTTTTTTTTCACACTGCCCCCATTGCTGCAGAGTCTGTGGGTACAATCGCAAAGCTAAATTTAAAAAAACCCATAAAACTTTTTACTTGCAGTTTTTTTTTTTGCGCTGGTTTTTCAAAGGCAACGTAAGCACATTCTTACCCTTTCAATAAAGTATCTATGGACATTTGCACTTGCTTTTTTTTTACATTGGACACTTTTCCAATGGAAAAATAGCACGCATAGATTTGAAAATGCTACCTGCATGCATAGTTTCCCCCCACAAACCCTTCCCCTCCCACCTAAACACGCACCCCGGGGAACACGTCCTCCTAATGTGGCTTCTAGCAGGCGGATCAGTAATAACAGTGCTTATCAGTTTTATAGCACTGCTGGATAAATATTAAGGCACAGTAAGTCCCTGCTCCCAAAGAGCTTACAGCCTGAAAGGTGAGTTTTAAAGGCCCAACCTGCGCATTAATTAGGGGATGCGCGAATACGTCAGGCTCGTGCGCGCCAAGCGGATTTTAAAAGCTGCCGAGATACGCGCAATATCTCCTGGAGCACGCACATCTCGGAAGTGTTCAGAAAGGGATGTGGGAGGGGCAGGGGTGTTTCGGGGCGTCGGCCTGAGATGTGCGCATAAATACGTGATCCGGCGCGCATCGTGGACCCCTGCCGCGTAACTTTACTTCTGTTATGGATGACGTGAAAATGAAAAAATAACAGAAAAATAGGCAGATCTGCGGGATTTTAAGGGTGGGGGATAACTGGGGGGGTTTGGAGGATTTATTTCTTAACCGGGCAAACTGGGGATAAACTGGGAATCGCATTGGCGCGCACCTCTTTTAAAATCCCCCAATTTACGGGGTGGAAGCGGCTTTTGCACGCACGTGCGCTCCCCCACTTAAAATTTGGCGCGAATGTGCGCGTGGCTAGACTATTTTATAACCTGCGCATATGCGTACGGATGTTATAAAATGGCCATGTGTCTGGGCACGGCCCATGGATGCATGCAGATGTGTGCCCACACACTGGTTTGAAAGTTACCATCCCTGTCTGTATCCGAGGTGATGGGAAATAGTGTGACCTGCCCAAGGTCACAGGGAGCGTTGGTGGGTGAAGTGGGATTTGAATCCTGGACTTCCCTGGTTCTCAGCCTGCTTCTCTAACTCCCAGGGCAGTTTTAGCTGATTAAAGGTTTGGTAGCTTTCAGACAGCCAATTTACCCAGATGTCTGTATCTTTATTACAATTACAACATTCATTGCTAATTTTTGTGGCTTTATATTGGGCCCCGGGGTTGTCTCCTGCTCCTTTTGAGCTTAATCAGAATCGGGGCTGGAATCTGGCACCCTGAACCCTGCCACTAAGTGTCACTGTTGCACAATGACTGGGATTCCCTCCCTCCCCCAAGGGCTATGAACACAGTCTCCACATCATCTCCAGCCCCAACCGACCTGGGAAGCGGAAGATCCGACTCAGGGATTGAACTGGGGACTCTTCACAAGGCACTGACCACCAAGTCAGCCTTCAAAGTCACATTTTAATCTATTCGGAAGGTGCTATTATACCCAGCAAAGTCAAACAAATGGGCCCGTTTTCTTAGCCGAGACCTGCAGATTTGTGAATCCCGTGGCATTTTTCCCAGCGACAAAATCCCCCTGAGAAAAATAGTGCAGCACAGCAGCACCAGGGGGTGAGGGCCCCTCATCCCAGGGCTGCCAGCTTTGAAAAGGGGCTGTGAGACCTCTGGTGCGTCCTCCCTCTCCCACCAGCCCAGGTGTAGAGAAATCTGTGGAGATCGACTGAGACTTCCTCTCCCACCCCCACCGTCCCCTGAGTCAGCCAAAGTTTCAAAATTAAGCAAAAGGTGGTGCTGGTTTTTGGCCCTGCCCCCATTCCCCTTGGCCTTCCTCTGGTTGGCCACCAAAAAAACCCCCCAAAACTCCCCACCTCCCTGGTCCCTTCTATTTCTCCTTCCCCGGAGCACTTACCAGAACTTCTTGGTGGTCCGGCAGTGGTGAGCGGAGCACCCCCTCTAGGCCTCTGTGTCCCCCAGGCCAGCCTGTGCCGGATCATTCTCCGAGGTATCTGCAGCTCTAACGGTGTTACACGGGCAGAAACGGCCTTGTACAATCCTGCCCGCCCAATATGCGGGTACAGCTAGGCGTGTGCACGGACAGGGCAAGAGGGATCCCTGAGGGTGGAGATGGGTGGGGGAGAGGCTTGGTCTTGCTCACATATTTTTGGATTTTAAAAAGCTTGCACGTGTAAATTCTCAGGGAAACTGGGTGGCTCTTTTTACCAGCTGCAGGACTGTCTGGTGGGATGGTTTATGCGCAGTGTTACCAGAATTGCCCCCGATTTCATGCTGGGTGCTGGCTAGCCAGGTTCCATCGGGCTTTTCACTTTCGTGTGCTACAGCGGGCCCCGCTCCGCTGCCCAGGTGATATCTGAGAATGCAGTTTGACGGCCATTTACGTTCCCGGCCGGAGGCATTTCAGCGCAGGTGCCCATTTCATGGCACCGAACATTGGTGCCTCCCGGTCGTCTCGCACCAGCGACACCTGGTGGCAGGATCGAGGGCCGGCGATTTACAGGATTCCAGAAAGCGCTCTGCTGCACGGCGCCCCTGCCAGGGACTGTCACTACCACGACTGGGCTAGCAAAGCCGGGACGGGGACACGAAACAGGGAGACGACGATAATCCCCCGGGTAGTTGTGAACCAAGGCCTGCAGCACTGGACACAAGTCCCGCTTGGCAGTGATTTGGAAGCCTAAAAGACGCAGGAGGCTGTTGGAATTGTAAGTAGCACAAAGTTTCCAGCAGCCCATAAGCCGGTGCTGCTCTATCTATCTCAGTTTGCTAATTGCAGGAAACTGAAGTTGCACATCTGTAGAAAATTTGCAGGTGGCGTGGCGGCAGTTTAACTTGTCAGCTGACATGCTTTTAATGGAAATCTGATTGAATTAGCCTGAGCTGATAATTGTGGAGTCGTCCGGGCCACACAACTTTTTTTCAGAAATGTTGATTTGGGTGGTGTGAGCAGAGCGGTAGCACACGTACGAAATTATTAATTCTGGTTTCAGGGACCAGCGAGTGGATGACATCTCCTGATGAAATTTTGTTGTACTTCATATGTAGAATACAGAATTTATGGACTTCATCATGGATTTCACGGCAGGGTCGCTACATTTGCAAAATGTTTAACGACATTTCAAAGCTTCAAGATGAATTTTAAAAGCCCGGCGCACCCCTAAGTTAGGGGATGCGAGCACAAGCCGGGCTTGTGCGTGCCGACCACTTTTTAAAAGCCACCAGGACGCGCGCGTCTCTCGTGCTATGAGCCCATCTTACTTGATTTCAGAAGGGGGCGTGGTGTGGCCAAGAGATGTGCACGTAAATACTTAATACCCTGGTCCACTGCTGCGTAAGTGTATTTTCTCCTAGGGAGGAGGTGTAAGTTTAAAAAGAAAAATTAAGCCACCTATTTCTGCTGGGTTTAAAGGGTCTGGGGTAACTGGGGGGGGGGGGTGTTGGAGGAGCTAGCTCTTAACTGGGTGAACTGGTAGACGAGCTGGTGAAACTGGCAATGGCGTGGACGCACACCCGTTATAAAATACCTGAATTTCGCAGTAGAATCGGGATTTATGTGCTAGGTGCGCGCTCATGTGGACACAGCCAGGCCGTTTTACAACGTGCGTGCATATGCGTGTGCAAGTTAGGAAACGGCTGTGAATCTGGGCACGCGCCAACGCACATGTGCCAAGGTGCGCCAGTTTGAAAGTCTTTCTTTTTAGCACATTACAACTGAAAATAGATGATGGCTGCAGAGGAAGGCGAACGTTTGAAGGAAGAGCTTGTGCCTGTGCTTTTCCTGTCGTATCTGCTCTCTGATGGGGCCGCTCAAGCTTTTGTGGCGTGCAGTGAGTGGTCTTGCGGAGGAGCCGTCCTGTTGGATTTCTTGCCCCTAATTTTAGTGTTTGGGGGCTAACGTGATACTTCTTTCCGATTGCAGAAGGAGCAGTGGGGAAGCATATGGTCGTGCCACCGACTGATGAGCATTTTTGGAATTATTGAGACTACTCCCACGCTCAAATAACCCAACAGATGATGAAAACCCTTGTGCCTTAAGACACTTTTTAATTTCCGTTACAAGAAATCACAGGAAAGAAACAATTAAAATGAATCTTCCTTTCCTCTAAACTGATTCTATTATGTGACCCAATAGAAATGAATACATCAGGACTGCACTTTATTTTTGTAGTATAAAATCGTTCCGTTTCATTGGGAGGGGTGGGGAGGAGTACAGTGATATCTGAGGATTTATCATGTACAATAAAAACAGGCGTAGGTGTTTAAAAAAAAAAAAAAAAAAAAAAATCTGGAGGCTGCTTTGCCCGGTGGGTGCCGGAGCTGAAGCATAACCATGCCTTGTTCATGAAGATGAAGCCCCTTTCGTTACTGTCGTGCTGATGCCTTTTCCAAGTCAAAGGTTTGACACACCAGTAGCCTTCCTGGCAGAGAATAACAAGACACGAGAGAAAAAAACAAAACAAAACACGTTTATGGACTCCGATAGCGTGGAGGGGAAACCCCTGGCTCCGGGCATACACGGCCCCTGATGCCCTCTTGGCATTCACGGTACCAAGCCAAGGTCATGGCGCTAGGACGAGCCAGGACTCCGACGCTTCGGTTTAGCCCCACCCAGATTCACACACAGTGGAAATAAATGTGACAATGAAAGTCATATAAAAAAAAACTTGAAGAATGATTTTTGGGGAGGTGGGGAATTCAAGACGGCAGCACTTGCAAGTTCAGTCTAAGCATTGTTAAAGGATGGTGATTCCTCCTTTTCCCCCCTTTATTTTTGCTGTGATCAAGGCGAGAGACGGATCCGGACTTACCCC
The DNA here is from genome assembly GCF_901001135.1 of Rhinatrema bivittatum. Classification (NCBI taxonomy): domain Eukaryota; kingdom Metazoa; phylum Chordata; class Amphibia; order Gymnophiona; family Rhinatrematidae; genus Rhinatrema; species Rhinatrema bivittatum. The sequence continues at coordinate 23,934,651 of NC_042625.1, forward strand.
CTCAGTTCTGGCCGAGCTAGTGCTTGCACCATTGCACAGTTGCCACCTGCGGCGATGAAAATCCAGGAAGCTCTCCGTTGAAGGAGCTGCTGACTCAGACAGCATGCTTCCCTTCCTGGGGCAGAAACCTTGCTCAGCCTTAGTATGCAAACTCTCTCCCCCCCCCCCCCCCCCCCCCCCGCCCCCGCCCCCGTGTCGAGGGACGTGAGGTCAGCCACAGGTCAGACCATTCGGTGACCTGGTTGGCTTCAGAAGCAGGGTTTGAGGGGAAACCAGGAGAGGCAGCTGTGTTATAATTAGTGAGGTTTGGGTGGACCCTTGGACACTATGGCAGCTGACCACGCCCACGGGGGGAAGTCCCGTGAGGGGCCACAGGTCAGGACACACAAACACAGAGATTGATCTTTTATTAGACAATGTGATGAAGCCACCAGAGGTGGAAGTGGTGAGCAGTAGAAGTAGCCCGGCTGGAACAGCGACTCCTCCGGTAGCAGTGCTGTAGTGGAAAGAACTGAGAATAATGAGTACAGTGGAATAAGCACAAAGCCCCAGTATGGGGAACCCCAGGATAGGAAGAGCAGGCCCTCGAGGAGCGAGTACATGAAGGTGATGTACTCACACAGCGGTTCCACGTAGGAGATGGCACCAGGACTGGAACGGAGGCAGGCCCTCGAGGAGCGAGTACCAGATCCCTGGGCACAGAGACTCGTTGCAAGTACTCATGCAGCAGTTCTTCATGAAAGATGGCACTGGTGCTGGAACGGAGGCAGGCCCTCGAGGAGTGAGTACCTGGTTCCAGGGAACAGCTCTGAGGTAAAGATGGTAGTGACAGTAGTACTCACTGGTGTTGAAGATAGCGAATCCTTCCAGGCAGAAGAGAAGGTAGGAGCAGGTAGCAAGTCAGGGAACATGGGCCCTCTAGGAGCGAGTACCAGTTTCCTGATAGCGACCTGAAAAGCAAGTGAGGCCCCCAAGGAACGGGTACCCCGTTAGCGTTAAGAGTCCAATGGAATTGGAGGCAGAGTAGCTGGGTACAGAGAGTGAATCCCATCCGTAAAGAATCCCCCTTGCTAACTCAAAGGCTAGCAAACATTGTAGGCTTTAAATATCCGGGCAATGTGACGTCATCACAGGGGGATGCCCCTGAGGTTCGCGCCAAGTAGGAAATAAGAGAGAGGGCTGCGCGGCGCGCGTGCCCTAAGGTACTAGTGGAGCATGGCGGGAGGCAGCGCCCAAGCCGGTCCGGGAGTGCCGGAGAGGGTGGCAAGCAGACGCCACAGCAGGCAGGCGTCCATCTGCAGCAAGATTAGGAGCAAAGAAAGAAAGGTAGGCGGAGTGAAGCTGTTGGGAAGGGATGGTTGCAACAAGCTGTGGCTAATTTGGGGATTCAGAGGCAGGCCATTAATCACTGGAAGGTGCAGACAGACCCTGAGGTACCCGAAGGAAGATCATTTGGGCCATTGGTGGACTCAATTGGAGCGGGAGTTGAAATAGTAAGCACATCTTTATTTCGGACCTTTTTGTTTTTTTGTAATACATTTTCATTGAGGATATACAGCCAACTTCTCAATCAATTATTTTCAACAGAATAATAGAAAAGGCAAAAATTATCCTTCTTGTCTTTGTATCAGACTCATAACCACAAATTCTCCCTCCCTTCATGGAAGAAACTCATATTTTTAGTATGACATTTCAAACTGTTTCATACTCCTCTGAATTATTTAATTTTCAGAAACGCTCCCCATACTTCCCTGCTTAGGCCTGTTTTTAATGTTTGCAGTCATTTCTTCATGTGTTGCTGAGTCAGACAGTAATCTCATCCATTCCTTATGTGTATCCTTTTGAATTGTTTTCCAGTTCCTTGAAATAATCATTATTCGGCATCACCTTGCCAGTCGAGGTCCGCCTTAGCTGGCTAAGTGGCACTGTATGAATATTTGGTCACACTGAGTGCTCACCACTTAGCTGGCTGTTTATGTGGCTGAACAGTTAGCTGGATAAGTGAGGAGTGGGATGGGAATGTTGTAGGGCAGAGCTACTTATCTGGATAACTTGGCCAACTTAAGTGCTGATTTTCTGCCTTATCTGGCTTAGTTAACCGGAGAAGTTTAGGACTGCTATTCAGATGTCCTAAAGTTAGCCGGTTAAACTTATCCGGCTAACTTTAAGACAGTTGAGTATATGTAGCAGCAGGACTGCACTGATAAATATTTCGGTCAAGTTAGCTGGATATGTTTATTTGGGCAGCTTAGGCAGCCGCATAGTAGCTGAATATGGATCTTTTAATTTAATTCTCAGAGTTGTGAATTGCCTTTGCAATGAACTCAAGGTGCAGTACAATAACAGTAAAACAATAATAATCATTGCCTATTGCTAATAATAATATAATTTTACTTCATTTATTCTCCCAGGATCTTATTGTGCTCCCATCTGGATCTACTCTCAACAAGACCCATCCAGGGTTCCTGAGTGTGACGAATGGTTGGGAGTGAGCCCCTATTACTGTGGCGTAGTAGATGCAGCCTCGTAGATTAACCTACGAGATCTATGCCGACCAATTGGCGAATGCGCCCTGAAGCGGGACAGACTGGAGCTTCACCTATCTCAGTCTTCTCCCTCCTAGATTGAGCCCTTGGGTTCTGGTAGCTGGCAGGATTTAGGTGGGTCCCTAAGGCAGTAGTAAGAATAAGAGTCCAAGAGCACGCCGGGGGTCAGGACAAACAGCAGCCTGGAGATACCGGGAACAGACCTAGGGTCGGGGCAGGCAGCAAGCAAGCATGGTCAGGTCAAAGGCTAAAAGGTCAGGTCCAGGCAGCAGGCAAGCATGGTCAGATCCAAGGCTAGGGTCAATACGAGGAGATCAGGCCAAGGCTGAAGGAAGACAAATAAGGAGACACTGGACAAGACAGGCTGGATGCAGCAGCATAGGAACACAGGAACAACAGATAGGCAGGCGTAACACGCACTGCAATAGGTAGGAGACCCGATGCTGAGGAGTCGATAGGATGTCCCAAGGTCCCTTATATAGTCAGGGCCGCTGATGTCATCAAAGGGTGCCGCGGGATCTTTAAGTACAACTGTGTGCGGTGCATGCGTGCATAGGGAGACCTCGGGGAGGAGCGGGACCATGGTGGTGGTCATCCGCTGGTGGTGTCCCAACAGCGAAGAGATGCTGGCAGGGTCTGGGTTGAGTGTGGTGGCTTGTGGAGGCCGTCCTGGGAGTGCCAAATGGAACACTGAGGATTTGAAGCCGTATTGCACGTTCAACAAAGTCTAATATATTTCTGCTAAATTGGGCAGTCACTGCCATATCATGCAAAAATATGTGCCCCTCGGGTTACAGTCCCTGCTGGGTAACCAAAAGTCACATCCAGATATTTTACAAACTTGTTCCGGACAGCAGTATTCTCTGTGAAAAAATTTGTAAACTATTGCGCTCAAGTCCGAATCCTTCACCGAATTGTCTAAACCACACTGATCCTCTCTTTCCCCCCTCTATCTGATTTCCAATATCTTGCTTTCCTCTCTGTTTAAGACTAATTTCACCAGAGAAGTGCCTCGCAAAATAAGATGCCCTTTATAAGCTTTAACCAATGAGGAAACATACCTATCCCAAAGAGTTTTATTCCAGACGACCTTCTTCAAATATCCCTTTTTCCAAAAACAATGTCTAATCTGCAGGTATTCCCTTCATGGATGTGCACGGTTAGGCAACGTTGAAATTTTGATGATTGACTGGATTTGCTCCTTTCCATGGTCTGATGGCACTTCGAATGTACTAACGAGTTAGTAGTTTGCAGCAGCTATTTTTTGGGATTGGATCTTCTCCAGATAATTGTCCATTTCTACCTTTCCATCTTAGTATTCTTTCACATGGCAATGTTTAATTGCTTACCAGGGAGTGGACTATACTCTTTTTAAGGCCTTTTTGAAAAAGGAGATCTGCCAGCCGGCCACTGCCTCCGCTTAGCACCTCCCGTTTTTCTTCTGTATATTCCCTGAGTGATTGGGGCTAGATTAAGTTTCCTGTTGTGCTTTTATAGATGAATTTGTCTTAACTGATTTGGTGGTATATTTTTTTTCTTTTGCCTTATTTGTTTTACCATTCATGTTATTGATTGGATCTTGGGACTTGGATTCCCCCTCAGACGTGTAATATTATTTCTCTTTCAAAACTGAAGGAATGATTGTATTATTTAAAAAAAACAAAAAAAAAAAACAACAAACTTGAACAGCCATTAAAAAAATGCTAAAGAAGCCAATACAATCCTTTGGTTTTGAATGTGCATATATCTTTGGATTTTAATAAACAATATGCTACTGTACAATTCTGTTATTCTGTACAAAGGGAAGGACAAAATTAAAACAGAAAACCTTTAACAACCACTGGGAAGTAGCATCAGATCTGCCACTCTGTTAGTAAGTACCCAATGTCAAAGAGTAGAGAGAGAGAGATCCAGTTTCACAGATAAATCCATCTCAGATCTGTCAGGTTGAGGACTTCCCTGCAACTTACGAGTCAGCTTCAGTTCAATCCATAAGTAGTGGTTTATTCAAAAGTAGTTAAGCAGAGCTCAAATAGCAACCTTACATTTCTGCAGGGCAAAACTATACAGCTTAGAAGTAATTCAAATAGTCCAAGATCCAGTCTGTCTTAGTTAATCCATTTATATCAGTCTTCTACATATCTGACTTAGTTAGACAAACTTAACTCCAGAAGACTCTTCTACTCACAGGAACAGACACCTGAACAGGAGCACTCACGGGGTGCTCAGTTCGGCCTCCAGCAATCTGCTTTTAAGTCCCTACGGACCGATCCAAATCCTCTGGGGGAGGGGGGAGGACATGCAGAGCCACACATGGGCGATCAATATATTTATTTATTTATTTATTTATTATTTTTATATACTGATCTTCTTGCATGGGATACAAATCAAACCGGTTTACAGTGAAACAATAACCTCGCATGAAAGCGTTACATAGAACATGAAACATTGAGTAAACTTTGAATAAAACATTAGGAATATAGAACATTAGGTAAACGTTACAATAAATTAGAATTATATTAAATATAATATAGTGTTAGACAGTGGATAGCATTGAGCAGTTAGGGCTAGAACGGGCCAAAATATAAGCAGAGAGCGAAATACATGGAACTTGCTAAGTTAGGTGCAGTAACAAGGGGATGTGTGAACTTAATCAAAGAAGGTTTATGAGCGCCTTGCTTAAAAAAAACCTAAGAACTGGATAAACAAGTTCCCAGAACCCTGGGATACACATTAGGCGTTATCTACCCATGATTAATGGATCCTCCCCTCCTCTGAATACCTTGACAGCATGGATACCGACTCTAACATGTGGACTATCTCTAGTCTGGACTACCTCTAGTCCGGAATTTGTTTCTCTCCCTTTAACTTAAATTTATATTTCTCTTCTAGCTTCCTAAGCTTCCAAGTTCACAGTCCTCGTTGTAATGTAACTTTGTTTTTTCTTCCTTTATCTAGTTATTTTACCCCTGTTCGATGTAAACCGTCCTGATATGGTATTTTAACCATGAAGGTCGGTATAGAAAAAAATGTTAAATAAATAAATAAATAAATAAATAAATAAATAAACTGCTTGTTGGATGCATTATGAGCTATACTTGCTGGATGACATAAAAATTATGGAGCTTTAGTTTGGTTTGGCTTGTTCGGAGGTTCTGGGTAAGCCAATCTAAATAACCATGTTTTAAGTTTTTTTTTGAAGGAAGATGGACAAGTGTCTTGTCGTAGGTCTGGTGGGAGAGAGTTCCATTGTGTTGGACCTGCTGTAGATAGGGCTCTTTTCCTTAGGGACGTTTTGGCTTGGGGGGTGTATAGTGTGCCTTGATAGGCTCTTCTAATCGGTCTGGCTGAGGTCTGGCTGAGCCAGGAGTTTTCAGAGCTGATCTGTCTCTCTGTATACAAGGCACCAACCTTTGATGGGTCAGAACCCACTTTGAGGTCCGCCAAAACCTCTTTTGCCTTGACATGATCTCAGTTGGGAAAGAAAATCAATACACTCACCTAACAATGAAATATGTTAACCTTGTCAGCTTACTTAGAGCTCCTTGTGAAGCCTCCATATATTTCAGAAATGGTTACCATACCTCTGTAGACTTATATTTGTGAAGCATTAGCTTTTCCATGGCAAAGACATCGCAAACCCTTGACGTCCGTGCATCCATACCCAGTTCAATAATATTTTCCATGTAGCTGTGACAGTGACCACAATTCTTGCAGCCACCCCCATAAAAGTGACTAGATTATTGTTCATATGATAAACACCCTCGACTGACAAATCACTGGACATGTCCACTATGATTGCAAATATGCACCTGTTTAACCATGGGGGGGCCAACATCATGTTACAAAAGCTGTACAAGCTCTATTCAATCTCCCTGGAGACACATATTAATTCAGCAGTATTTTACAAATTTTTCAGCCATAAGCATGGAGGTAGCTGACTGGCACTCTCTTTTGTAGCTGGTTGTGTTGTGCAACTAAGGATCTTGTTCCCATTTTGGCAATAAAATGGCAGTATTTATATCCCGTTCTAGAAGGAAACTCATATAATGAGGAGACCAGTCACCACTCCACATCCCTCCCCACCCCCGGGAGGGTCTTTTCGTTAATAAAAGCTTTTCAAAATGATCCTTTTGTGGTGAGTGCTTTTCTTGTAACCAGTTTTTTGGGAGTTTGTCTTTTGAGAACTTTAAGCTTGATTCTGGGATTGGCATCTATAATGATGCAAGAGTTTCATCTTTGGATCGTTGGCTATGAACGATGCCGAGGAGACAGCTGCTTTTGCAGTGGGTCGGCATCACAGAGGCGCTCTGATATTTGACGTCAAACTTGAAACGGCCCGTTAGGCCCTAACATCTTGTTAAACAGCAACGTCATTCACCACTCACAGAGGTGGCCAGCGAGGAGGGAGTTCCATAACCGAACTGTGTGTGACTTTGCCAACCCTGAGCTCTAGAAACCTCTTCTTACAATCAGTGAGAATAAAGCCTGTATCTGGCGAGAAGCTGCTAAGGGATCACTTTTTCAACTTTGGGAGTTGGGCGGCTAAATTAGGCCCTTTTGAAAACTGACGACCCTGTATTCACCAGGCACATTTAGGAACCTAAAAGGTAGGTGGTGATGGGTATGGAGTTCAGTAAAAAAAAAAAAGTCAGGTTAGATGTTTAGCACTGATTTTTAGCCCTGCTCACCTAATTTAGGTCTGCAAATGTAGGGAAAAAGCTTTAGGACCCTAAATTTAGGAAAATTTTCAGCTGAAAATTCAGATACTTAAATTTGGCTGGAAATCCACTTAAATTTAGGCACCTGATTTAGACATGAAACAGTTTTTTTGAAAATGCACCCTCACACATTTAGCTGGTCTGCCATTATCCTGAACAAAATACAATTTGATTCGTTAGAAATCATAAGTGCCAGTGCGTTCCTGGTGCAAGAGCATGTGGCGCCTGAGGTGAACCTCCTGTCATGCACCTATCGGCGGCAGCTCCAGCACAGCGCTCCCTTCTTTGGCAGCATCGGCTTTCCCCTTTGGGCCTCGTGCTGGTTGGATTTTGGTGCCCCCCCCAAAACTTTTGGCACTCTAGGCAACTGCCTGGTTTGCCTAATGGAAGCACCGGCCCTGAGCGGTCCATGAACATTTCTTTGAGGTGAGAAGGCTGCTGCAGATGAACAGCATGCGGTCTGCTGCTCACTTGAGTTCAGATAAACGTGCAGCACGTTCTAGTTCTCGACAGAAGGATTTCTTTCCTTTGTCATAAGGCTTGCTGTCCATTTTCATTTTTAAATCTGTTAGTCAAAACTTTCTACAGTGGAGCACATATTTTTGTTAAAACCGTCAGGAGGGGAAAAAAAGGAAGTGGCCTGTTGCTTTTTTTTTTTTTCCTGCATTGTGGGTTCAGAGACTTGCAGGTGAAGGTGTCAGGATCATGTGACTGCTTCAGGTCTCACGTTTTGGGTTCAGTTTGTAGAATTAGATTCTTCCTTCCCAGCTCATTTGCAGAAAACTTGTTTAGGTTTAAGTCTATTTAATGCTGTTAATAACTACATTTAGAACCTGATGTACTAACACTTTTTTTCACAACGGATAAAAAATGAATCTTAATTTCCAGTGGGCACACAGGGCTGAATATGCTAATGGATTTCTCCCGACATTAGGTCCATATGAAAAATATTTAGTTCATATGGGCCATAATCTAGGAAGCTCTTTGAAAAGTGAAGCCCAGGTGCAAATATGTGCCGATTCTAAGTTCCCGCTGTGCACTGCTGGCCCGAATTTTGAAGAGAAACCCCGCATGGGGTTTCTCATTGAAAATGTGCTTGCAGCCCCATGGGGTATAACAGGACTCCAAGCCCCATGTCCAATTTTCAAAGCATTATACCAGTGTGAACCGGCCATCTGAGAGTGCAGCAAAAAGTGCCTGCGTGGTCTGACAAAGTGCCTTCCGTTAGCCACGTTGAGAGGGGCACGGTTAGGTCGGGGGAATTACACGCATATAGATAGCATCTTCAGTCTTTGTGTGCGATGTACAAGGCAGATGCAAGAGACTGCTCTCACTTTAAGGTAGATTTTTAGAGTCGCGTGCGAGCGTTTGCTGGCAAATGCACATGCACGAGCCAATTTTATAAAAATCTGCTACCTGTGCACACTATTTTAAATTGACGTGTGCATGTACACGTAAGTGGGGGGATTTTAGTAGATGTGCTCGGCGATGCATTAGGGCCTGTTTCCCAGTTTTCTCCCAGTTTGTCCCAGTAAAGGAGCAGACTTCCTAAACCCCCTACCTAACCTGCCTTCCTTTTACCCTACTATCTCCAACCCCTAAAACTCTGCTGACTACCCTAAGGGCTGGATTTTAAGACATAAGCGCGGGCGTACATTTGTGCGCGCAACCCGACGGTCACAAATGTACGCCCGATTTTATAACATGCGTGCGCAGCTGCGCGCATGTTATAAAATCCGGGGTTGGAGCGTGCAAGGGGGTGCACACTAGTGCACACTAGTGTTACTAGGATACTAGGATACTAGGATAAGTTACTAGGATAAGTTAGATCAGCCATAGATCAGGTCTAATGTAGCCAGATACATCCAGCTAAGTAGCGACCTCTATGCGGATATTCAGTGGCATAGCTGTGCCGCCTAATATCTGTTGTAAATTAGCCGGGTAAGTTAAATCCCGCTAAATTACTTACCCGGATAACTTTAAAAATTGGACCCAAAGATTAAAACAAACCCTCCCCCCAACATTTTGCTCTTTGCTTGACAGAGAGGAGAAAAGCGACGCTCATGCTGGGCGTGCATTCCAGCTGGAGGTCTGAAGTGTTTAATAGTCTAAATTTAACCATTTGAAAGAGGATTAAGGCCCATCCACATGGGACTTTTAAAAAAAGCCTTTGGCAATAATTCTTTAAAAAAAAAAAAAAAGCCATACGCCTTTGATCTTTAACTTTAATTTCAAACGAAATCCTTTTTACTTGCATTCCTGTTTTCATTATTAACGACCGAGGGATTTTTTTTTTTTTATAACTTAGCTGTGCCGTGCAGATGTGCACGGCACAGCTAAGTTATAATTTTTGTGTGGTGGTTAAAAAGAAATTATGTCGGCGCTCTACGCCACGGCTAACTGAGATAGGGAAAAAATTAATCAGTCTGTGAAATTCAGACTGCAAAAACAACAACAAAAAAAGACTGATCAAACGCAGCTCTTCTTAAGAGATGGAAAGATGAAAGGGCTTCCTTTCCAAGCCTTCTTAAATATTGGCAAGCTCAAGGGTCAAGGTATTTTGTTATGGAGAGCCAGAGATAATTAATGTTGTTGAAAGAGAGACTGCTCCGTTGGCGTCTTGCAGGCTAGGCCCTCAGACTGGAATGGCCAGAAAAGAAACAGGGCAGGAAAAAAAAAGTTATCCATCGAGAAGCTTACCTACTTAAAAGGAGCAGTAAATAACACGAGCAAGGGGGGGGGGGGGGAAAGGCTCCTGAAGGAACAGCGTGTCGCTGCTGAAGTCCAGGGACACCAAGAACCCTAATATCTCCGCCCAAGCTTCATTTTCTCCTGGACTGGGTCTATTTCCTGCCGCCTCTCTGGGCTTCCGGTTCCGTGGGAGCCAGGGCCTGGGGATCTGGTGCCGGGAGCCTTCTTTCGCAGCCGTCAGGGGTCTTTTATTTATTTATTTATTCATTCCTCGTTGTCGTGTCCCCACCCAGCTTGCTTAGCCCAGTCACTGCGGTGGCGGCGGTGGTCCCGGGCTGGGGGCCGTGCACTGGGGGCTCCTCCTGGTGCCCTGCAACCTTGGGCCCTGAATCTGGCCCACCGGTTGCTGCCTCTGCAGTATCCCCAGCCTTGGCTGACCCGGGAAATGGAAGATCTGACTTTGGACTCAGGACCCTTGGCATGTATAGTCCTTAATATGAGATCTGTTTTCAAGAATTTCTGGTTTTTTGGGGGTTTTTTTTGTAACGAATGCAAAAAAATGGTAAAGCAAGTATGTTGACAACTTTTTTCCTATATTTCATATAGGGCCTGAAAAGGCCTTCTTGGTCATAAAAATGTTCCACGGATGAGGTCAGGGTTAATAGTACAGTAGGGTTATAAAAAGGTTTGGGCAAGTTTCTGGAGCTCAGATTTATTAACGATTATTAGCCACGTACACTTAAAGAATTGCCATCTCTTTTGGGAGTGACTGACAAGAAGTTAACTGTGGCATTATTATTTGCCAGATACTCCCTAGGGACTCAGATTGTCCACTGCTGGACATAGGCGTCAGTTCTGTGGGTGCTTGAGCACCCCTAATATTCTCCTTTGTGTCCAGGTAATTTGTACTGAGCACAGCACCCTCAATCATTTTGAAAAAAATTGGCTGCTGTGCTGTCGGAGATAGGATGCGAGGCTCGGTAGATGGATCCATCGGTCTGACCCTGCATAGCCCATTTTATGTTCTTATGAGCCTAGCACTGGGTATCCAACAGTGCTTATGCTTTCTTTGCACACCAGAACTTTCACTGGCTCAACACATACATTATTCAAAGCTGCCTTTGACATTTCTTTTGTTGCTTATCTGTTCATGGAGCTTAGAGTACAACTCTGGTATCAAACTCTTGAAGTGAACATCTAATAAGACAAACTGGTGCCTATGTTTTCTGCACAAGCCTCTCTGTTCCCTAGCAGTTCAACTCGGGTTTTAAACTAAGTAACTAACTTTTGTGTTTGATTGCTGGGTTACTATTTGCTCCCAAGTGCTAGCTTTCAGGCCGATCTAATGCAGCAGCGCGGAAAACGGGCGCTCAGTGTTGAGCCACCTCTCCTGGGTGCGCGATCAAATATTTAAACGAGGGGTCGCGCTGCCAAGGAGGTGCTAGGGACAAATGTGCACCCCTAGCGCCTCCTTGGAAGCGGGAGCCCAGGAGAGGTGGCTGTCAGCGGGTTAGGAAAACTAATATCGCCACGATATTAAGTCGAAGGAAGTAAGAAATGCAGTATTTTCTGCTTTTCTGTACACTTTGCTCTGGGCAGACGTTAATTTTTGAGTGTAAAATTGTTAGGGTCGGGCGCACATTTTTCTTTTGGATTGAGGGAGAATAGCTAAGAGCCTTATCAACATGCATTTGCCTGTGATGAGCGCTATTAGTTTCGTGGGGGGTTGGACGAACGTCTTGGACACTCCTAATCCACTGTGTTTGGACACTGTATTGGATCGGCTTGTTTCTGTTATAAAGATGCTTCAGGCCGCCTGTAAACAGCTTGATTTGTCTTACCTTCTACCTCTCTGGCTGTTTCTCTTATTTAGACCTTTAGACTGGATGGTGGAAGATTATCTATAGCGGTCGCTGGCTGGGATTCTGAGAGATTGCAAGGGGCATAAGATCACCATAGGCCAACACCATTCTTTCTTTACTTGGATTTCTATTCATCCCACCGCACTCCCTCATCCTGAAGATAATAATCCTTTCCAATTTTTTTTTCTCCACAGCAAACCATTTCCAACATTGTCAGCTGCTTCCGTTTTCCACATTCACTTCCTTTTTGAAGCTGCTTCTAAAACTCAAATCCTGGGTCTCCCTGATGATAGCCACATTTTAGTAATATAAAAAATTCCTGAAACCTCTTCTCTGTCTTGCCTGCTTGTCTTGACTAGATAGTCTCTTATGTGTGGTCTGTAGAGTGCTGCACGCATCTCGTAGCGCTATGGAAATGATTAGCCGAGGTAGCGTACGAGCATTCAAGACCACATATGGTCATGGAGTAGCTGAAGAAATGATCTGTGCAGTCTCGAGAGCTCTTGAACAAACTTTTGCTAGTCCAGGAAGGTGGCAACCCCGGCAAAGAATGCAGCTTGCTGGATGGGGACAATGCAACGTGTGTGCACTTCAGGGCTGACGTCAGGGATTAGAGCAATCACTGTCTACTCTTTGTTAAAAAAAAAAAAAAAAAAAAATGACTTTGACCCTTTATATTTGAGCAGACATGAGTTAGAAGTCAGCCATAGAGCACCTCAAAGTCTTATATTTCCACAATACCATATACTCTAAATGGGGGTGGGAAAGGCACTGCTTGAGCTAAACTGTGCCATTGACCTGGTTACGTTGAGAGCTAATTGTCCGCTCTCATGTATGGTTTTTTTCCTTCTCCCTTTGATGTCTATATTGACTATTTTATATTGTTACCCTGGCAGAATACTTCAGTGTTGATGTACGTAAGCGTATCTGCAGGCTGAGGCACTTCCTCCAGTCTGGAACATGAACCTGGCACTGATTCAGCTTTGATACTGTTAGGTGGCTAATCCCGTCTTGTTTCTTAGTGGTTCTCTGCTCTGTAGAGCAGCCTTCCCTCCACAGGCCTAGTAATCCAGTAAGCAAACTGGATCTGAACTGTTCATATTTTAAAGGAAATGTGCTCATACTGTAGTAACTTTAAAATCTCCCCCTCTCCCCCCTTATAATAGTGCTTCAGAAACATCCTTTTGGGATGGCAAGTCTGTCTTTTTGTACTTGAGCTACATAACAGTTTTGCGAAGGGGAGAGGGAAGATGAGATAGCTGGCGGAAAGTGAGGCTCAGGGAAATAGTTCTTCTGCCATGGTCGCTTGGGGAGCCAGATTTGATCTTGCCGGAGGGCTACCAGGACTTCCAGCTCACAGTGGTAGCGCTCACTAGGCCCTCAGATTCCATGTAGCCATGACTTCTAGTGGAGCAGAAAGCACCAGTGCTGGCTGGGAGCGATCGGACTGCAACGCTCTCTCGTTTATACTGAACAGCACATTCCGAGAACCAGGCAGCGTCCTGGCTCAAGGAAGCCTTTAAGCTCTGAAGCTGTGGCTTTCTTTGCGATGTTCCGGGATCCAAAAAAACCCAAATAGCTCTGCCCATCGATAACCTGCCAAATTTTTACCATCGCCAGCTTTGCTCCGCCTGTTGAGATGCTCTTTGTTTTCATGCAATAATCTAAGAGAGGGACCCCAGGTGCCTTCCCAGCACACCACTGGTTTTATTTAATGATACTTTATCTTACCGTAGCTCGGGTCGTTACGGTATAGTTGGTGTCGTGCTGAGGTTAAGTATTTGGGTTTGTGTGTTTTCTAAATGGCTGGAGTTCCCTGCCTTTCAGCCCGCTGATTCACAAACGCGCGGTTCTGGGACTTTCACTGGCAGTCATCTAGCAGGGGTCAAGCTGAGGCGCGCGATTTTCATGACCTCTGGAGTTTTGTCAAAAATCCACCTGTCTCGCTATTTAGAATAGTTTGCCATTCTGCTTTAACTTCAGACATGCACTTGGGTCAAAATGGCAGGGCCCCTGCAGCGAAGATGGCCGAAGATGCTTCCTGTTAACGTACCAGATGGCCTTATTTATTTTGCCAAGGGAAAATTTGTAAGAGGGGGGGACCGTGCTGGGGAACTCAACGTTTTATTTTTGTCAGCTTTTATTTGCGAGGCTGATGCATAGAGAGAACCTTCAGAGTCTCTCCCGATTCAGCGTACTTTCTTTAAAATAACGCGTGATGAATGAACTAATCTCTTTATAGTGGGTATTTGTTTCTTGCCCTATTCCTTCAGTGATGGCCTCTGATCTGTGGTGTTAGGGACTGTGGCATGACTATAGGAAGAGGGCCCAGGAGAAAGGTCATTTGACACATACAACTCTTCCGTAATTGGCCATCATGGGAATAAAATGACAGAGAGTGTACGAGAGAGGAATAAGTCATGTTTTGTGTAGCCTTAATTGGAGCATGGGAGTGGGTATGGTCATCTTTAATTGTGTGCATTCTTCAAAAGCTTCATAAAGCCAACCCAGTTTGAGGGGGCTGTGGTTTAAGTGATCTCACAGCTTCTAGCGTCTTCTGCTCCTGGTGGAGCTGATTACTTTAAGGGCCTGGCAAGGTCTTTCTGTTCCTCGGGCCTTCCAGTTCACCTGGAATCAGCCGCCCCCTTCTAGTCTGGTGATGATGGCAAGCTTTCTCCCCCTAGCGCTGCGGACCACAGCTCCCTTCCGAGCCCAGCAGGCATGGCACCCTGAATCTGACCAGGAGCTGCTGAGGGCTGCATGCACAGCTCCAGCTGGTCTGATACAGACTGATGGCTGTAATGGCTATTGAGACCGAGTGAACATTCCCTTCCGGATTGATCTTAGCATCAAAATTAGTTCATGTGCTGTTGGAGGGACTGGTTTTCTACCCTCGTTATCCAGTCTAGTAGTTGAGGAGGTAGAATGAAGACATTTTATTTCTTTATTGATTGATTACAGGGATTTGCTACTCGCTTTCTTACCAGAGTATGTTATATACATAATAAAACAGATAATACATAATGCATAAATATAGCATAAATACATAATAAACAACAGAATTGGTTATCTACATAATAAAACTCAATGGCTTAATATATAAACAGAGCATATATACATGTCACGCCAAGTGGAGACTTTGACTAGTAATAAATGCGTGTGAAGAAAGACTAGGCCATAGAATTTTATTTCCTGGCTAGTTAGGCCCGTGCAACAGTTACGATTAGACTGGGATAGGCCACTGATTCATTCATCAATCCATTTCCAGGTAAGAAGTTCCTTCAAAAATCTGGAAAGCAAACATGTCTTTTCATATTAAAAAAAAAAAAAGCTTAACCATAATAAACCTTAGCATTCTTGCATTGCCCTACTGTCAGCCATCATAATGCACATCAAATCAAGAGCTCAGGTGCATTAAAATACAAAGATATTCAGTGTACCGGTAATTTTAGGGCATCCTTTTGGGTGATGCATGCCTTGCTGATTGCTGGTCAAGTCTCCTGTGAGTGTCTCAAGGAGTCTCTGCCAGTCCGTTACAGTTTAGGATTGTGCAAGAAAAAATCTTTTGTTTCATTATTTGTTTTCTTTTGATGGGTTTATTTTTGGTTTCAGTTTTTTGTTTCAGCACACACAACCAAAACAAAAATATGTTTTTTTTCCCCTGCTGTTTCGTTTTGAAAATGACAGGTCATCGCTGTTTTCATGTTTCAGAACACGAAGGGTTACGTTACAGCAAGTTCCAAATTAAGTAAAGAAAAAAAAAACTTCCATTGAGATTAGTTTTTTTTTCTCCTCAGAGTGTATTTAATTTATTTAATTTAATTCTTTTATATACCGACCTTCATGACGGGTGTCATATCAAAGTGTACGGTGTAAAA
The DNA here is from genome assembly GCF_901001135.1 of Rhinatrema bivittatum. Classification (NCBI taxonomy): domain Eukaryota; kingdom Metazoa; phylum Chordata; class Amphibia; order Gymnophiona; family Rhinatrematidae; genus Rhinatrema; species Rhinatrema bivittatum. Next base: position 23,950,349 of record NC_042625.1, read on the forward strand.
GTGTTTTGAAACTACAAGCTGTTGGGGAATCATTTCAGACTGGTCCTCGCTTGGGTTAGCTAGGTTTAAGTACAGCTTTAAGATTATGTTCAACAGAACCGGCCCAAATACTCGTGGAAGATCCAGATTCAAATCTAGGTCAGAATTCTGCTTCTCTGCAGCGGCTTATTCTGGGGATGCCGCAGAGGCAGGTTTCACAGCCCCCTGGGGAGATGGAGAGATTCCCACCACTGCTGAACGGCGAAACCTAATAGCCAGACTCGGAGTCCATGTTATTGTGTTCCTGTACACCCCCTGTCTGAGGTCTCATTTCAGTGGCTAGCAGGGGCGGTTCTATAATGAGGCAGGCTGAGGCGGCCACTTCAGGCCCTCTCAGAGCGCCACTGTGGCGTCCGCCTCACCCTGCCTGCCCCTGCCACGGCAGAAAAGAGGAGGGTCGCTGCTGCGGGCCGCTGCCGCCAGAGATCGGGCCAGTGGTGGCTGAAGGGAGGAGGGGTGGGACGGGGTGAGGGGGCGCCAACTCATCCCTCGCCTTGGGCGGCAGATTGCCTTGGTTGCTAGGCTTAAGTAAGTGGGGTGGGGATATAAATGCAGGAAGGCAAAACCCAGGGCAATTGTGAACAAAAGCTTAGAGGGGCCAAGGTAATATAACCCGCCCTGAAATCAGAGATAAATTGTAGTGCGGGTTTTTCTTTATTCCAGTGTTAGAAACCCACAGCTGTGCAGGATACAGTAAGGTAATGGCAGGCAAATGCCCTGTGAGTTAAAAAAAAACAAAAAGAGGTGAATTTTAAAAGCCCGGCACGCGCCAACGCCAGGAGATACGTGCAGAGGTCGGGCCGGCGAGCACCAAAGCCAGGAGATACGTGCAGAGGTCGGGCCGGCGCGTGCCAAAGCCGGGAGATACGTGCAGAGGTTGGGCCGGCGAGCACCAAAGCCAGGAGATACGTGCAGAGGTCGGGCCGGCGTGTGCCAACGCCAGGAGATACGTGCAGAGGTCGGGCCGGCGAGCACCAAAGCCGGGAGATACGTGCAGAGGTCGGGCCGGCGAGCGCCAACGCCAGGAGATACGTGCAGAGGTCGGGCCGGCGAGCGCCAACGCCAGGAGATACGTGCAGAGGTCGGGCCGGCGCGTGCCAAAGCCGGGAGATACGTGCAGAGGTCGGGCCGGCGAGCACCAAAGCCAGGAGATACGTGCAGAGGTCGGGCCGGCGTGTGCCAACGCCAGGAGATACGTGCAGAGGTCGGGCCGGCGAGCACCAAAGCCGGGAGATACGTGCAGAGGTCGGGCCGGCGAGCGCCAACGCCGGGAGATACGTGCAGAGGTCGGGCCGGCGCGCGCCAACGCCGGGAGATACGTGCAGAGGTCGGGCCGGCGAGCGCCAACGCCGGGAGATACGTGCAGAGGTCGGGCCGGCGCGCGCCAACGCCAGGAGATACGTGCAGAGGTCGGGCCGGCGAGCGCCAACGCCAGGAGATACGTGCAGAGGTCGGGCCGGCGCGCGCCAACGCCAGGAGATACGTGCAGAGGTCGGGCCGGCGAGCGCCAACGCCAGGAGATACGTGCAGAGGTCGGGCCGGCGAGCGCCAACGCCAGGAGATACGTGCAGAGGTCGGGCCGGCGCGCGCCAACGCCAGGAGATACGTGCAGAGGTCGGGCCGGCGAGCACCAACGCCAGGAGATACGTGCAGAGGTCGGGCCGGCGTGTGCCAACGCCAGGAGATACGTGCAGAGGTCGGGCCGGCGAGCACCAAAGCCGGGAGATACGTGCAGAGGTCGGGCCGGCGAGCACCAAAGCCGGGAGATACGTGCAGAGGTCGGGCCGGCGAGCACCAAAGCCGGGAGATACGTGCAGAGGTCGGGCCGGCGCACGCCAAAGCCAGGAGATACGTGCAGAAGTCGGGCCGGCGCGCGCCAAAGCTAGGAGATACGTGCAGAAGTTGGGCCGGTGCGCGCCAAAGCCAGGAGATACGTGCAGAAGTTGGGCCGGTGCGCGCCAAAGCCAGGAGATACGTGCAGAAGTTGGGCCGGTGCGCGCCAAAGCCAGGAGATACGTGCAGAAGTTGGGCCGGCGCGCGCCAAAGCCAGGAGATACGTGCAGAAGTCGGGTCGGCGCGTGCCAAAGCCTGGAGATACGTGCAGAGGTCGGGCCGGCGCGCACCAAAGCCGGGAGATACGTGCAGAAGTTGGGCCGGCGCGCGCCAAAGCCAGGAGATACGTGCAGAAGTCGGGTTGGCGCGTGCCAAAGCCTGGAGATACGTGCAGAGGTCGGGCCGGCGCGCGCCAAAGCCGGGAGATACGTGCAGAGGTCGGGCCGGCGCGCGCCAAAGCCGGGAGATACGTGCAGAGGTCGGGCCGGCGCGTGCCAAAGCCGGGAGATACGTGCAGAAGTCGGCCGCGTGGATTTTAAAAGGCACCCACATATGCACATACCACACAATATTTTTCTAAAAAAGGGGGCGGGGCGTGGTCCGGGCAGGAAATGGGCATTGTAGGATTTCTGAATGAAATCAGGGCGTATTGGGGTCCCGTATCGCATAACTTTACTTCCGCTGTGGATGGTATGCAAGCCCTAAAACAAAAGAAACTAGGCTAGTCAGCAGGGTTTAAATGGTACGAGCTAAAAGGAAAGCTAATTATCCGTTACCTGGGTGAACTGGGAATGAACTGGGGAAAATGGGAATTGCGTTGGCATGCGTATCTAATAAAAATCCCCCCACTTCCGCGGTAGAGTTGGCATTTGCATACACATGCGCGCATCCATATAAGATCGTGCGCACATGTACGCAAGTACAGCCTATTTTATACCATGCGCGCATATATGTGCGTATGTTATAAAAATGGCTGCATCTCGGCACGAGCCGGCATACGTGTGTCGTTAAATAGCAAAATCCATGCTAAGAATAGGGGAAAACCAGAAAAAAAGAACAATAAAAAATAGCAGCATCCAGCAGTCCTCTTTGGGCTGCCGCCGGATCCTCTCCCACAGCAGCCGACCCCAAGCCAAACACGACACAGAAATGCCCCTAGGCCGAAGGGAACGGGTGCCCGTGGCTAGCAGCAGGAGTCCCGGGATTTGGGCGCGTGACGAGTTTTGGCTTGGTAAGAGTGGAGGGAAGAGATCTGTGCATGAATTTGTGCGTGCGATGCCTTTAATGGATGTCGCGCTTATTTGTCTTGCACTCGTTTAGATGTTAGCAGAGCTGTAGTGGCGGGGGGTGGGAGGAGAGAGTTCTCGTCCCCCGTTTGCTGCCGGCTCACTCCCTCTGAAGCTGCTTCGTGCATCCAGATTCTAGAATGCTGCGTCCCGCCGCCCGCGCTCCGGCTTCAGCTGGCCAGCAATGAGCAGCACCAGCACCGCCGATGGGGGACAGAGAGGGGCAAAGGCCTGGGACACAGTCACGGGAAGTTTTAACTCCTGCTCTGACCCCCAGGAGTTAATCTTCCTGTGCTAAAAACAGGCGTGCTGGGTCGTGCCACCTCTGGCGACATTGAAATCATCGGCTCAGTGTGCTGCGGCAGTCAAAAAAGCAAACAGAATGTTGGGAATTATTAGAAAGGGAATGGTGAATAAAACGGAAAATGTCATAATGCCTCTATATCGCTCCATGGTGAGACCGCACCTTGAATACTGTGTACAATTCTGGTCGCCGCATCTCAAAAAAGATATAATTGCGATGGAGAAGGTACAGAGAAGGGCGACCAAAATGATAAAGGGAATGGAACAGCTCCCCTATGAGGAAAGACTAAAGAGGTTAGGACTTTTCAGCTTGGAGAAGAGACGGCTGAGGGGGGATATGATAGAGGTGTTTAAAATCATGAGAGGTCTAGAACGGGTAGATGTGAATCGGTTATTTACTCTTTCGAATAGTAGAAAGACTAGGGGGCACTCCATGAAGTTAGCATGGGGCACATTTAAAACTAATCGGAGAAAGTTCTTTTTTACTCAACGCACAATTAAACTCTGGAATTTGTTGCCAGAGGATGTGGTTAGTGCAGTTAGTATAGCTGGGTTTAAAAAAGGATTGGATAAGTTCTTGGAGGAGAAGTCCATTACCTGCTATTAAGTTCACTTAGAGAATAGCCACTGCCATTAGCAATGGTTACATGGAATAGACTTAGTTTTTGGGTACTTGCCAGGTTCTTATGGCCTGGATTGGCCACTGTTGGAAACAGGATGCTGGGCTTGATGGACCCTTGGTCTGACCCAGTATGGCATGTTCTTATGTTCTTATGTTCCTTGCATTGAAGGGTAGCGGCTAAGAAGTTCATTACCTTGCAGTTTGCATTTACATGCACTAACCCTAGTGTGCGTGTTTTGTTTTTCTGCGCAGAAAAAAAACCCCGTTAAATGCCAAGGTTAATTTTGTAGGGAAAATTATGGGGAAAAATGCAAGCTAAAGCCTGTTCCCACTAAGCTACAAGCCCAAAGGTGGAGGAGGAATCTGCCAGGCGAAAAAAAAAAATGTCTATTTCGCTCACAGCCGTAAACAAGCAAGCGAAAGCACCGGACAGGAGAGAGAGAGAGAGGATGGAAGCTGACCCTGTCCACAAGCTCCTTCCTTTTAAACCATTTTGAAGGGGATTTGGTGACCACGTGCAACTGAGGAACACTTTCACGGATTAGTGCACAAGTTCCAGCCTCCAGAAATTGAAGGAATTCAATAATGCCGGCAGCCTGTGTGCGGGCAAAGATGGGTTCGTCCGTCCCCCCGGGTGTGCAGCACATCATTTTTCTGCTGCCTGAAGTATTCCAATTCCCTCCTGGCTAATCCATACCGCTGCAGTATTATACAAGTCCTCAGACCGTGTATTGAACATTGTAAATGGGAATAAAATTCTTCTGGTAATGGCTTAGTAAAAACTGGTAAAGTTGCTCAGGCTGTCTGCTCAGATCCTTGGACACAGGCCACATTGATTTATCAGGACTCGGTGCATTTGCACTGTTACACTTTGCAGATTTTATCCGTTAGAAAACTTTTTTGATTTTCTGGTTTTTTGATTTTTTAATATACTTACTATATGAACTATATATATATATATATATATATAGAGAGAGAGAGAGAGAGTGAAATGTTGATATACAAGCAGAGGATCTTATCGTGCGGTATAAATCTCAGCACAGCAAGCTCTAATTTACATGTCATGGATATAAAAGGGGGTCATTTTTAAAGGCCCAGAGAGGGGTTTGGACACTTTTGCATTTTCAAAACCCTGAGCGTAAATTATCCTGATAAATCTGTGCGGATGTTTTTATCAGGTGTGACTTGTGCAGGCTAAACTTTGTGGGGTAATTTTAAAATCGGAGGGCTGCGCGTAAGTCCGCCTTGATAAATGGGCGCGCGTTTGCCGTCCAACGTATGCGCGATGTTATGAAATTACCCCCAAAGTTCTAAAAAAGACTGAAGCGGGGAGAAAGGAAGTGTCCGAGGAGGCACAGCATGCGTCTGTTACCATTCAGGCCCGGGTGTGCCATAGTAAGCCGGGTTTAGGTTACTGAATGGGGGGAGGATCCGACAGGCTTTAAAACATCTCTCTCCCAGTCCTCGCACGCCTCCCTCATGGTTTTTGGAGAGCAGGAGTTTCACTTGGTTTCTAATTTTTCAGGCCCAGTCAGAGGACGCAGGCTTAACCCAGCCTGGGGAGCCTGACCAGGGTCCGGGAGGGTTTTCCTTCTGCTCACCAGCTGGTTGGGACCATCCCTCTGGGTTGCTTTGGGGGTTTTGTAAAATCCTGTACTCCACCTGGACCTAGGGAATGGGGAACCCTGTTTCAGGGGCTTAGGGAAGACCCTGGCCCTCCAAACTCTCAACAAGCATCTTACTTGGCAGGGAAAAGGATTCAGGAGGAAGATGGTTTTTGGCTGCCCCTTCCTTCCCGCACTGGAGCGCGCAGGGTAAGTCGCCTGCATCCAGGGATCCAGAGGAGAGGCTGCGTCTGCGAGAAATCTAAGCAATCTGCTCTCCGGGAGTGAAAGAATTCAGCGAGGACACCCATCCCGAGTCTTCACCCCTGGGGAGAGAGATTCTCTGTTCCGAGACGGGGACTTTTTTACATTTTTGCCCAGTTCGGAAAGGGCCTGCTGCCCATCCTAGGGATACCCTGCCCACGTGGGAACTCTGCTTCTCCCAAGCCTGGAGGCTGGAGGGTCCTGGGCCCCGGGTATAGGTTATTCCTGCACAGATAGAGAAACGAGAGCAGGCCCGTCTGCGATGCTGGAGGCAAACTTGTTGTGCCGTGTGCTTCATCAGCGTTTGGCAGCAAAGGTTTTATTTTGGACGCTAACCCGGTAGGTCCAGGGCAGTTATTAGGATAGGCCCCTCTCAAAGGGACCCCTGAAAGGAGGTCAGTCACCCCGGCACCGGGGCCCTGAAAGTAAAACGCCTCGGGGAAAGGGCGGCGCGGAAGAACTAGCCAGGGTTCCTGCCCCACCCCCGCCGGGCTAGGTTACACATGTATGTGGCACTGATGCGCAAAGCCAGTGGAACTAAGATAATTACTAGTCAGTGCAGGTTTAGCATCACAATAATGGGGTAGAGTTTAAAAGCTGCGCGAGCGCGTCCATGTGCGCGTGCTACCTGGTACGCACACATGGACAGGCGATTTTATAACCTGCGCGCAGGCTGTGTCGGAGGCCTCTGGCCCCGCCCCGCCCCCGGACCACCCATTTTTGCAAGCCCCGGGACTTAAACGCGTCGCCGGGCCTTTTTAAAATAGTCCCGGCACGCGTAACACCCCCCCCCCCAGCGCGTGTCAATCCGGCCCGATAGGTAATAGGTTGTTCCACGATATCCTTATTCCTTACTGGCATCTTTAAAAAGCTCTTACATTCAGATATGTAGGAGGTATTATATATATCTATATAAACTAATACAGAAAACCTTCAGAATCCCAGTAAAATATATTTATTTCTTCGTCTGAATTTGTTATGTAAACCTTACTATTTTATTTTTACTACTTCTTGGGTTCAAGATTGTTTCTGGCAAGGAACATAAGGAATCGTTGACTGTGAGGGCAATTTTAAAAACCAAATCCCTAAGTAAATAGTGATTTTCACTTGGGTAAAATTGGTCTGAGTGAGAACCGCCCTGCGATGTGAAGGTTTCTGTAGCGTGACGACTTTTAGCTGGGTTAAAAAGTGGTGCTGCTGGCATTGGGGGTGCTTAAGGGTGGGGAGGTGGGAGGAGTTTAAAACCGGTGCGCACGCATTGCGTTTTCAGAAGGCGCAAGCGCTGTTTTACCCGCAGCCCTCTCGTGTAAGCACCCCCACGCGTGCGTGCACCCACACACACACACAAAGTATGTGGGCGCTTTTAGAGCGCTTGCTTTAACTCGTTTTCAAAGAGAAACTGCCCTGCAAGAGCTCCTGCAGCAAAATACGTGGCAACTGCCGGAGCTATTTGAAAATGATCTCCTGCATTTTCAAAGGAGTTTGCACCTCACTGACGAGGCAGCCTGTCGTGTCACCCCTTGCATATTTACAACACAAAAGCCTGTAATTTCTTGCTGCAGGTAGAGTAATATGCACATGTCAAAGGTTAAATTCCAGCGCGCCAATAAGGTGCCCATCTCTCACGGAGACGTGGCAGTCTTGCATGTTGTCTTGGATACTAAAGCATGGGACCCCAGAGATCAGGACTGGGAATTAATGGCAGTCCTCAGTAAAGGATTCCTGTCTTGGCTGAGTTGATGGATTACATTGATGTGCCATTTGTCATACTGTAATTGTTCTGGCAAACGTAATACCCACTCGTATAAACATTGTGTTGCTTTGCTAATAAAACTGAAAATAGTAAAAGAAAGATGATTCAGTGCTGTGTGCAGTTAAAGAGACAACGTCTTCCCACCTTGTGCTCATGCTTGGTGCTCCTCGAAAGCCAAGCCCATCCCGAGAGCCCGTGTCGAGCTGCAGGGAGAGTCTGAGAGAGCAGACAAGCCGTGCAGAGTTTAAAATCTGCACTTGCTATTCTTGCTGAAAAGCTTGGCGTTTGTAAGGTTTGGGAGGACATCACGGTATCTGTTCGGATTGGCTTTCTTACCATCTACTGAATGCTACTGATAGGAAAAGCATCAGCTTGGCCCTTTGTCTCAGGGACCTGGGTTTCATTCGTGGCTCATTTTTTTTTGTTCCCTGTGTCGGCCCAGCCTGGGGATGCTGCAGAGGCAGCGTTTGCAGCCCCCGGGGGCTGCGATAGCAACACCTCTACTGGGCCAGATTGAGGATTAAGGGGCTCCGGAAGGAGCCTGGCGTGCGGGCCCCTGCCGAAGCCTGTCACCGAAATGCCCAGGATAAAGTAAACTTCCCCCAGTTGGTTGCCAGTGAAGGCTTGGTGGCAGCAGATCCCAGGCCATGGCTCCCACTGAGCTGGAAATGCCGTAGGGGCGGGAGGAAACTCTGGGGTTAATGTGAGGGAACCTTTTCTTCCAAGGTGAAAACCATTATGGGGGTTATTTGGTTACAGCCTGCAGAAATCTAATCGCACACCTACTTTACCCTGGCTTTTGAAGGGAAGATATGAAAGTTCTCCCCTCGAGACCACCTGCCTACGAATGCGCGCAGGGAAGATTTCCAGAAGCAATTCCATGCACGCCGACCCCCCCCCCCCCCCCCCTCCCTAGCCCCGGCCAAAATGCCTTTGAAAATGACCCTGTGTGGTTGGTTCTGTTTTATTTGTCCTGCATCATCTCCCTAGCACTGACCCTGGCAAGTTTTGTTCCCACCAGTCCTGTATTTGTTGGATTGCAAAGTACAACCCCTTTAGCTTTCACTGTGCATGCCAAGGATGAGTGTCCTAATAAAGACATTTAAAAAAATCGATTCATGTTGGCATGGTAGAAGTCAAAGTTAGGTATCCAAAGAGTTTAGCCAACTTAGATATTTTGGATGGGAGGATTGATCGTCGCTGCTAAACCTATAACCATAAACCATATGCATTGCGTCACACGTAGATCCTAAGAACAGGTATTTCAGTCAGCTAACTTGGCTTTTTAATTAACATTACACATGGTTATGACTTTTTTTTGGGGGGGGGGGTCATTTATTCCATGATAGAACAACTATTGGACAATGCTCATTCTTTTATCACCGCATCCTTGTCTAAAACCACATGGGTTTGTGTATTCCAGGGCTAGTTTACGGTTCAAGATGACTATTTATGGGATCTTTGGGCACTATTTTTATTTTTTTGGCATGAGCAGTGAGAAGCCTTTTGAAAACAGAGCATTTGTGAAACCTGACATCATACCTGTCCCTCTTATTTTTTAATCTCTGGAGCCGGGTTAGCATTTCAGCAACTCCTGACGTCCTGGTCACAAATTGGCGAGAAGCTGAGCCGGAAGAATTCTCAGACGCAGCGGGAAATCCTTCTGCTGTGGCCCCTGGCCCTGGGTTGAGACCCACCAACACACACACAAGACCACCTTTACTGTCCCCACCGACTTAAGCTGAGTCAGAACCAGTGGCCTGGAGGGGGGAAGGTTCTGTAACGCTGTGACAAGTCCCTCGAGCCAGCCGGGCCCCACAATATTCTGGCTGTGAAGCTCGCAATTCTCACGGGGAATTCACAATCACTTTAATAGCTGTGTATGATTTTCTGCTGCCAGGAAGCATATTTGTGTAACCTTAGGGCTCTCTTCGTCATTACCGCTGCCCTGATTGCATATTGATATCTTGCTTCTCCTTCATTATGCAGAATTAGTGTGTGGCAGGTCTCCTTACAGCCCTTCTGTATCTTTATCTCGGCCGGCGAAGGCGTGTCCTGTTGCCACCAGTATCCTCTGGGTGCTCGGGCCTTCAATGCACTCTGGGCGTGGCCATTCTGCTCTCCTGTCCTCTCACGCTTGCTGATAGGCTCAGACGTTTGTTGCCGCTGCCACTCCAGGCCATAAGTAATCTTTATTCCCCAGTTAAGGAGGTGGCCTCTGTCTTTTCCGTCGAGGGTCCTCCAGGTTATTTGTAGGTGTTTATGCTTTGGCTGCAGAGTCTCTGTGAGCTTGTAGGCGTCTGGTCCAGATCAGCTTACGTCTGGATCCCCTGCCTGATGGTCTGCCAGCCCACCCTATTATGGGGCAGCAGGAGGACAGGGCAGGTTTGGGGCTCTAGTCTGCCCACACCGCAGGCCTCCCCTCTCCCCACCAGTCTTTTACGCTCCGGGCTCCTCGCTTTCTCCCGGGCTCTGCTCCCCAGTGCTCCCTGCGGTGCTGGTTGTCTGGTTTGGCTGATTTCCTCTGCGGTCCTAGAAAAGCATTGCCTAGACTGCCACCCAGCAGAATAAGGAGCAGTAGGAGACGAGGGTGCAAATATCGTGTACCTACATGAACCTATTTACACCGCTGAAATTGAGAAAAACTACTGTGAGGGCAAGTTTCAAAGGCATTTCCACGTGTAAAGTGGTGCGTTGCCCACGGATATGGCTCGATGCAAAACCGCCCATGCGATAAGCAGGTAAACCTACTTGCGTATGTGTTATGTGCAGTTAAGTTTACCCAAACTATTGCAGAGGCCTTACTGGGGGGCAAAGTGAGGGAAGGATGTGCACTTACATGCAATGCTTTCGGATTTTCAGAAGTATGCGTATACATTGCCTGTTGTTTCCTCTGCTAAGATTAGCAGCTGTGATTGTGTGCAGGTAGTTCTGATGGGGATAATTTTCAAAGCAAACGTACCAATAACTTCACTTTGAAATGTGGTGCTGTTGCACAATTAAACCCCCCCCCCCCCCCCACACACACACAATGATCAGGCTGAAGGCAGCCGTGTCTGCGCCCTTCCCCCGTCCCTCTCTACACATGCATGCACGCGCGCTCCCTAACCTGGCCAGTAGACAACCCAGCTTGCCCCAGCATGGGGGCGGGCACAGGAGCTGCGCAGGCAGCCAGGGGGCGGCCCTGGAGTGAGCCGTGGCGGGTCTCACTACCTCAGCTGCGGCACAACAGCTAATATTCAGCGCTTCATCATGGATTAGCCCGTAAGACTCGGCTTGCCGATTATTGCAGGGGCGGGCAACTCCAGTCCTCGAGAACAGCCGTGTCTGGTTTTCAGGAAAGCCACAGTGAATATCATGCATTCAGGAAAGCCTGGGATAAGTACAGGGGATCTCTAAAGAAGTGGTGAGAATGATAAAGCGAAATTAATTGACTGCTCTTTTTCTGCCGTCATGTTTCTGTGTGTCTATAAATATGCATGAGGAAGATTTGCATGATCTGCCGCCATTGGTAGGCAGATCTATCCCATGCATATTCATGGTGGATATCCTGAAAACCAGACCTGTTTTTGGCTCTTGAGGACTAGAGTTGGGTACCCCTGGTTTAATGTTTTACATCCCTACTGAGAAACATGCATATCGAAAGAGTAGTTGCTGGGTCATTTTTAGAGTTATAATATTTAAAAGGGCCTTAGTTTTCCTGATCGGAGGGACTGTGTGGCGCAGCTGCTGGGCTTGCCTCCTGCATCAAACAGGGGGTGGCCAACTCCGGTCCTCGAGAGCCACAAAGCAGGCCAGGGCTTTCAGGAGCTCCACAATGAATATGCATGAGATAAATTTGCATGCACTGCCTCCATTGTATGCAGATTCATCTCATGCATATTCATTGTGGAGCTCCTGAAAATCCTGGCCTGCTTGTGGCTCTCGAGGACCGGAGTTGGCCACCCTTGTTCTAAAGTTTAAAAGAGAAACCCCCGTTCTACACTGTTTCCGGCTAGCTGGGTGACCAGGTTTCCCCGAATCAGACAGACCATCTTTCTTTTGTCTTTTCCTTTGTTTTGCAGCCATATGTAATTTTTATTCTTTGACCTTTAAACCGGAGCAGCAGTAAAATGAAGAACTATTGGAGTCATTTAACACCCCTGCCTGTAGTAACTCGTTTCTGCCTGTGAGCCCTGGTCTTAAATTGGCTAATGCAGAATATACTTGCAGAGCTAATAATAACTCAGATTACTCTTGTCAGCTATTCCGGTTTCATGGGTAATTTAGTAGATGAATAAATTAAAAAAAAAATTCATTCGTTACCATGCGCTGTTATGAATCAGTAGATGGTTTACCATTGGCAGCGGTAAGTGTAAGAAGATTTAAATTGCTACTGAAAAGGATTTGAGTGAAGGTAATGTTTTATAATGTCCTAAGCCATATGCACTACTTTCAGGCCTCATCAGTTTTACATTGATTCCTAGTGAAGTGTTTAATTGCATCATGAATGCAATATAATTCAGTTCTTTTTGCTAATATGGTATATATCTCAAAGTGATAGATGGCACTGACAGTGCAAATTTAAAATTTACTCCTGATTTGTAAATTTCAGTGTTCGCATGTACCCGCTGCTGAGGTGCATCCTTTGCCCCTGTGTGTGTGTGTGTGTGGGGGGGGGGGGGGGTGGTGGTGGTTTGTGTGCCAGATTCAAGTGCACAGAAGTTGTCCCTGGAGCACATGATAGGACTGCTCCTGCACCAATCTAGCCGAACACAGAGGTCCAAGTCCATTGTCCAGGGGAGGGGAGACCAGCTGAGCCAGTCCAGATTTAATTCCTAGAGGTACAGTCCTGCCTTTCTTACGGAACACAATAGGCAAATCCAAACTACATCTCCCTGCATGCAGTGGGGTAAAACCAGGACTGGCACAGCTTGTCTGCCTGGACCTGGAGTTATATGGGGGTCACTCTAACTCTGGATGTCAACTATAAGGGTCAAGCCTGCAGGGGTTTCCATCCCATTTTCACTTTAAAGGAAGACGCACACATTGTAACGTAGGAATTGCTTCGACGGTCTGCTCTGTGCTGGGAGAACTGCTTGTCCATGGACAACTCAAGTGGATAATTCTGTGGCTCCGTGGTCTCTGTGATGGCCACTGCTGGACAGAACTGGGATGTTTACGTGATAAGGTGAGGAAGATTTGTGTCAGTCTCTCAAAGGTGAATCTGTTGGTGCAGAGGATTACTAAAGCCTTCAGGCACCAGAGTCACGAAGGAGAGCAAATCACCCAATCATATGTCCTCTCAATTTCCTGGGATACTGTGGGGTCCATAACTTATCAGTTACCTGGCTAAATGCTGACGTTTGAATATTTTGGGCATTTATCTGGATGAAGTTTAGCTGGATAACTCATTAACTGGATAATGCAGGACTGTTCCAGGGGCATTTCTGAACAGCGTTAAGTTAGCCGTCTAAATTATCCAGCTAGCTCCAATGTTCAGAGTTAGCCAGATAACTTCTCCAGCTAACTCTGGTCATGCTGTAGAGTAGTCCTTATCTGGCTATCTTTAAGATAGCTGAATGTATTCGATAATGTGGCTATGCCACTAAATATCTCTCCAAAGTTAGCTGGACAAGTTTATCGGGCTAGCTTTGCAAGCCAGCCCGTGGCTGATTATTACCACCCCGAGAGAATAGCAGGTCGGACGGTATTCTGCTAAATTTCCGAGCAGCAGGTACAGTCCAGTATCTTGAGGGCTGAGCCATGTTTTCTTCGAGGAAGATATGCAGATTAGTCAGGGAATTCCTGGTTTTGCCTCACTCAGATGTAACCCATATGCATGATATTTTGCAGTGCGGCTTCTATAGCATTGATAAAGTGTTTTTAATACCTTGAATTGCTTCTCCGATTTTGGATTCATGTCGAAGAAAGCACCAAAGAACCCGAGTGACAAATCGTGTCCGGCGAGGCTTTGAGGGTGTGCTACAGAGCAGGTCCAAAGTAACTCTGCCAATCTTTTTAGTGCGTGCCGGCTGAAATCTGTGTATGCTAAACTACAAGTGTGTCTGCTTTGCTGAGTGTGGCCTAAGACCCTTTCCTAAAAATGGTTCCAAACTCTTTCCCTCAGGATTTGACGTGTCTTGTTATTCATCCTTACTTTTGTTATTTTATAATTCCTCACCCTCCAAGCTTCATTGTGAGTACTGCAGGATTCTACCTCACATCTCGGCAGGGAAATACTCTGAAGTAGGGATTTGTTTTCAATTTGTTTTTCTGATTTTTTTTTTTTTCATTTTATGTTTTTGGAGATTTATATTTTTTCTTTTTTTTGTTTGTTTTTGTTTTCATGAACTAGTGTACACTGTTTGCTAATAATGTGCACTTTACTGAAAATGAAAATATACAATTTTTAACAGAATTGTTTGGTTTGTTTAAAATGAAACGAAAAGGGCTCATTTGTCCCATTTTACTTTTTCATTTCAAATGAACGCAGGCCCCTGCTTTGCGGAACTATCCTGTCTGTATTGACCTTGGCCATTGAAACAACCTCAGGGCAGCCTTTCTTTCTTCTTCTCCATCCTGAGAGGACGATGCTTCTTTTTATGTTTAAACAATTTTTATTGGATTTTCAACAGATACATTAACAAATACATTAACAAAGGGGAGGGTGAGGTCTGATCCCTCCCCCACAAAAGAGGAACCAAACACAATAACAACATTACCCCCAGTCCCAAGAGCCCCTCCCCCCCATATCCCTCCCCTCCCCCCTGCCCTCATAGTCCAATACTGGTGGAACAGACGAATGGTGGCAGGCCTGGGAGATCCGGGCGCCGGGCGAGGTCATCAGAACACCGGCGGTCTCACTCACTCATTGAGCACGAGGCTACGCGCCCGGGGGGACAGCTGTTGAAGATATGGATTCCAGACATTGAAAAACCGCTGTCGTCGTCGCGGAGAACCTCGAGCCGCCATACCCTCCATAGTCAGCATCGCGTGCAGTTGATTCCTCCAGGCCCAGAAGGATGGGGGGGTCCGTGGAACGCCAGACCTGCAAGATAGTTTTTTTTCCCCCACCAGGCTGGCTTTTTGTAACAACAGTCGCGCTCCAGGATCCCGAACTCTAATAGGGGAGATGCAACCAAATAAAAACCACATAGGTGAAACCGGCAACACAATAGCCAGCAGGTCGGCCAAGAAGTCCGCTATCTTGTGCCAAAAACGACGAACCACTGGGCACGTCCAAAAAACGTGGGGCAGAGTGCCCGCTGTCCCTGGACAGCGTGAGCACGACGGCGATGTGGCAATTTTCAAATTGTACGCCACCTGAGGGGAGACGTATGCCCTGCTTAAAAATTTAAATTGCATTTCCCTGAAATACATATGAGTAGAGATCCTGGAGATGCGGCGAAAACAGATACGCAAAATAAAACGCGTAACACAAAAGTCTCCGTCTCTGTTCCAACGCGCCACCAGGGAAGAACAGACGTCCACCATGGTCCGCCGCTGCAGAGACTTATAATAACCAGAGAGAGATGGGACTGTAGGTCTGTCAAAGTGAAATATACTGTCTAGAGTAGTAAACTGCTTAAGGTCCTTAGTTGTCGCCGGCAAAGCATTTACATAGTGGCGGGCTTGTAAATATGGGAAAGTATGGGAAGCCCCCAGGTTGTACATCTCCCGAAAGTCCGAGAACTGCATAAAGACCCCCTCCCGAGTCCACAAGTGTCTCAAATAGGTTATTCCCCTGGACTCCCATATCCGAAACATAGCCGACTGAGATCCCGAAGGAAACTCAGCGTTCCCCTTAAGTGGTAAGAAATAAGCACACATCGGAGGTATCAACAGGAGCCCTGTGAGACGCTTCCAAGTCAAACGAAGGGGCCGAGTAAGAGCTGTCTGGGACAAAAATACCGGAAGATGACTAGATCCGGCTTGCAACACATAGGACGGGGCCAGGGGATGTAAAAGGGCCCGGTCCGTGGACCCTGGGGTGTAGTGAGAGGTCCCCATTAGCCAATTGCGCAATAGCCGCATGTTACAGGCCATATTATAGCGCGCGAGGTCCGGTACGCCCAGCCCACCCATTCCCCAGGCGTTCTGCAGCCATTTTAAGGGAAGTCTAGACTTCCCACCTCTCCACAGAAACTTACGCAGGGCGCTTTCCAGGACCACTAGGTCCCTTTTCCGCAGGAGCAAGGGCAAATTCTGGAAAAGATATAACCATTTCGGTAGCAAGGTCATCTTAAAAAGAGCCACCCGCCCCGTGATCGATAATGGCAGAGATCCCCACGTGGCCAAAGAGTCTTGGGTCTGTCGGAGCAACCGAGGTATATTGGCCTGGTAGACTCTCTCCGGGTCCCCGGGAAGGTAGACCCCCAAATATCTAATGTGATCCCCCGCCCACTGTAAAGGAAAGGGGTCCGTCCAGGTCTCCTGCAAGGCAGACGGATACGTCAAAAGGACGATGCTTCTTTTTAAAGTTTTTCGAGAGCTTCCCCATCTTCCTGGGAAGTCGTTCTTATCGGTCGGGTGAGGCCTTGCTGGACCTGTGTCAGAACCACTTGCAGAAAGCATGAGGACAGCTCGGGCAGCTGGAGGAGGGATCCGAAGGGTGACTTTTTAAAAAATGGGGTGTGGCCATAATATAAAAAAACCAAAAGCCTTTCCCGCCCGCAAAGAGAAAGAATATAATATAATATAATATAATATATATCAGAGCAAAAAAGAAAAGGTGATCTAGGAATAAAGCCAAATAGTCCGAGCAGTCTGCTTGGTCTTGTATCGTGGGGTGCACTACACATTTTTACATTTCTTTAAAACAAAAGAAAATGAAAAAAAACAAAAAATAGTGTTGGTCCGGGGTGGTTTTGCCCCCTTCCCCGCCAACAAAATTATTATTTTTTTTAAATTCCAAACTCCTGGCCGCCTCTCTCCCACCCATCTGGCCCCCTCCTGCCCCCGGCCCCAGTATCTTACCCCATCTCTTGGCTCCAAACGGGGCTCGCTCCTGCCCCACTGCTGCTATTTTACAAAATGGCGCTGGCAAGCCGAACCTGGGGAAATATCCTGTGTAGTTCTCAGCTCAAGCACATCCCTATCACAGCTATGAAACGAGCGTTCTGCTCTTTGATTTTTCGTATAAACTATGCAAATGTTGGTCTTATGCAGGGCATAAATCAAAGTTTCCTCTCTCTTTAGAAATTAGATTTCTGTAGAATGAGATGACAAGGTGGAGGTGCACTGTCTACAGAGCTTTAATAGAAGGCCCTTAAAGCCAGCTCAGACAGAAGTAAAGATAATTTTTTTCTCTCTCTAAGGAAGCTTGACAGTCCTTCCTTTTTGATCTTCGCAACCTTGGTGCAGATGAATAATTTATCCTTGTCCCGGGGAGAAAAATTGCAAAATATTATCTATAAACATGAAGTGACTTCTTTAATCTAGAGTGATGGATTGTGCCCAACGTGAACGAGGCTCCACATGATGAAACAGATATTGCTTAATAAAATGGGGATTTGAGCGGAGTAGATTGTTGTTTTGGGAAACAGTATGTCGAAGGACGCAGTGACTGGTTATCCGGTGAAACAAAAAGAACAGTTTAACATCTTTCCCGCGAGTTCTGTGTTGCTGGAAGATGCCCGCTCTCTTGCATTTATAGCGCCTGTCCCTAGTGGGTCCTCCTGGTGTTCCTGAAAGTCTGCAGCCTAACCCTTCAAGGGCTTGGGTATCCGGAGATCCATATTTCAAGTACCTGGATAAACCCCCAAGGTTTTAAATTCCCACTCCCTAACTGGATAAAGACCGGGGAGTTGTTTTGGGGGTATTTCTGGGTGGGTCCGATATTCAGAGTATCCGGGTAAGTTATTCAGATAACGTTAGGATGGCCTCTCAGCATGAGTAGTTATCTTGGGTAATCTTGTGTCTCTTAACTTTGGGTTTCTCCGGCTATGCTACTGAATATGCAGTGTAAGTCACCCAATAAGTTTATCCAGGTAACTTACCTGCACAGCCTGTGCATCTAAAAAAAAACAAAACAAAACTGCATTCAAACAAACACACTTACTGAAAATTTCAAGCAGCAATGCTTACCTGTTTGGTCAGTTGGACTGCTGGAAAAGCCTTTACATTGGTTTGCCAAAAAATCAAATTCAGAATTTGGCCGCAGAATTATTAATGGGTCTCAGAAACACTCGAACATATTACACCTGTGCTACGTGAGCCTCACTGGTTTCCCAGTGAAATGGAGAACACAATTTCAGATTTTAGTCGCCATTCACAAGCTTTTGAATGGAGACCGGAATAGCCTCCTGTGTACCGGGCCGAGCATTCCGATCTGTCGGGTCACGTTGGTTATCGTTACCTCCTGTACGTGTGCGGGCAGGCTCCAGACAACGTGGCCTTGGGACCTTTTTCTTTTCCGGGTCCTAGCTTGTGGAAAGCCCTTCCAGAATAGACACGAGCAGAGAGAGAGAGAGATCTTCAAACTTTCAGGAAGAAGGTGAAGGCTGTATGTTTTAATGAGGAATTCTGTTAACGTTTTCTAATTGTAATTATTGATCTTGTCTTATTCCAGTTGTGTTTTAGTCCATTATGGCCCACATTTTTTAAGAAGCTGTGCTCTAAATCGGTCACTGGGCCATAATGGGTTAATGTTTGTGTTTTAAATATTTGTTTCTGTTTATGTAAGTTGTTAATATTGTATGGATGTGTAATATGTAATCCACTCTGTAAGCAACGTTGGACGTAGTGGAATATAAACATTTGTAACTAAATAGATAAATATGTTAAACAAGATCCAGCTATTTATTTATTTATTTGTTTATTTTTATATACCGGTGTTCGATTTTACATATCACATCGGTTTACATTCCAACAAAAAATGCAGGAAATCAAGCTTTTCCTTTGTCATTACATTAAACAATAATAAACATGGAAATTGTTAACAAGGGTGATAAAAACAAGGGAATGGTTAACACTAAGGGTTGCACGAAGGGGTGCACAAAGGGGAGTTATGTCCATAGTTGGTATAGGCATAGTGCTATTAAGAGGTATTGCCATCAAGTTGCTTTGTGAACTTCTTTTTTGGAAAAAATGTCAATCTTTTCTCCTTTCCCTCATCTAAACATGATATCCAACATGAAACATGGAAAAAAACCTTTAAACATCACGCCTGACTGTTGATCTTTCATATAACTCGTTCATAGAAACATAAAATGTGATGGCAGATAAGACCATGCAATCTTACTCATGCACGTCTTCTGCTCAGCTTTATCATCCCGTCCCTGACCTGCAGAGATCCTCTGAGCTTGTCCCATGTTTTCGTGAATTCTGATACTGTCCTGGTCTCCACCAGCTCCACAAGGAGGCTCTTCCGTACATCTAGCGCCCTTTCTGTGAAGAAACGTTTCCTAAGAATACTCCCTTTCACCCTCATCCCATGAACCCCGCGTTGCAGAGCCTCCTTTCAGCTGAATGAGGCCTGTCCCCTGTGCATTTAAATATCTCTATCTTCTCTCCCCTTTCCTCCAGGGCACACCCGTTTAGATCTGTGTCTGTGCCCATAAGCTTTATGATGGCCATCATTGACCATTTTAGTAGCTGGACTAACTTTTTATCCTTTTCAAGGATGCAGGTTCCAGAATTTTACACAGTGCTTAGGGACGGCAGCTGTCGCACCGGCACGCGCATTTGGCTGCCCGCGCCCAGGGACGGGGCCATTTTATAACACGGTGCACCTATACGCGCGCATGTTATAAAACAGCCTGCCCGCGCGCAAATCCCACTTCTATTGCATAAGTGTTATGTATCCATGCGTTTCAGTATTTCTGTTGTTCTGGTTTTATGTTATTTATTATGCTTGTTTTATTATGTACATCGCTTAGCGATGGGGGGATTTAAAAGGGACCCATGCTGATGCCATTGCCAGTAAAACCAGTTTGTTCCCAGTTCGCCCAGTTAACAGCTGGCTTCACCAACCCCCCCCCCCTAGTTTAAATGCCTTTACTGCCCTCAGTTAGCCCCCAACCCTTCAAAGCCCGCAGATCTGCCTAGGTTTAAAAATTTTTCAACTTACCCGGCATCCATAGCAGAAGTAAAGTTACACGGCAGGGGGTCCTCGGCGCACGCCGGATCACTTTATGCGCACATTTTAGGTTCCCGCCCGGAAACGCCCATGCCCCACCCCCTTTTTGAGAACTTCCGAGACACTCGCACTGCGGCGTTTACGTGCGCACCCAGGCGGCTTTTAAAATCCGCACGGCGCGTGCAAGCCCAACGTACTCGCACATCTCCTAAGTGATGCGCGCTTCGGGCTTTTAAACTTCCCCTTTATATGAGGTCTCAGCCAAGTTTTATGCCTCCTATTTCCAGCTATCTGTTCCTCTTGCTATACACCCAAGCGCTTTTCTGGCTTTTGCTGCTGCCTTTTCTACCTGTTTGGCCACATTAAGATCATCCGATATGATTAGCCCCTGATCCCGCACCTGCTTTGTGCACAGAACAAATTCATTCCCCATATTTTATTGCTTCCTTGGGATTTTGCAACTGAAATGCAGGACTCTGCATTTTTTTTTTTAGCATTAACTCTTAGCCGCCAGGCCCTAGACCAATCCTCAAGCTTTACTACAGCCTTCCTCATGTTTTCCTCACCTTCCAGGCTGTCTACCCTGGTGCAGATTTTAGGATCATTTGCAAAGTTCATAATACTTTCAGCTGCACCTGCCTAGCACTGCATGGCTTCTTGCAGTTAGACACCAGTGTTCACATTTCAAGGGTGGCAGGTGCTTTGTCCCCTAGTGGCACTCTAACCTGTTGAGCGCCATCTGGTGGTGGGAGGAATAGTTCCCTGAGCTGCCGGCTGCCAGGCCATGACGGGTGTTTGCGGGAACTGGATTGATTGGGCAGCCTCCAAGCTCTCAGGCCTAATGAGTTCTTTACCTGCCACAGTCTCATCTCACCAGTTCAGGCAGGAAGAGCTGAGTAATACCAAGTTGGTACAGCGCTACCGGCAGCAGATTGGGAGTGCTGTGAATCAGTTCGATCTGCGGCTCTTTGGGAACATGTACGACAGTCGCCGAGACCTAGAAGTGAACCGGTCAGGGGCCACTCCCAATGCCAAAACACTTTGCTGCCCTGTGATGCTGGCGGTTGGGGACAAAGCTCCAGCTGAGGAAGGTGTGGCTGAATGCAACCCCAAGCTGGAGCCCACAAACACCACCTCCCTGAAGATGGCTGAATCTGGTGGAGTCCCACAGCCTGGCAAGTTGACAGAAGCTTTTACATATTTCCTGCAAGGCATGGGATATTTGCCGTCTGCCAGCATGACGCGCCTAGCCCGCTCCCGCCCACGGGCCTGCACCCACTCAGAAAGCGGCGAAGCCATGGGGTAGATCAACCACACCGTGGAGGTGTCCTGCTGCACGGCCCCCGCCCGGCCTCTCTCTCTTTGCTTTCTGGAGGCCCTGCCATCCTGTGCCGCTTCCTACAGATATTTTGTTGGGTGTCTGATTTTTGTAATTTGATATTTAGATTGTTAAGGGAGGGGGCAGGGATTGTGTGATCTTACAGGAGGGGAAACATGACACTTAAGTCACCACAGCTAAAGCAATATCTTGTTTACTTTTGAAGCTGGCGAGCTGTGCACGTCTTAAACGCACGGTAACATCAAGTCATTCCAGTGGTCACGATTTTGGGTTTCTTCACAGTGATTGGCTAAGGGGCTGTGATGATGGAGGGTTGTAAAGGCCTGGCAGAGGAGAGGAGTGGTGATCTTTCGAGGGTAGGGCTTGTTACTAGAAGTATATGAATTATACATGATACCAGAAAATCAAGGGCTTGTTGCCCATCATATGCTTATGCATTATTATAATTATGTGCAGTGAGCAATAAGAATTTTGGTGGGAAATAAATTATATAAAGTTATTTCCATCCTGCTGTTAAGAACATAAGAACATGCCATACTGGGTCAGACCAAGGGTCCATCAAGCCCAGCATCCTGTTTCCAACAGAGGCCAATCCAGGCCATAAGAACCTGGCAAGTACCCAAAAACTAAGTCTATTCCATGTTACCGTTGCTAGTAATAGCAGTGGCTATTTTCTAAGTCAACTTAATTAATAGCAGGTAATGGACTTCTCCAAGAACTTATCCAATCCTTTTTTAAACACAGCTACACTAACTGCACTAACCACATCCTCTGGCAACAAATTCCAGAGTTTAATTGTGCGTTGAGTGAAAAAGAACTTTCTCCGATTAGTTTTAAATGTGCCCCATGCTAACTTCATGGAGTGCCCCCTAGTCTTTCTACTATTCGAAAGAGTAAATAACCGATTCACATCTACCCGTTCTAGACCTCTCATGATTTTAAACACCTCTATCATATCCCCCCTCAGTTGTCTCTTCTCCAAGCTGAAAAGTCCTAACCTCTTTAGTCTTTCCTCATATGGGAGCTGTTCCATCCCCTTTATCATTTTGGTCGCCCTTCTCTGTACCTTCTCCATCGCAATTATATCTTTTTTGAGATGCGGCGACCAGAATTGTACACAGTATTGAAGGTGCGGTCTCACCATGGAGCGATACAGAGGCATTATGACACTTTCCGTTTTATTCACCATTCCCTTTCTAATAATTCCCAACATTCTGTTTGCTTTTTTGACTGCCGCAGCACACTGAACCAATGATTTCAATGTGTTATCCACTATGACACCTAGATCTCTTTCTTGGGTTGTAGCACCTAATATGGAAACCAACATTGAGTAATTATAGCATGGGTTATTTTTCCCTATATGCATCACCTTGCACTTATCCACATTACATTTCATCTGCCATTTGGATGCCCAATTTTCCAGTCTCACAAGGTCTTCTTTCAGAGCACTGCTTGAGTAGGAAAGAGGGCAGGGTGTTGGCCTTCCAGGGCCCAGAAAGCAGAGGCATAAAGAGAGAGGTTTGCTAGAACGTCTGAATTTTTAAGATTTCACGGTTTCATTTCTGAGAGAAATCCATGTTAGTGGTGTTTAAAGAAATATGTAGCATTCTTAACTTGTTAGGAAAAGAGTAGAGGCAGCGAGCAGAGATAGGAGCATGAATTATTCTGATTGTTTTAAGAACCTTCACCACAGTTGTGTTAGTAAAAAGCTGAAAAACTGTACGTTGCTAACACGGTGCTGCTTTTTTCCAGCAGCGTTATAGGTAAGGACAGGATCATAGCCCCCCATCCTCTGCTAGGATGAGATTTCACAAACTACAGAGAGGGAAAGATGATGTGATTACATTTGGGCCTTATTAGACAGGAGGAATGTTTGAGTGAATTTTGCAGTGACCCAGTAAAATTCAAAATTTTGATGTGAGCCATCTCCATAAAGAGGAGGTATTTTATTTATTTTTATTTTTATTTAAAAGATTTATATACCGCAAAATTGGGCAGAGACCAGTCCGGCTATGCGGTTTACAAAGATAAAACATACATAATTAAAAATTTGCAATGTAGACAAAAACAATGTATGTCATTAAAATTACACTTCAAAAGAACTAAAAACATATAAATTAATCTTCAAGAACATTAAAAAACATATGGCAGTTATTTTGGTAATGTTGCAATCGAGGCTGTCAGCACTTATGAAGGATTTGTTAAGTAATATTGTAGGCTGTGGTAAAAAGATAGGTTTTTAGAGCCTTTTTGAATTCTTTAGTATTTGCTATTAAGCAGATTTCTTCTGGAATAGCATTCCAGAGGGTTGGCCCAGCAACTGAAAAAGCGCGTTTACGTGTCAGATCCAGATGTGCTGATTTTACTGATGGTATCTCCAGCGTACATTTGTCCACTGAGCGTAGTTGCCTTGTGGGTTTGTAGATTCTAAGGAGGGCGCAGAGCCATACTGAGTTGGTGTTTTGTAATAGATTGTGTATTATGGTTAGAATTTTATAGGTAATGCGGTAGGATATTGGTAGCCAATGTAAATATTGCAAAACTGGAGTAATGTGTTCTCTGTGAGGGATATTATACAGTACACGAGCAGTGGCATTTTGAACAAGTTGTAGAGGGTGTGTGGTGACCTTCGGCAGACCTAGATATAGAGCGTTGCAATAGTCTAGACTTGTTAAGATGAGGGATTGAGTCACAGAATGGAAATCAGGAGGTAATAGGAGTGGTTTTAGTTTTTTTAGCATATGGAGCTTAAAAAATGATTTTTTTTTTTTTACTAATACTGATATATTGTTTGTCATAGACAGTCTTTAATCAGGAATTGGATCAGACAGCAACCAACAAGGGGCCTGACTTTTACGATCTGGGAAACTAATAAGTATGGGGGTAACCTGTACGGCGTGGCAGATACTACCATAAGCTTGCTGGCTTCCTTTTCTGCCATCATTTCTCTGTTTCTATGTTCGTCAGTACTGGCCTGAGCTACTTTTGAACCACTGACCTACAGCAGGTGTAACCTTTGGGCCAAGGTCACATTGGGGGCTCAGTTGGGATCAGGGGAGGCAATGGAGGTCCTGGGGGAGTTCGGAGCAGGGCACTTCCCCCATAGATAAGTCTGGGGAGTTTCCAACAACTGCCCCTTCCCCCATCTTCACCCCCAGAAGAGATCCGACAGAGACTTTGCTTCTGGCTAAAAGTGACCTGCTGCTGTGGTCGCAGGCCAGGATCAAACTCACCCCCATGGTCTGGATGGAAACTGCCCTAGGGGTGACAGTCTCTTGGAACAGAGCGACGATTGCCTTGAACATCCAGTCTTTCAAGGTGCTCCACCTCTCAAAAAGCAGATCAGAGATGTGCACAGTTTGTAATTCCACACATGCATGTGAGGGGAGGATAAAAAGGCAATGGGGAAAATGTACACAGCCAGATTTCTCCTTACACATCCATTTACTTAAAGGACAGTAATTTGTTGTCATTCCTCTCCAATTTTCAAAAGCACTCTTAAAAAAATCATTTAAAGTATCTCGTGGGACTACTGAGCAGATTCTCTTTTCACTGCTTCTGGATCCTCAAAGCCTTTTCCCATGCAAGAACCTAGATTCATCTTTTTGGATGCATTATCTGACTTCATATTTTTTTTTTCTTCTTTTTTTATTTAAGCCACTTCAGAGCAAGAGGGTATTCTACATGTATAGTCTAATATAATTTAAAAGCCACTAATATAGTTGTGGTTTGGTATCACATTAGAGAAAATAAATAATCAATTGAATACATTCTGATAATTCCATACAAGGGAAAATCACTGGGAAAATACAGAATCGTCAGCATGATGAACTCGGAACAGCACTGCGCGAAGAGCAAGGCTAAAACACGATCTGGTGCTGCAGAGGCAGCACTCACATCCTTTCTGGGGGGAAGGAAGGGGGTGTCATGGTCATCGTTAAGGGCGACACCTGGTGGCCAGATTTAGATCCCATGACACAGGGCTCTGGAAGGAGCCCCAGTGCATGGCTCATTTCCTCAGGAGCCCCTAGTCTGGTCCATTGCAGCGATGAAGGCCTAATGAAATGGAGGAAGGCTCCTCGAGAAATTATGAATCTCGGCGCTGGTTCCAACTGAGCTGGAAGAAGGAGAAAGGAGGAACTGCTGGGCCAAAAAACCCCAAAATCTGTTTTCCATACATCTAAAGTAAAATGCAAAAATGATCCTTCGATTCTGAATGGGCTAACCAATCAGAATCAAAGTTTTGTGTCATTAGCATGTTGGTGTGTGGACATGTCGTTTCCTGTCTGCCTTGAGCTATTTTATTCTGGCTTTTCTTTTTAATTTGAAATTAAATACAAAGATAAACGAGAGACATGGTGTTTAAGCGCAGAAAAGCATGAGGGAATGGGTATAGTTTACCAAGACATCGACTTGATGCTTTAGGTGTTGGAGCCTGCAGCTCAGATGCAAGCTGCTCCTCGTCGTTACAGGGATGGAGTGCACTCTCTTTCCCATCAGGCTTATTTCTTATTAGCACCATTTGCAAAACAAGATAATGGATAGACCTTTACGTCTGATGAGGCTGTAATAGCATGGAGTTGGTCCACTGATGACCCAGGCCTAGAAGAGCTCCAACTCCAGTCTAATCAGCATGCAGGACACCAGGAGAAGCAGCTGCAGTCGTTCTGTTATGGGGGTTTTATCTGTTATTGCTTCTTACAGATCTAGGCAGGAACGCTCCTTGGAAGGGAGGAAGACCACCCAGAGGTCCATGTTGGTGACAATTTCAGTTAGACGCTTTAGGGGTAGGCACCTAAGGTCTTACCAGGACCAGTTATGGAACTGTACCCGTCCCTAGACCAAATGCGTGCAAATATTGCGTATCTCATGGAAATTTGTTGTGGGTAGGTCTGTGAAGTAGACCAGTTTGAGGTCCTTGAGGTCCAGCATTGTCTACCATCCCATCTCTAGTCAAGGAATCTACAGGGGCCTGATTCATGAAGATCCAGAATGCATTTCCTCCCTTCCCAGGTCCCTTTACTTTACGTTGTGTATGCAGTCAAGGAAATGAATGACCAAGCATGCTGGAGACAGGCTTTGCTTTCTTATTTCCTGCGTTATTGCCTTACCTCTATAAACATGGTGGTGTCAACCAATATGGAGGGCAGTTTTCATACTGCCCACGGAGTGTCCCTTGGAGACTTTCGTGCCCGGTAAGGAGCATGGGTACATATGTACCTGCAGAGTTTGCAAGTACAAACTCCCTGTTGGGAACTACGCACAGGGAGTTAAAAGAAATCCCTCCTTGTGCATAATTTTGCGGGCCCCTCAGCCTTATCCCTTGTCCCACATGTGTGTACTTTTCTTCGGGGCAGTTTTTCAGACGCGGGGGTGAAAAATCATTTCCTCCAGAAAAATAATCTGAAAAACCATTTTGCCCCTAAAGTTCCATAAAAAAAACCCCTTTTCTGTTGCTGTTGCGAAGCATCCTGCAGGAACAGCAGACGTAGCGAGCGAGTTAACAGCAAGCATGCGAAAAATGTGCTGGTAAAACTCAGCAATCACAACTAAATGTTTCAAAAGTAAATGAAATTCTCATTGGTTTTAATGTATAATTTATAACTTGAATCAAAAATCTAAAGTTGAAGTATCATTTGGTGGTGGTGGTGTTATTTCTTTCTTTGTCAGTTTCCTCCTTGGGTCATGGACCTTAAATCTGGCCACGAGGTGTCTCCATTGAGCAGTGACCATGACATCCTCTCTCCCGAGGCTGTGAGCACTGCCTTGGCGGCATCTTCAGCCAGCCAGGGGAGTGGAGGATGTAATCAACCCAGGTCCCTCCGCATGGCAGAGCACAGGACTGCCACTGAGTCACCGGGCTAACCCCATTTGGTCCCTTTTTAAAAAAATTTTAATTATTAAAGGAATTCTGACCTTAACGCTTGTATTTGTCTGCAAGCATGACAACTACAAACTAAAAATTGAGGATTGTGGGTAATTTTGCAAGGCTAATCTAGCTCTCCTCGTTCATAACATGGAAAGTCCTAGAAGAAAGTGGCTTAAGAAATCTGAAACTGGCAAGTGTCCCTGCAGTTCTCCGAGCAAACTTTCACTTATTAACACTTCAAACAATAAACCAGTTAGCATTTTAGAAGTAAAATGTGACGCAGGTCTATCTAGGACTGAAACATTGATTGACAAATCATAGTAATGAAGTGACGTGGGTATTTTTTAATGCACTGAATTGTGGGGAGCCTGGCGCTGAGCAGCTTGTGTAGCTCAGTTCAGGCTTGGAGCTTTTTGTCCAGCTCTTCCAGGCTGTATTCAGTACACATCCCCCATGCACTGAGCTGCAAACCGGAATTAGGGAGGACTTTGATAAATGTAGCTGCCAATGCAGACCGTTTGGAACTGGCTAGTTCCTTATTTTGTTTTATTCTGGTTCATTTTGCTTTGTTTACCGTTCCCGTGCACTTTGGAACAACATTTTAATCATTACAGCGCTGAGTTGTTTGGTACTTATTTATCTTTCGAATGCCCTCATACTGCCGAGAGTGACTTGTCAATGTACACGTGTACCCTGGTGTGTGTGACTGCTGGGTCCTAACTGCTCAGTTTTATCAAACAGCCTTCTTCATCGCTATGTTTAAGTCGCTTGCTCATCTCTGGCCATATTCTGCCGGCTTATGATGCCATGAGACAAGCAGCAGCTTGTTGCATGATGATGTCATGACCAAGAAAAGCAAAGGCCAAGCTGAAGAGCGAAACAGCGCTTCCATTCTTAAAAGTGCGCACATCTAACCTAGTCACAGCAGATCCAAGCACACTTTGAGCCTCATCGTCTCGAATCCACAAAGATGATGCTGACATGAAACATACTCTTTGAAAAGCTAGCCCACATAATTGCAAGTTAAGGGTTCAGTGTTTGCATATCTTGTAAAAGACCGGAGAATGACATGAACAAAATAATATGGAATGTGGAAGTGGGAGGATACGACATGACAGCGGAGAAAGACGAACAGAACAGTAATTACAAAAATAGATTAGATTAAGGAATGCAATCACATTTTAACCACACAGGTATCTCCCTGCCACGCATGGACCTGCTGGTATCCAGTCTTTGCGATGGTCCAGATCCGTACTGAAATTCTTCCGATGTATTACTGTTGGGTTTGTGATCCCCTTGGGTTCTGTTGCACATCTGGATGGCTCTTT
Organism: Rhinatrema bivittatum; assembly: GCF_901001135.1. NCBI lineage: Eukaryota > Metazoa > Chordata > Amphibia > Gymnophiona > Rhinatrematidae > Rhinatrema > Rhinatrema bivittatum. Next base: position 23,978,650 of record NC_042625.1, read on the forward strand.
CACTCTGAAAATTAGACAGTGCAGCCATTGTTCAGGGGTATTGTGTAAAATACACGATTGGACGGGTTTTTTGGAAAATTATTTTCCCTGTCAAGGTTCTCCAGAATCCCTAAACTTAAATTGGAGATCTAATTGGAAAAGAGAGGTATTTGTGTTTAATTGTTTTTTCTTTTGTACAAAACATGAATGGGGGTCAACTACTGATTATTTAACATAGAATTAGATACATATTTAATTTTATAATAATATTTTTAAATAATTATAATGTAATCCCAGGGATGATTGAATCTGGATAGTGGTGCCAGAGGCCATATCTCAAATACAGTTTTAGGTGGTAAACTTCCCATAATGTTAAAATGTCTCAAACTTCAGGGTGCTCTGAGCAGAGAGAAAGATCCATGTTCAAGACGCTTGCATTGAAAACACTTAAGTCCCAATTCCAGGTTCTTGCATACAGCAGTGATGATATCAGAGCTAATGAGTGTTAAAGTCACCCTGCAGTAAAAAGCGCACTAGAAGCTGACTTGGGTTTCCAACATTATTTTTATTGAGATGCTGTGAAAAGATGAAAATATTCTTTGCAGCTGTTAGCATCACTTCTTGATAGTACAAGTAACTCTTAATAAATTTGTGATCCTCAAAGCCTTATTAAAGTTTAAAGATGGTAACAGCCAATTAATTCAGTCTTTAATCTGATGTTTCTCCCATCCCATTGGCATAGGGCAAGTTTAGTGCCTCCGTTCCAATGTAGGTGAAATATTGAAGGTGAAATGCATTTTGCACAGTCATTTATCTCCTAACTCTCCATGCTGTTTCCTCCTCTCCTTAGTCTCCTCATAGTACCTGAAAGGCACCAGTTATTCTCCTCTTCTCCCTTTTAGTACTGGAGTAATACTTCTGTTACTCCTCCAGATCTCCAGTAGAGGCTCATGGGTCCTGTTGAGGGTCCATCTCAACTCCTTTCTCCCATTTCCCCTTTGTTGCCTCGGGATGGCTTTAAGTTGTGCCTCCTCTGGATACAGATGGTCCTTAGGTTCCTTCTCAGCAAAGAAACCTCCTCATTTCATGTTAGAACAGCAAAGAAAATAACCGAACCAAGTCCCTAGTTAAGCGGTACTCAACAAGCAAATCAGCATAGAAATATAAAAGGGATAGGGGTGGTGGAAAGAGACTCCCATATCCAAAATAAGTCTCCATGGAGGCATTAAACCTTAAGCAACTGAAAATTCAGAGGACAGCCAGGACACGCTGTCTCTGCTGAAAGGAAACAGAAAATCCACACTCTAAAATGGTGGTACGAGTATTTATATCAGAGGAATTTCGCCATGTACATTTGTTTACAGGTTTACTATATTTCCTCCCCATACAAATGGAATAATCCGAATGGTTCTTGGTAGGGATCTGACAGGACTGCGACAATAATTTTTGGATTTTTAGTCCACCTTTCCAAGTAATGCCCAAGGCAGTTTATAGCATTATTAGAATTCAGCATTATTCAACTTTTCTGCTGTATTTCATGTGTGAATGAGAGTTACACACTATTGTTTTTACTGTCTCGTACTGTAGTGACATTGCGAGCCCTCTCTAACGCCTGTTTGAGTGAGAGGACAGCAGTATGTACCCACCTGGTTGCTTTTGCTTTATGGCTTTTGTCCCATTCTGGAGTGCTAGGAACAGGCCTTGATGAATCGGACCCCTGGATTCTTGAATCATGCGCCTTGCGTTGTCAGAATAAGGGCCCTGTGTTAGCAATTGTTTCTGTGCTTAGAGGAGATGGAAACCTTGCAATCTGTAAAAGTGAAAACCAAGCTGAGGGTGCAATGAAAGCAAATTCAGGGCTCTCTCATCTCTTTACTAGGTGGTCTGGTCTCCAACCGAAGACGGCGTTTCAAATCCCACTTCTAGAGCAAACTTTATTCTGCATTCTCTGCTGAAAGGGAATCTTTCCAGCCACTGCTTCCAGCGATCAGGCACGTCAGGTAGTCTAGGGTGCCAGATTCAAGTGCTCTTTTCTGTATCCTGGGGGTTCTGCTCTCTGAATGGAGGCTAAGTGGGTTTAAATCCTCCTTCTGGCATACATGACAGGATTGGGTGCTGGCTTAGAAATACCGAAGCTCTGGGTTCACATCCCACCAAGTCACGTTTTGTCAGGGATATATGAGAAATGGGGTCATTTGATGCCTGTGCTGCCCTGCTGGAGACCTGGGCTTGAATCCCAAATTCATCTTCCGCTGGACTTTTTACGTAGAGGAGATGTGGGCAGGGCCTGTGATTTGGGAAAAGTCAGGGAGAAGGGGGCAGGAGACATGAGGTAGGTTAAAACTCGCCTTGGCCACTGACTGTCAGGGTGAGCCTGGAGAAATTGCTTTGTCTCTTCCTCAGAAACCAACCAAGTCAATGTTGGCAGGTTAGTGGTGGCCAGGTGTAAGGCCACAGGGTCGTAGGCAGATGGATATTTCAACAACAGTCTCGCTATTTTTGGTACTAAGGCATGGGAGATGTTTGGGGGGCGGGGGTAGAAAATCGGTGAAGATAATAAAAACTAACTTGGATCTAGAATATCTTACAAGTGGTCAGGCTTCTATAGCTGGCAGCTGGGATTATATCCTTAGCAGGATGTAGACCAGCAAGGACTGGGCAGACCGAATGGGCTAGCTGGTCTTTCTCTGCCTTCGTTTACTATGTTGCTCTCTTCTATGAAGGAGTTGCGTGGATTTCCGGAGACGAACAAATGTATTCGAGGCAGTGGGATGACCAGAGGTCCGTTGAAATGTGTGGCCGCTTCCTACCGTGGGCAGCACTGGAAAATAAATGGTAGCTGAGGAATTATTGATTGCAGCTCTCTTCTCCAGGATCAGGTGTGAGAGCTGAGTCATATTAGCTGTTTTGCATCTTGTGCTGTCGTATGAGTATTGTGCTGCATTCGTATTTGTTTGCACTAATGTGATGCGAAAGGTGCTAATTTGCTGGGACCATTGCACTGCATTTGTGAAAACAAATCTTAATACGATACGATGGCAAAGTGCTAATTTGACATGATGGGTATCTCTTAGAAGAAAAATCTGTGGTCGCTCTATAGCACTTTTCAAAAACTGTTTTCCAGCCTGCCAAGCAGGGAACTGTTAGCACTGAATCATGTGGGCCACAGTACTGATGCAAAGGTAACAGCTTCGCGTTGGTAAAGATGGGCCCTGTTTCTTTACCGAAATGGCGATGCATGCAAGGAGCAGCCTTCTGACGAGGAGGGAGGTGGTGGTGGTGGTGGTGTCAGAAATGTAACAGAGTTCAAGCAAGCCTCGGACTTGTACATTTCTGTGGCTTGCTGGTCTATTTATGTTGCTACATATTATTAATCTAATTGCACGATAGAGTCGTGGGGCCTGCGAGGCAGCAGTCCTGCAAATCGCGCGTCCTGTCCGTTGCATTGTCTGATAAAGCATCGTTTAGGTCATAATGAATTGGACTTTTTTGGGGGGGGAGGGGTGAGCCCTGCTGGACCCCAGAAGCTGCGCTGTATTACATCTTTGCAATTGTTTCTATTTTTATTTCCAGCATTTAATAATTAGCATTGTCAGAACAGAATTTGTGATGGGAGGAGAAGTGGTCTACTAGTTAGAACAAGGAGCTGTGTGAACCAGGGAAGCCAGGGTTCGAATCCCGCTTCCTCCACTGACGCGCTGTACGACCTTGGCCAGGTCAGACCTGGGCATCGCTTTTCAAAGGGCTTAGGCACCACTCTTTGGGAGTCAGGTAACCTAAATTGACACCTTTGAAAACTGACCAGGGCTTGAGTGCCTTCGGTTTCACTGGTCTGGCATTTATCTTTAAGCGGTGCTGGTTGTGAAAGTGGGAGGAGCTTTGGACCAGTACCATGCGTTAGGTGGGAGGAGACGGAGAGTGAACGAGTGCAAGGCTGGATGCATCCCCCCAGCCATGGCAAACTAGAGAAAAGCTTGGCAAGAAAGAAAACCAAGGTGAAACTGATAAATTAAAAAGAAGCGTGGAGCAGACAGGGAATGGAAACCATGGGGAGAAAAAAAGGAGAATAGCATGAACACTCTACAGAAGAAGGTTTGAAACACTTGGATTTTTATGATTGCAATTCAAATATCTTCACGCTAGTAAGGCCCTCATTAACTCAGCGTCTTTCCCATAGATACAGAAAAGGAGGAAAGGTTTTGTAAATCAGGCTCTAAGAGTGTATGGGGAGCCCTGCAGGCAATCCCCCATGCATAACATTGTTTTCTGTGGGAAAATTGGTTTCAGCTTAAGATGTTTTGATTTGAGTCCCGATTTCCAGGAACCAGTTTGTGACCTAAGTCTGAGGGCTTTTTATATTGTTTTTTTATACAAAGATCAGATGTTGAGGTTCCCTCCTCTCCAGAACTATAAGGCGAGTTATAAAATCTTTTTACATGAAATAAATACGTAAAGATAGCTACTACAAGCTCTAAATCAGAACCTCCATGGATTTTAATGAACCTTCTAAATAAATGGACTCATTAAGGTAAAGGGAGCATGGCAAGGTCGCCTCCTTAGCTGAACGATACCAGAAATAAAAGTAGACTAAATGTATTTATTTATTTGAGTGTTTTATATGCCGTCATTCCATGTGAGAGTCACTAGATCACAACGGTTTACAGATTTAACACTCACAGACAAAGGGCGAGTTACTAAGGCAGGCAAACATTCAAGGTAAATATTCCAAATCTAAGGGTGTACTTCAGAGACGGACATTATAGGATGCATCTGTAATCGTTATGGGGGGGTGAGAGTATGGGGTAATCAGAGTGAGGGGGAATTGGTTTTATCACTCAGAGAGTTGGCATTATCGAATAGCCAAGTTTTCCGTTTTTCTTAAATTTCTTAGTGTCAGTCATTATTCGAAGATTCTCTAGATTCATGTTATATATTATTGTCAGTACATTGTATATTATTCTCGACTGTACAGGTAGCCAATGCAATGCTGTCAGGGTTGGGGAGATGTGGTCGAATTTTCTTTTTCCGGTCAGAGGTCTGGCTGCAGTAGTTGTAGTGCTTTAAGATGATTAGCCGGAAGTCCTAGAAATAGAGAATTGCAGTAATCTAAGTTTGAGAATATTAGAGATTGTAAAAGGTTCTGAAATCAGCTGTGCTTAGAAAGATTTCAGTCTGCTCAGGATTCGTAGTTTGTGGAAACCATATTTTATCAATCTGCTAATGTGGGTCTTCATAGTTAAGTTTTCGTTGACTTGGACACCAAGATCCCTTACCTGATTTGCCAGAATTAGTTGGCAGTTTCCAAGATTAATGCCGAGAGGAATAGATTTTGGAGGGTTTCTGCTCAACCAAATTCGTTTTTTATGGGTTCATTGACAGTCTCAATTGTGCAAGTTTTTCTTTTATGGCGATCATATATCCAAATATAAGTGAAGCTGTTTTCTCAAGCAATTTTGTTAGCGGGATATAGAATTGTAGATCATCAGCATAAAGAAAGAGGTTTATTCCAGGGTCAGTTAATAATTTGCCCAATGGCAGCATGTAGATATTAAATAGGGTTACTGACAGCGCAGAACCCAATGGAACACCAGTTGTGCACTGGAATGTGTTGGGTAGGTGATTAGCAAGTTTAACTTGGAAAGATCTGTCTGCAAGGAAAGAGACGAACCATTTTAGTACGTTTCCATCAATCCCTATGATTCTCAGCTGGTGGCATAGAAGATTGTGGTCAACAGTGTCGAAGGCAGCTGTTAAATCGATCAGTACTAGGCATTATGATTTATTGGAGTCGAAGCCTTGTAGTATAGGGTCTATTATTTATTTATTTTAAGGATTTTATGTACCGACATTAGTGGGGAACATCATGCCGGTTTACATAATAACTGAGAGCAGGTGGAAATTACAAAGAACCGGAGGAGGGGAGGGGAGAGAATAGACAAAGCGGCCAAACAATGCATATAGACTATATAATACTTGAAATAACTTAAGAAACAAATGGATAAAAGATAAACATGATAAATAACAGTAAACTTTTTATACAGTAAAGAGTACGATTTTATACAGGCTCAGTTGGAAAGGGAGGGAAAAAGGGAGATGGAAGGGGCGGACTAGTCAGGGTTTGCTTGTCTAAAGAGCCAAGTCTTTCGTTTCTTTTTGACTTTGGCGAAGAGAGGAGGGAAGAGAATTCCATCGCGAGGGACCAGCAATGGAGATGGCACGATCTCTTGTGGAGGAGAGGTGCGCCTTCTTGAGAGAGGGTGCCTGGAGGGAGCCTTTATTGTTTGATCTGGTGGGGCGGTTGGAGAGGGTGGGACTGAGAGGTTCATCTAGCCAGTTGGAATTGTGACAATAGATAGATTTAGGAATGATGGTGAGTGATTTGTAGAGGATGCAAGATGGAATGGGGAGCCAGGGTAAATCTTTAAGGATAGGGGTAATGTGGGTGGATTTCTTGGCATTTGTGATGGTCCTAGCGAATGCGTTCTGGAGCATTTGGAGGGGTTTTATTGTGGAGTAGGGCAGCCCGAGCAACAGAGAGTTGCAATAGTCCAGTTTGGAGGATAGGGTGGCCTGAATAACCGTGTGGAAGTCATTGACAGCGATTTTTCCAGAAGCCAAATTAGGGTATAGGGTTTTCTTGTCTCTAGATGACGCTCTAATTGGGAAAGAACTGCCTTTTCAAGAATTTTCACGAGGAAGGTTAGGCTTGAGATTGGTCTGTAGTTATCCCAATTGTCAGATCTTCCTGATTTATTTTTTAAAATTGGTTTTATAACAGCCTGTTTTAGGTTTTGGGGCATATATCCTTCAATGAGGGCAAGGTTGACAAGTAACAGGGTAAAATTATGAGTTGCATCAGGTCTTTGCGTCCTGTCTCTTTGCCTCGTGTTTTCTTCTTTTCACACAATTGTTAAAGAAGAAAAATAATTCCTAGGCACGTTAAAATGTAGTCGGCTAGGCCGGCCTGGCAGCAGTGCTGTGCTCTGTGCTGCTATGTGGAAGGTCCCTTGGTCAGGGCGTCTGCTGCTTGGGTCAGCTGAGGCTGGGGATTCTGCAGAAGCAGCACTCACAACCCCTGGGGGGGTGGGCAGGAAGTCATGATCATTGTTTAAAGTGATACCTGTTGGCTGGATTCAGGGTCCATGATTGCAAATTCCCCACCCCATACCACCACCCCCACATACCATTGCTGCAATGACCAGACAGACTATATATGTTTAGGGAAGGGAAGGTGGAATATAAAATAGAATCCAGCCCCAGTTAGGGCACCAGAACCCAGCCCCGGTTCAGACTGAGCTGGAAGTACAAATTTATAGGCGGAAGCTTCCGGATGAAAAATCAGAAAGTAACTGCTTGCACGCAGGCCAGCAGCACCGTGTGCCGCAGTGCAGCTGGCTGTGGTTTGAGGCTGCCGTCCACTGGGTCCAGCTGGTGTCGGGCACACTGCAGAGGTGGACCCGCGTGATCCCTGGGGGGGGCGGGCGGAGAGAGAGTAAAGGAAGGTGGCGTCAGTGGCTGCTGCTGTTGTGGTGTCCCCTCTTTGCCAGTCGTAGAGAGCAGCACTAAGGGATCAGCCAGAGAGTTCCCAGTATTGCCCAAGGGAGGGGAGGCTGCTTAAACTGAGGGAAGGGGCATGAAGGGAGTGGCATATCATATATTTCCGAGCACTCTGACACTACTTCAGCCAAGCAGAAAATAACACATCCAGAAAATTAAAGGGGAAACCGAATGGCTAGAGTGTCATCCGGCTCATTAGCTCTTTTGTTTGGGATTGGTTAATGAGCCAGGTAAGTGAGCTGCTGTGGGATCCCAAAGTGGTCTGTGAATGCCTTTCTGTGAACTCTGACCTGAGGTAGCCGTGAGGTTGCAGTGGCCCCAGAAACCATCAGAGAGTAGCGTGTGGGCAGGGCCCATGCCCAGAGGCACACGAGAACCCGGTTGGCGGGTAGGAAGTTGCCAGGATCGTGGGCACATGTGCGGGTGCGGGTGAGGCTCAGGCAGTATTTGTGGGACCCTCGCATGGCCAAGGGTTGACCCCTGATGGGCATTTATGAATTGTAGTTGATGTTTTGTTGTAAATTATTTTTAATATTTGTATTAATCCATTTGTAAGCTGTTTTGAGTGTTCTCATTGAGTTCGATGAGGTGGGATCCAATTCTGCGAGAGAAATAGAAAGATAAGGAATGGAACATTTTTATGATGAGGTTGCTATCTGGCTGCTGAAAGTAAAACCCTTGCTGTGTTTATTTCATGTACAGGTTTTATTGTCACTTGAGCCATTGTTGAGCTAACTTCTCAGTGATGGCAGAATGAGGATTTACAACAATGTCTCTTCACATGAAACCTTTTTTTTTTATTATTATTAAATAGCCGCAGTTTTTTAAAACTTAAAATGGGAATAACACCAGTGGAATGGATGGTGCCATAGAAATAAAGGTCCCCTGGGACATAAATGTCCTAAGCATCACACGATCATTAATTTTGGGAATTTATATTGCAGCCGGAGACCATTACTCTGGCACAACTGCGTTTCTTGGATGTCTGTGTTAAAATAAAAGGAGCTGGCAAAGGAGCTTTAATTGGTTGTTTTGCTTTCTATGCTCTGTTTTGCTGCCCCTTGGTTTCTTTTCAGATAGAATAAGGCATCGTACGGCAGCGCCGTTGATCTGTACTAGCTCACGTGTGTCACTGAAGCTGGGGAAACCTGCAGTGCTGCCCCATTGCCTTGCAAGGGTTCAGCAGTCGTGCTGGTGACTTTTGGGATCGGGCAGGACTTCCTGACACTGGAAGGGACTGAGATCATTCCCTTTCTGCTCCTCCCTTGCTTTTCTTGTCCTCACTGACCCACGTCCCCCAACAGCCTAAGGGCCTGTCCGTAGTGCTGAAAGTACTTTGTGGTCTGCCCTTGGATAGGTGGTGGTTCTGGGTGTCGGGGGAGAGGATCTGGCAGTTTCTTCCTGTTCCTTTGTGCTTTCAGCTCAATCAGAGCCAGGACTGGGATCTGGCATCATGAGCCCTCATGCGTAACTTTGTGAGGATTTTTTTATATCCCCCTCTTGCTTTAGTCTGGGCACCTCAGCCAGGGCCCAGCTTATAGGAGCCTTACCTGGGGCAGAGAGCCGAAGGGGGTGTCAGATGCATAGATACAGAGGGACGAGTCCTGAAAACCACTGGCCCCTTTTCTTCCTGCTCCTTAGGGCCTGACCTGCTCCAACGTGGGGGCAGGAGCTGCAGAGCCAGCTAGAGAAGAGGGGTGCGCGGGCCCTGCTGTCTCCTCTCCCTCACTCCCAGGCATCAGCACGCGCTCCCCAGGACTGGCCAGAAGAAACCCAGCCTGCCCCAAAGTGGGGGAACAAGAGCCATGCAGCCAGCTAGGAGGTGGGATGAAGTCCTGGGTGGGGGGGGGAGCAGGCATTGATGACAACCGTGGCCCCGGGTGCCCTGCTGCCCAGCTACAGTGCCGACCGCACCAACGGTTCTCTAGCTGGTGGCCGTAGGCCAAGGTTCATCCTGGAGCCCAGCAATTGTGGGCCCTCTGGGTATTATCATTTCATGATAACTAAGACTGCCTAACACCCCCCGGCAGGGTCTGTGAGCACTGCCTCTGCAGCATCCTCAGCTCCACGGAGTGGAAGATGCAAACTGGAAATCAAACCCAGGCTTTCTGAAGAGCAGTGTACGGCATGGCCGCTGAGCCCTGCATAAACGAGCGTGACGGGGACCGAGGATTTCTGCTTCAGCGCTGGAAAGCCCAATCCACCAGCAGCTGAAGAAGAAGAGAAGGCCCTATGGGTCGCTGGTGGAGCCCAATCTTCCAGCAGCTGAAGAAGAAGAGAAGGCCCTATGGGTCGCTGGTGGAGCCCAATCTTCCAGCAGCTGAAGAAGAAGAGAAGGCCCTATGGGTCGCCGGTGGAGCTCAATCCACCAGCAGCTGAAGAAGAAGAGAAGGCCCTATGGGGTCGCCTGTGGAGCTCAACCTGCCAGCAGCTGAAGAAGAAGAGAAGGCCCTATGGGTCGCTGGTGGAGCCCAATCTTCCAGCAGCTGAAGAAGAAGAGAAGGCCCTATGGGGTCGCCTGTGGAGCTCAACCTGCCAGCAGCTGAAGAAGAAGAGAAGGCCCTATGGGTCGCCGGTGGAGCTCAATCCGCTAGTAGCAGAAGGAGAGCAAGACTTGTGCACTGCTGGTGGAGCTGATAAAGAAAAAGAGGCCCTGCTGGCAGCTGAAGAAGAGGAGGCCCCTGCCAGCAGCAAAAAAAGGGGAGAGAACACATGTGCCTGAGGTAGAAGTAGTGTGTGCATGTGACTGTATGAGAAAAAGTATTTGCATGTGGATGAGAGAGGATGTATTCTGTGTGTGTGAAAGTACATGTGAGCATCTGTGTGTGTGAGAGAGCATGTATGAGACCATATTATTTATTGCAATTTATTTCTGCTTTTTAGCACTTCAAAGTGGGTTACATTCAGGTACTGTATTTATGGCCCTATCCCCAGAGGGCTCATAATCTGAAGGAATGGAGGGTGAAGTGACTTGCCCAAGGTCACAAGGAGCGGCAGTGGGATTTGAATCCTGGCTTCCCTAGTTTGTAGCCACTGCTCCAATCACTAGGCTTCTCCTCCACACCCATGCTTTTCAACAAATTAGGTGTATCCACCTGTGAGAGCAAGACAATGTTGGTGAGCATCTGTGTGCATGTGTGTGAAAGAGCATGTATGAGAGCATCTGTGTGTGAGAGAGAGCATGAATGTGTGTGTGTGTGTGTAAATATGAGGAGAAAGTTCACCCTCCCTGCACCCCCTCAATGATCCATGGAAATCTCTGGGGGACTGGAAATCAAACATTCCCAGGTATGGAAAACCGGGATTTTTTTTTATCTTTAATAGTTTTAATTATTGTGTTTATTTGATGTCTGCTATTTTGAAATATTATCGATGTTTGGGAAGTTTTATAATTAAGAGTTTTTAATTATTGGCTGTTATTCTATTCATTGCTGTTTTGAAATAATTATTTTTCTTATGTTTTTACTATTATGATTGATGGTTTATATTCTTTGATTTTATTGTTTTGAGGAATGGCATTTCTGTTTTTCCCTTGTTGCTCTGCATACAGTCTGGCTTGTTGCTGTTTCCAGCTCATTTCTGTTTATACTTTTATTGTCTCTATTCTGTATTCGGAGGGGGTCTCTCTGTGCTCTGCACGTGTGACTGAGGTGAGGGATTCTGCTGGCATGTAGCTTCTGTGCAGGGATCCATAGAAGCTCGGCTTGTTCTGTTTTCCTAATAGGAGGTGTATTGGTGTTTAGGGTCTGGTGTAATATTTGCAGTGTTGCCTTTTCATAGTTAGGGTTTTTACTGTTTGAGGGCTGGCAGTTAGTTCTCTTTTAGCATGGGAGATTTACAAATATTCTAATTGTAATTCTGTTTTCTCTGGGCAAAGCCCACATCCAACATGCATTACTGAGGGCTAATATCATATGCATTGCAAGTGTGTTTTTTGCAGGATTGTGGTATTTTGTAATAGTTTTACCTCACGCATTCAGTGTCCTTTTTCCAGTAAAATTGATTACTATAAATGCAGAATGTCTATTTGTGTGTGATACGGGCAGTAGGGCACAGGGACAAGGCTGCAAAGTTCGCCTAGGGTGCCCAGTGCCCTTGTACCAGCCTGGAGAGAGTGTGCCACACACAAAGACCCCCACCATTCACCCATCTCCCACTTCTCCAAGGGGAGGCAGGTCTTAGGGTTCCTGGCAGGGTCACCAGCTTCCTAAAAACCTCACCACTGGCTCCAGGGGTGATCCGGGTAACTCTAGACCAGTGAGCCTAACTTCAGTGCCGGGAAAAATAGTGGAAACTATTCTCAAGATCAAATTCGTAGAGCATATAGAAAGACATGATTTAATGGAACACAGTCAACATGGATTTGCCCAAGGGAAGTCTTGCCTCACAAATCTGCTTCATTTTTTTGAAGGGGTTAATAAACATGTGGATAAAGGTGAACCGGTAGATGTAGTGTATTTGGATTTTCAGAAGGCGTTTGACAAAGTCCCTCATGAGAGGCTTCTACGAAAACTAAAAAGTCATGGGATAGGAGGCGATGTCCTTTCGTGGATTACAAACTGGTTAAAAGACAGGAAACAGAGAGTAGGATTAAATGGTCAATTTTCTCAGTGGAAAAGGGTAAACAGTGGAGTGCCTCAGGGATCTGTACTTGGACCGGTGCTTTTCAATATATATATAAATGATCTGGAAAGGAATACGACGAGTGAGGTTATCAAATTTGCGGATGATACAAAATTATTCAGAGTAGTTAAATCACAAGCAGACTGTGATACATTACAGGAGGACCTTGCAAGACTGGAAGATTGGGCATCCAAATGGCAGATGAAATTTAATGTGGACAAGTGCAAGGTGTTGTATATAGGGAAAAATAACCCTTGCTGTAGTTACACAATGTTAGGTTCCATATTAGGAGCTACCACCCAGGAAAAAGATCTAGGCATCATAGTGGATAATACTTTAAAATCGTCGGCTCAGTGTGCTGCAGTAGTCAAAAAAGCAAATAGAATGTTAGGAATTGTTAGAAAGGGAATGGTTAATAGAACGGAAAATGTCATAATGCCTCTGTATTGCTCCATGGTGAGACCACACCTTGAATACTGTGTACAATTCTGGTCACCACATCTCAAAAAAGATATAGTTGCGATGGAGAAGGTACAGAGAAGGGCAATGAAAATGATAAAGGGGATGGAACAGCTCCCCTATGAGGAAAGACTAAAGAGGATAGGGCTGTTCAGCTTGGAGACGAGACGGCTGAGGGGGGATATGATAGAGGTCTTTAAGATCATGAGAGGTCTTGAATGAGTAGATGTGACTCGGTTATTTACACTTTCGAATAATAGAAGGACTAGGGGGCATTCCATAAAGTTAGCAAGTAGCACATTTAAAACAAATCAGAGAAAATTATTTTTCACTAAACGCACAATAAAGCTCTGGAATTCATTGCCAGAGGATGTGGTTAGTGCATTTAGTGTAAATGGGTTTAAAAAAGGTTTGGATGAGTTCCTAGAGGAGAAGTCCATAAACTATTATAAATTAATAAGGAATAATAGCTTGGGATCTATTTAATGTTTGGGTACTTGCCAGGTTCTTATGGCCTGGATTGGCCACTGTTGGAAACAGGATGCTGGGCTTGATGGACCCTTGGTCTGACCCAGTATGGCATTTTCTTATGTTCTTATGTTCATATTTTAGATGTTCAACCCTCCCCAAAAGAAATGATTTGCCTTGAAGCATAATTAAAGTATTAAGAACACTGCAAAAAATAAACATAAAACGTTTAAAAGAGAGAAAAAGTCAGCACAAGTTCTAGTTACGCTGCGGTGAATTCAGCCCCTCGCACTAAAATCAGAAAATGTAAATATTCAGCTTCAGAAGGTGTAAGTAATCATTTGCTAAAAATACTTCCCCCCCCCCCCAGAATTCCTCGCTTGCCTGGCTGCGTGCCACCCCCCTACAGAACTTATCAGGGGCCAGGCAATACCTCAGCAGCCTTTCCGCTCCGCGGTAAAGGCTGAGCGAGCACAGAAATCCTGACTGTTAACTTTTTCGTGGCACAACGCTTTTCTCCCTTTGAAGCACTATATAGTGCTCTAGATGGCCAGGGAGTGTTTCTGGGCAGTCTCCAGAGCCCGAAGCCTCTTCACTTGTCATGTGGGGGGTTGAGAGGGACAGGAGGTTGCTTATCTCTAACCCTCGTTCTGTACATGTTAAAGGAAGTTCTGTCATTTACAGAAGATGAACAGCCAAAAAGATCCTCCTGTATGGTGGGAGAAATACTGCAACGGCAAAAACTGGGCACGGGCCTGGCGGAGGATTAATCTTAAAAGTTCAGCAGGGCCGCATCGTTGGGAAGCAGAAAGTATGGGGGGGGGGGGGGGAAATCCTGAGAAGATGCCCCAGGTACAAAGAGGCCGGCTTCCCAAACGCGGACGGAGAGGGAGAAACCTCGGGGGCGGTGACGGAGGAGGGGAAGGGGGGACCATGCTTAAATCCCTGCACCACCTCCGCCGGTAGATGATCTTTAGGATGTGCTGTTGTGAAAATCCTATTGTGAATAAACGTGAATGCATGCACATAGGGAGGGTAATTTTACCACAGGTAAAGCAGTGCTTTTCCCAGGGAAATGACCGGTTCTAAAGCTGCCCGGCCGATACACAAGTAAACTTACGTGCATTATGTCCTGTGTGTGCCCAGGTTTACCCGGATTGAGCGGAGGCTTCCCTGGGTGGGGGGGGGGAAGGGCAGGATTGGGGAGGGATTTGCGCATATTTACTTACTTTTTTGCATTTTCAAACCCCTGCGGTGAGAATTTTTGCCAAGAAATGTTTGCATACAAATTAGCAGGTGTAATTGTGTGTGGGATAATTTTCAAGGTGACCTTGGAACACGTAAGTTCGCTTTCAAAGTTTGGTCTAACTTATGTGCCTGTTTGCCATCTACTTTGTATGGTCCGATACAACATTCCCTCCAAATAGGGCAGTTTTTCAAAGCACTTCATACGGATAAAAAGTGATTTTCCTATATTAATCAGCTCTCCATGCCCTGTTCTGCAATATGCACACGTTTACCCGCATTTAGAGCATGCTTAGGTCCAGGGGGAAGTGAGTAATGCATACAGATGGCATTTTCAACTCTAGGTGCGTTATTTTCCATGAAACAAATGTATTGGCTTTAATGAGAGCCAAGGAGCCTTTGAAAGCTTCCAGCCAAGCAGTGCTCCAGACCTGGTCTATAAATCAGGAGCCTCAGCGAAACAGAAGTGCGGCAGGATTGCGGAAGGTGCTTGGCGTGTCTGCGGCTGCTTCCCTGCTGCTTGAGTGAAGAGGAAGGCCCTCCAGAGAGTGCTGGAGATGTGCTCGGAAGGCGCTAGGCAAATCTATTCCATCTCTACGAGCTGGGGTTGGGTGCAACATTCCTCGTAAGCCTTCACCTGCTCATTAACAGAAGTCCCTGATTATTCACGCGTGCTGAACCTGCCATTGAAGACCTCACCAGTACTCGGAGCCGAGAGGAGTGAAATAATGCACGGGGGGATTTCAAAATGAACCTCAGTTGGCCTGCCCTGGTCCCTACCTACAGCTTCACCCTCTTTCTTGGGGTGTGGGGGGGAGTACAAATGCTGTCATCAGCACATGTACATTTCCCCCTGGCGGGAAGAGGGCAAATTTCAAAGGTTTTTGGGTTTTTTTGTCATGCCATGGATAAATGCCTGTATATCCGGTTCTGCTGTTTGCTCCATCTACCATCTCTTCTGTTTCTTCTGTTTCCCGAGATGATTAGAGAGGATTTTATTTTATTTCTTGTTAAGATGAGTTTCATGATTTTTAGGTTATGTTTAGACGAGTTTTTCGACATGTTTCAACTGTTAACTGGCAACATTGTTCCTTGTACCGCCCTAGAGCGAAGTTGAAGTTTCATTGTTAACCGATATGATTTGTATTTTTACAGGAATGTCGGTATAGAAAATAAATAAATAAATAAATATCCCTGGAAATCTCTTACCAAATTGTCCCCTCTTAGCTGCTTTAAATTATTTAAGAGTTCACTGTAAAGTATTAGCAGGCGTGATATTTTTGGAAGCTCGCAATAATGGCTTCTTTTCAGCAGGCATGTCAAAAATTTGACTACGTCCCATATTAAGTGGGCTTTTAGCATGCACGTGACAGTTTTACTTACCTGCACGCTAAAAAATATCTTAGCACAAATTTTAGCACATAGGCCTCCAAATGATCCTTTGCAACAAAGAGAGAACAAAATACTCTGCCCTGGCTGCTGATATTTGTCCAAGCAGTCAGGAAAACCCGGGGACCTATGGGATCCATATACAGTATCAGCGGTGCGTGCCATGGCCGGCAGTGAGATAACCGAACTCTAATGATGTTAAAAGACTTTGTTGATTCAAAGGCCTTGCAACAGATTAGCAGCTTGCAATACATTTACTTCCTAACAGCAGTCTTTCAAGAGGCATTGCAGTCATACAGAAAGATATCCAGTGAGCTGGCCCTGAGGCTTGGCTGCAGCCTGGGAGGCTCGGGTGAGTAGAAGCTGGCACCTGTCAGGGCTGGGCAGGGTCTGGGTGTGTCACCCAGGTAATGTGCTCGGGCTCTGAGAGGGGCAGGAGCAATGACCGGCGCGGTGGGGATAGCCCCTGCAGGCATAAGAGGGGCTTCTGAGGGTGCACATCTCAGAAGAGCAAACTAAAGATATTTGATGGTCGTTGCAAGGGAAATACAACCGATAGCCAAAAAAGGTATCACCAAAACTACTGAGGTTAATCTGGAAAGTAAGCTACAGGTTTCCTGTGAATGCTTGCTAGAACCATGTACACCTTCTGTGTTATAAATAACGTCATGGATTTGGAGGCTATTAGTAGAGGTTCCAGGGGCTCTCTTGATTTGTGCAGCTCATCTGACTTTGATAGATCGTGCACATCAATAAAGCTGTAAAACAGTCTTTCTCTAAATGGAGTGCTGACCATGATCAGACTTTGTGATAGCTGCTTCTGCTGCAGCACACGCCTGACAGACAGCCATCGTCAGCAGGGCTGCAACCAGCGGGTGGGCAAGAGGGGCAGCAAAACCTTTGGGGGGTGGGGTGGAAAAATGACCTGCGTGAGCTGGCAGTGGACAAAAAGTTCATCTCCTACCATCTGGGTTGGGGGATGGGGAAGGGGGGGAGAGGGAATGAGGACTGAGGATCAGGATGGAGGGGGTAGAGGAAGAGAGAAGTGGGAAATTAGGGTGTGGGTGAGGGCATTAATACACTTGCCTGCCCCGGGTGCTAAAATGCCTAGCTAACTACAGCTCTGATTGTAAGGATCAGCACTAGTGAAGTACCCCACTGGTGTACGTCCTATTGCGACTGATGTTAGTGAAAGTGAAGGCCACGACGAGCGCGATAAAGATGAGCGGCATTTTATGCCTTATGAAATGGTGTGTGAGTCCGCATGGGTGGGAAGGAGGAGATGCAGTGTCAGGCCACATGGCCGAAGAAATGGAGAAGAAACAGGAGCAGGAGCAGCGTCTGCCTGAAGAAAGAGGAGTCCTATTGGTCATGCGGGCTGAAGGAAGAGGCTGCTCCTGCTTCCGCATTCCAGAAGGGGAGAAGAGTGAGTGAGAGAGAGAGGGAGAGCATGTGTCTGAGTTCACATGTATGTGCACATGAGAAAGAGGAGAGAAAGTTTGTGTGCAACAGACGCCCTCCTCCAACACACTAATATATGACAATCTCACCTCATGTGAAAATCAAAAATTCCAAGGTATGGAAAGCAGGGGATTTTTTAAAATCCTTATTTGTTTTAATTATTTGGTGTTATTCAATGTGTCTGCTGTTTTGAAATATTTTATTGGTGTTGGGAACATTTTAAGAAATGTTATTTTTAATTATTGGATGTTATTCTATTAGTTGTTTTGAAATATTCTTTTTAATAGTATGGTTTTGCTATTATTGATGTATATTGCTTGATTTTATTGTTGATGTTTTATGAGGAATGGTGATGTTTCTGTTTTTCTATTGTTGCATTACATACATAGTCTAGCGCTGTGGTTCCCAAACCTGTCCTGGAGGGCCACCAGCCAGTCGGGTTTTTGGGATATCCACAATAAATATGCATGAGAGAAAATTTGCATGTTATGGAGGCAGTGCATGCAAATTTTCTCTCATGCATATTCATTGAGGATATCCCAAAAACCCGACTGGCTGGTGGCCCTCCAGGACAGGTTTGGGGACCACTGGTAGTGTCTTGTGGCTTCTAGTTCAGTTTTTGTCTGCATGTTTCTATTTATACTTCCTGGTCACTTTATTCTGTATTTGGTAGGGGTCTCTCTGTGTTCTGCATATGTGACTGAGTTGTTTCTGTGTAGGGATTTATAGCAGCTTGGCCAGTTCTGTTTTCCTAATAGGAGGTATATTGGTGTTTTAGGGCCTGGTGTAATATTTGCACTGCAGCTTTTGTCACTGAGAGTTGGCAGTCAGTGCTGTTTTGACATGGCAGATTTACTATATTGCAATTGTAATTTAGTTTACTCATAGCTTCCTGGGGGTGAAGCCCACATGCAATATGTGTTACAATAGGCCTAATACCATACTGGTTTCAAGTGACTTTTTGGCAGGGGTTTTTGGTTGGCACCACAGCGGTGCATATAATGATGTTGCAAATGATATTTTTACCTCAGAAGATTGTACTTTGAATGTCCTTTCTCATGTGAAATCTGTTATTGTAAATGCATAATTTTAATTGTGTTTGGGAAGGCCCGGGCAGGGGTTAGGAGCAAGGCTGTAAGATTCTCCTAGGGCGCCTAATAGTCGTGCACCAACCCTGATGGTGGGCCTTCTGGAGCAGGGAGGAGTTAATCCGGGTAACTTAAGCCGGACGTGAGCCAGGCACAGTAAGTCTGGTCATGCCCTAGAGAGTCCGAAAGTAGGCTGCTATTCTGATATGCTGCAACAGTTTTGGGTGAAATTTGTATTCAAAAAAACAGATCATAAATCCAGTTTAATTAATTAGTTGTCAGGTTTACATTTAGCCAGGTACACGTACCCTATCTGATTATGTTCAGAATACAGCTGGGTAATGCAAAAAACCCCCCAAAAAATCCTCTTCCAGGCCAGCAGGGCCTTTATCTGGATGCCTTTCCCGCTCGCGGACCTCTTTGTCCCTTTTTCTCCAGTTTACTGGGTCTGTGTTTTGGTGCCCGAGATCTGACAGACCCCGCCCGCAGGTGAAGCCCGCATTAGAGGAAGGGGGTTGGTAAAGAACTCAATCTTTTTTCTTTGGAGCAAACTTGCCCCATCAGCTTTGGCGATCAGGGGATTTGCCGTGGTTTAGGAGGCCAGTTACAGTCCTAGCTGCTTGCTTTCTAGCTTTCCCTTTCAGAGGATGGAATTGGGATTTGGGCAGGGTGAGGAAGGGAGCCGTATGAGGTCGGGTCTCTGCTGGCCCTGGGTGAGATAGTACTGGGGTGCTGATTACTCTCCTGTTAGAGAGTGACCGCTTCCTGGGATTTGGGAAAATTAGGAGGTAAATAGGGGGCAGGAGGGAGATTGGACTTGTTCCCTGCGATCAATGTATTTGTTACTTGTATCGTATTTTATTAATTATTCTACTCTGAGTGCTTTTGATAAAAAGGATGCACAAACAAATCTAATAAATGAAATTAAATAAATATTGTAAGGATTTTGTACTACTTTAATCTATATGCAGTGGAAAATGCATGGTGCTATGTAATAGTGCTAAATATTACGTGGACAGCAGAAACTGGAAAATGTTTCAGGTACCATGGACAGCTGGCATTCAGCTTATACAGTTTGAGAGAGCTTTTCTTATATTCAGACTCAGTTTGAACTGAAATTTCAGTATCTTGTTAGCTGTTGCTACGGTGAGAACACACGGAGACAGATGCCTCCATCTAATTCCCTGGTAAATTCTAAACAAAGTTTGTTAGAGGAGCGATTTAAATTGCCTGCTGCTTGCTTCTAGCTCCGATAAAGGTTAAAACAATAGGGATGACTGCGGCTCATGCCATTGGTGGCGCAGGGGTTCAGAGTCCACATCTATTGCAGTCGGTCGGACCTGCTGCGAAGGCCCGAAGAGACAGGAAAAATGTTCCCTTCTACAGTGGTGGCTCCTCGCTGGCCAATATGTGGCGCTGAGGGTGCACTGTGAAGGCCGCCCCCTTTCAGCCACTTGGGCTGGCTTTGAAGATGGATGGTGTAAAAAGGGGTCGAAAGGCAAAAAAAAAAAAAAATGCTGTATATTAAATTACAAAGTAAAAAGCGAGAACCTGAAAAAAAAAACCCAGAAATTGATAGAGACAGATTGTTTGTTTCTGCAAGAGAGCAGAATATAAGATTGTAAAATTAAATAACAAAATATACCAGGGACAGAGAAAAAATTGCTCTAATATCAAACACACGGTATTGCAGGAACTCAGTAATAAATATCCAAATATACAATCAAAGAAACAGAATAAGAACAAAAAGTAGGGGGCTGGAAGATAAAGGGAAACCAGCAGAACTTTCTAGATTGCCTTGGTTCAAAATCCCCCTCCCCCATTCATTTTTTATATCAATGTTGCCCAATTTGACCTCCTGTTGTACCCCCCACTAACCCTACAAAATCACTCAGCAACTTTCCAAACTGGAAAGGTCTCCCCCGAGGATCTGCATGCACACAACGTGTGGTGCGGCTCGGTTCACCCATTCCATATCTATAAAATGGGGGGAAGCAACACACACAACCCTCATTAAATTGACAACTTTGCCCCCTTCTCTGCCCCCATCCCCACCCCCACCCTCACCAGTCACCAACTTTAAAAAAAAAAATCTCATCTCCCTGCAAGGTCACAGTGAGCTGGAGCCAGGGATTGGAGGGGGAAACACACACAGAGATTCAGCTCAGTCTCATAAACCACTTTTCATATACAACTGAGTCCCAAAAATATAAGTGAGCATTCAAAGTCTGCGATCCGCTAAAATAAAATGAAAGATAAGAGCTGGAAAAATGAAAGATGAGTTCTTGTACTTCCGTGTTGTGCATTTTTGTTTGTTTTGTTGTTCACTTGTTTTGCTTTATGTTTTATGTTTCTTTTACTTAATAAACAGAGCTGGTGCAGGTGTATTTGGCATCCTAGGCGAACCTCAGCCATGCACCCCCACCCCAACTTCCCTCCATTGCAGCCCTCCCTCCTAATAGTGGCAGTGGCTCCAGCACGGTGCTCCCTTCTTTGGTGGCCTTATTATACTGGTGGGATTTTGCCGCCCCCACAATTTTGCCGCTCTAGGTGACTGCCTAGTTTGCCTAATGGAAGCACCGGCCTTGTTAACAGGTTCAGAAGTTGAGATGGAGAAAAACGTTTCCTTTCCTCCATATCCATACATACACAGTGGATTTCGACAGCACGGTCAGAAACACTGTAACACACATT
Organism: Rhinatrema bivittatum; assembly: GCF_901001135.1. Classification (NCBI taxonomy): domain Eukaryota; kingdom Metazoa; phylum Chordata; class Amphibia; order Gymnophiona; family Rhinatrematidae; genus Rhinatrema; species Rhinatrema bivittatum. The sequence goes on from NC_042625.1 coordinate 23,999,613, forward strand.
CAGTGCGCCATTTTATTTTACAGTAATGATTTCTTTAAGTTAATGCCCTTTGTTTCTTTGCAAACGGCTCATCATGTCCTCTGAATGAAAAGAATATGATTATTGTTAGACTGCCTTTGATGTATGTCGTTTCCAATGTTTGGTTCGTTGCACAGATTCGCTTCTGACACAGATCACCTGACTATGGCCGAAACATGTGTGGGGGTCCATGAGATTCCCCTGACTCCATTCAGTTTCTGATGCAATGTTCATCTTTTTTGAACCATTACTATTGATTTTATGACTGTATCACTGGCACACCTGCTGTGTAGCTGTACCCATTAGGGCTTGTTTGCTATTGGAGCAATTTTTCCACCCTCAGTCTTGATTTATTGGTATCTATGTAACCTTTTCCTGCTACATGCATTAATGGTACTTCTGGCTGGTAGCGGTCAGACTGCTGAATAGTTTCAAGCCCTCCCTGCAAAGCTGGAAATGAGGAAGAACACAGTTCCCCTTCTTTCTTTGATGCAACCACTGCCCAGACTGCTTTAAAAATAGCTCCTGACCGTCCAGAATGCACTGAAAATAAGCCGGAAGTTAGACTGCAAGGAGTCTGCTTCACCACTTCAGATGGGTTCTTCTGCATCCTTTTGAATAGTTTAAGTACTGTATTTGTCAGGGTTGGCTGCGGGCTGGCCACTACAGAGGGCCGCATTGGCTTTGCTCTCTGAGCCACTGGGGGTCGATGAGCATAGTGCGCTGGCCTGTAGGTGGAGATTGTCTGCGAACTTTGCTGGAAAAACCAGTGGCTTGTTCCGCACCCCACCACCCCTCAACCTCAGAGGAAATGGATTGGTCCTCAAAAAGGAGTTGCTGTGAATGGAGAGGAAGTTCCCGGCACCCTGCCGGCTGCTTAACCCAATAAGCTCCGTGACGCTTGATGGGAAGAGACGATTTGGATACCTGGATTTACATGTGAGTGCTCAGAGTACTGGAGCTGAAGCTGTGTGTGAGTATTTGGTTGTGAGAACCTGTTTGCTGACTGAACTGAAGATACATGGATATGATATATAAATAGTTTGCTGTAACCCATGCCAAAAAAGAGCTGGAATTTGGGTTACTGAAACCCTGAGGTAAAGAGAACCTGCATGTTTTGTTGTTATCCCAGTGTTTAAATAAAATTCATTTTAGAGCCTGAAGCATTGGGGTTTCGATGTATTCAGGCTGACACAGCATCCCTCTAGGTCTCTGGTGCCCTTTGAAATTGTTGTCTCATAAGAACATAACAAATTGCCATACTGGGTCAGACCAAGGGTCCATCAAGCCCAGAATCCTGTTTCCAACAGTGGCCAATCCAGGCCACAAGAACCTGGCAATTACCCAAACATTAAGTTATCCCATGCTACTAATACCAGTAAAAGCAATAGCCTTTCCCTAAGTCAACTTGATTAATAACAGTTAATGGACATCTTCTCCAAGAACTTATCCAAACCTTTTTTAAACCCAACTGCACTAACCACATCCTCTGGCAGCAAATTGAGTGAAAAAGAATTTTCTCTGATTAGTTTTAAATGTGCTACTTGCTAACTTCATGGAATGCCCCCTAGTCCTGCTATTATCCGAAAGAGTAAATGACCGATTCACATTTACTCATTCTAGACCTCTCATGATCTTAAAGACCTCTATCATATTCCCCCTCAGTTGTCTCTTCTCCAAGCTGAACAGTCCTAACCTCTTTAGTCTTTCCTCATAGGGGAGCTGTTCCATCCCCTTTATCATTTTGGTCGCCCTTCTCTGTACCTTCTCCATCACAACTATATCTAATAATTCCTAACATTCTGTTTGCTTTTTTGACTGTTGCAGCACACTGAGCCGACGGTTTTAAAGTATTTTCCACTATGATGCCTAGATCTTTTTCCTGGGTGGTAGCTCCTAATATGGAAGCTAACATTGTGTAACTATAGCATGGGTTATTTTTCCCTATATGCATCACCTTGCACTTATCCACATTAAATTTCATCTGCCATATGCATGCCTAATCTTCCAGTTTCGCAAGGTCCTCCTGCAATTTATCACAATCTGCTTGTGATTTAACTATGCTGAATAATTTTGTATCATCTGCAAATTTGATTACCTCACTCGTCGTATTCCTTTCTAGATCATTTATAAATATATTGAAAAGTCCCAGTACAGATCCCTGAGGCACTCCACTGCCCATCCCCCTCCACTGAGAAAACTGACCATTTAATCCTTCTCTCAGTTTCCTGTCTTTAAACCAGTTTGTAATCCACAAAAGGACATCACCACCTATCCCATGACTTTTTACTTTTCATAGAAGCCTCTCATGAGGAACTTTGTCAAACGCCTTCTGAAAATCCAAGTACACTACATCTGCCGGTTCACCTTTATCCACATGTTTATTAACCCCTTCAAAAAATGAAGCAGATTTGTGAAGCAAAACTTCCCTTGCGTAAATCCATGCTGTCTGAGTTCCATTAACCATGTCTTTCTCTATGCTCTGTGATTTTGATCTTTAGAAAAGTTTCCATTATTTTTCCCAGCATTGAAGTTAGGCTCACTGGTTTTTGATTTCCTGGATTGCCCCTGGAGCCCTTTTTAAATATTGGGGTTACATTGGCCACCTTCCAGTCTTCAGGTACAATGGATGATTTTAATGATAGGTTACAAATTTTAACTAAAAGATCTGAAATTTCATTATTGAGTTCCTTTAGAGCCCTGGGGTGCATACCATCTGTCCCAGGTGATTTGCTACTCTTTAGTTTGTCAATCTGGCTTACTACATCTTCCAGGTTCATAGTGATTTGGTTCAGTTCAAATGACTCCTCACCCTTGAAAATCATCTCTGGAACCAGTATCTCCCCAACATCCTCATTAGTAAACATAGAAGCAAATAATTCATTTAGTCTTTCTACCATGGCCTTAACTTCCCTAAGAGCCCTTTTAACTCCTCGGTCATCTAACAGTCCAACTGACTCCCTCACAGGTTTCTTGCTTCAGATATATTTTAAAAAGTTTTTATTATGAGTTTTTGCGTCTACGGCCAACTTCATTTCAAATTCTCTCTTAGCCTGACTTATCAATGTTTTACACTTAATTGGACAATGCTTATGTTTTATCCTATTTTCTTCAGGTGGATCCTCCTTCCAATTTTTGAAGAATGTTTTTTTTTGGCTAAAATAGCCTCTTTCACTTCACCTTTTAACCATGCCGGTAATCGTTTTGCCTTCCTTCCACCTTCCTTAATGCATGGAATACATCTGGACTGCACTTCTAAAACTGTATTTTTAAACAATATCCACGCCTGTTGTACAATTTTAACCTTTGCAGTGCACTTTTCAGTTTTTTCTACTTTCCTCATTTTATCAAAGTTTCCCTTTTGAAAATTTATTGTTAGAGCTATAGGTTTACGTATTGTCCCCCTTCCAGTCATTTGTTCAAATTTGATCATATTATGATCACTATTGCCAAGGGCTCCACCACCATTACCTCTCTCACCAAATCCTGCATTCCACTAAGAATTAAATCTAAAATAGCTCCCTCTCTCCTTGGTTCCTAACCAATTGCTCCATTAAGCAGTCATTTATTCCATCCAGGAACTTTGTCTCTAGCATGTCCTGATGTTACGTTTACCCAGTCAATATTGGGGTAATTGAAATCTCCCATTAAGAACATAAGAAATTGCCATGCTGGGTCAGACCAAGGGTCCAACAAGCCCAGCATCCTGTTTCCAACAGAGACCAAACCAGGCCACAAGAACCTGGCAATTACCCAAACACTAAGAAGATCCCATGCTACTGATGCAATTAATAGCAGTGGCTATTCCCTAAGTAAACTTGATTAATAGCCGTTAATGGACTTCTCCTCCAAGAATTTATCCAAACCTTTTTTGAACCCAGCTACACTAACTGCACTAACTACATCCTCTGGCAACAAATTCCAGAGCTTTATTGTGCGTTGAGTGAAAAAGAATTTTCTCTGATTAGTCTTAAATGTGCTACTTGTTAACTTCATGGAATGCCCCCTAGTCCTTCTATTATTTGAAAGTGTACATAACTGAGTCATATCTACTTATTACTGCACTGCCAAATTGGTTAGCTTCCCTGATTTCTCTTAGCATTTCATCATCTGTCTGATCATTTTGGCCAGGTGGATGGTAGTATACTCCTATCACTATACTCTTACCCAACACCCATGGGATTTCTACCCATATCAATTCTACTGAGCATTTAGTCTCTTGTATGATATTTATCCTGTTGGACTCTTTACCCTCCCGGACATAAAGTGCCGCACTCCCACCAAGATGATCCTCCCTATCATTGCGATATGTATTAATAACCTGTTTTTCAGTTGATAGGGATACTTTGGAATTCTTTAGCTCAGGTGATTTTTTACTTATAGGCACATGGACTATTTTTGCTTTTATTGGACCCTCTCTGTTGAGATGCCCTAACTCTCCTTCTGATCCTCTTTTACTGTCTCAAATTGAATAGTGCTCCAGAATGGGTAGGCATATACACCATGGAAGCAGCAGGCATTCCATTTTAAGGCAATGTTGTCATTTTGTAGCCAAATGTAGTTGAATGGAGCAATGCTGGGAAGATTCTACCAGTTGACGATCCCATAGCACAAGGGTGGGCAAATTTCTGGGCCCAAGGGCTGCATTGGATGCTTAGTAAAAGGTAGGGGGATGCACCAACGAAGGTCCAGATAGTCCGAGCAAAAAGGGGATCCCCCATCCTGAAGAGCTGGTTTGGGGAGAAGCTCCCCCTCCCACCTCCACTTCAAATTTCAGCCTGAAGAGCAGAAGTCGAAAAGGCATGAAGTGGCAACATAGTTTTCAACACACAGTTTTCACTTTCCAGCGGAAGTCACGTACCTTCTACCATCTCGTGTTGGATCGAAATTGCCCATGGGCCATAGTTTGTTCAAAAAACTATTGAGCATGGGTCTGTAAGATCTGAAAGCAGCATACTTGCGAGACTCAGGTAATTTGCATCAATTTATTGCAGGGTCTTGGGATTGGGGGGAGACATTAAAAAGCCTCGGAACTCTCTGTTCTGTTTACTGCTCCAGCCACTCCCCTTCCTCAGTAAGCCTGCAGGGGCCAGGAGGAGAGGGATGAATCTGGAGCAGACACTGCAGACAGCATGCGGGGAGAAACTGGAAAGGGACTCCAACACACAAAGTGCAGTCTGCAGCTGCGATCTCAGGACTTGTATTCACTCAGCTGAGGGTATAGTGAGGTTGTGGAAGTCAGCGAGCTGTGACTTAATATGGGGGGGGGAGCAAAGAGAGCACTGGGGTCTGGGAGAGAAGAAGGGGGAGAATGGTGGGGGTCATTCCTGGAGGGGAGGAAAGTGGTGGTGGTAGCAGAGGGTGAAAGAGAGAGAAAATGTGGGTTAGTAGGGAATGGTGGGGGAAGGGGGAAAGCTGACATGCATGATTCCTCTTCCTCCCACCCCCTCACCCCTCACCCCTCGCTAATCAACTGCAATCTCAGGGTGACCCCCAACTCAAACGTTCCCAGGTATGGGAAGCAGGTAGCAGCTTCCCATTTATTTTTTTAAAGTAATTTTAATAAATTTGAGACATTTACAAATACTTTGATCCCCTCAGGTGTTTCGGTTTTCTTCCACTCGTTCTGGTGACACAACTTTGCACTGAGATTGTAACTCACCTAGAGTGCTAGGGCGAGAGGCAGGAGCGAAATCCAATAAGTAAAAATAAAATAACTTATTCTGTCCCTTGTTTTTAATTTTTAGTTTTCCTTTTCTGTCATGATTCACACCTTTCCAAAATAATTTGATCCATTTTTCTTGGGATGGATTATAATGTTCAAAGGAACTTTGAAAGGAATAGAGGTATAATATAAATAATAATAATAATAAGGCCTTTTGTTGTGAGTTCATTGTATCCAAGTTTGAAATTTTCCTTGCCTGGGTCCCCAGCGGAGTGTGTGTCGACGAGCCCTGTTCAGTGGTCTTCCCATAGCTAATAAGATCATGTCTCTTTTGGGCTCTTGCTGTCATTCATGCTTCCTTTGAGATGCTGGAAGGCGCGTTGCACAGGAGTCATTAAAGCAGTCGGCGGTACTGTAGGAGGGTAGATGAAGAAAAATGGGCTTCGTCCCTCTGTGCCAAACCTCTGGTCTGGAGATCTCCTTAATCTTTTCTTGACCAAGCCAAGTCAGGAGTACTCAACAGGTCCTACAGGCACCCTTAACCAATCAGGTTTTCAGGCTATCCCTAATGAATATGCATGATATTTATTTGGATGAACAGGTAGGGGCCTATAGGACCACTTTGAGTACCACTTCTCTAAATGCATTTGAGCTGATTTCATAAAATATGCAGCTTTTAGAGCATAAAACCTCCACTTGTTGAATAATGGGAGTAATGCTCAAAATGCCTTCACAGATCAACTGAGCAGTGTTGCACCAGAGTTTAATCATTTGCCAGCTATGTCCCAACCCAATGTGAACTTTTGTTTGAAAAAATGTTTTTCTTGCGCTAAAATAAAAATGTGCGTATTCAAAAGTAGTTATCTTGCATTAATGTCATCCGGAATCACGAGTAGGTAAATATATTCCTACCAAAACACTCTTCTCGTCAATGTAAATTTCTTATCCACATCTCTTTATGAAAATTAGTGCAATGCTGCCGATATGACCAAGTGTACGACCCAGAACGGATGCTGCAGCGTTTCGATGTTTCTCTTGCTTTGGGGTCTTCTGTTTGAACTGTGACAAAGAAAACACACTCACAAACCATCATAACTATTGGGGATGATGTTATAATGATTTTCGAGTGTGTTTTCTTTCTCATAGTTCAAACAGAAGACCCCTGATGCAGCGAAACAATGTCAAAACACTGCAGTGTCAGGTTTGGGTTGTATTCTTGATCATATTGGTGGCTTTGAACTACGGAGTGCACTAATTTTCACAAAGCTTTGTTGGGGCAGTAACTGTTGAAGGAGAATTCTGGTTATGAATATTGATGCTATGCATATTTTTATTATATGTTTATTGTATTTCACTCTCTTGTTAATTTGTTACAATGTAAACCGGCATGATGTTCCGACGAATGTCGATATATAAAAATCAACAAATAAATAAATAATATTCTTATTGCAGTACAGCATAGAATATTTACCTCAATCTGCTTACTGAACAGGTAAATTATGACGTAATAACACAGTAAATAACAGCAGATAAAGACCCAAATAGTCCATCAGGTCCGGCTAAGCAAGTTGCTGTGTATTGTAACAGCTGCTCTGTGTAGGTTACCCCCATGCCTTCTGTGTAGGGTTGTAACTGCCACTCCATGCAGATTCCCCCCATGTAGAAATGTTATACCAAAAGTTACCACAGGTTACTCTGTTTCTTAATTTCCATTCTCTGGCCAGCAGAGATCCTCTTTGTTTGTCCCATGCCCCTTGGAATTTCATTACTGCACTTGTCTTTACCACCTCTTCCAGAAGGGCGTTCCATCCACCCCTTTCCATGAAGGAATATTTCCTGACATCGTTCCTGAGCCTACCACTTTCAGGAATGTAAAAGTCTGTATGATATCTCTCCTCTCCTCCAGGGTGTATATATTTGGGTCCTTCGGTGCAGATGCCACACCATTTTGATTGCCTTTCTCTGGACCTCTTGAATCTTGTCTCTATCCTTTTTGAGATGTGGTCTCCAGAACTGAACACAGTACTCCAAGTGAGATCTTAGCAACATCTGCCCAGGGACATTATCACCTCTTGTTTTTTGATGGATATGCCTCTCTAAGCAGCCCAGCCTCCCTCTGGCCTTAGTCACTGCCTTTTCACATTACTTTGCTGCCAGATGCTATCACTCAGAGATCTCTATCCTGTCCGTGCAGTGTTTTTGCCCTCATCATGTACAACTTCTTTGGATTCTTACATCCCAAATGCATAACTCTGTACTTCTTGGCATTGAATCCCAGCCACTAAACCTTTGACCACTCCTCAAGCTTTCCTAGATCACTTCTCATTCTCTATACTCCTTCAGGTGTGTCCACTCTGTTGCCAATCTTAGTGTCATTTGCAAAAAGACAAACGTTATCTTCTAACCCCCTCCACAATATCACTCAGCAATTCTTAAGGCACTTCACGTATCACTCTTCTCTCATCAGAGTAGGCTCCATTTACCACTCTCTATTGTTGTCTGCCAGTCAACCAATTTGTAATCCATTCCACCGCCTAGGGACCCACTTCCAGGCTACTCATTTTATTCATGAGCCCCCTCTGCTGGACTGTATCGAAATCTAAGCAAATCACATGAAGTGCTTGTCTTTGATCTAATTCTCTAGTCAACCAATCAAAACAAATCAATCAGATTTGTTTGACATGACCTTTCTCTGGTAAAATCATGTTGCCTCAGACCCGAAACCTTGTAAATAATAAGCTATCCTGCCCTTCAGCAAAATCTCCATTAATTTTCCCAGGCTAACTGGCCTGCGGTTTCCAGCCTTCTCTCTGCTACCCCTTTTGTGAAATAGGACTCCAACCACCCTTCTTCAAGGATCTATTCAACAGATCCTTCAGCAGGAGCCACCAGACATTCTCTGAGCTCTCTTAGTATCTGGCCCTATGGTCTTGCCCACTTTCAGTTTTCCTAATTCCACTCAAACGCTCTTCTCTGTAAATGCAGCGATATTCTAAAGGCTTACCAATATATATAAGAAAAGCAGCTCATTGGGTGGGTAGGTGAGGGGTAGTGTAGGAGGGAAAACAAACAGCCACAGTTTACCAATTTTGCTTCCTTATCTGAAACTAAATTCAAACCTTAGAGCATGTAGCAGCAGTGTCAAGAAACTGAATTCTCTTAGCTGTCGATGTCCCAACTCAAGTGGCAGTCTGGAGAGGGAGACTCACTATGATTATTTCAGACCGATCAGTCTTTTATCTTCAAATTAAGCTACAAGTCCAGGCTCTACCATACATATATTTAGAGCTTGCGTGCTAAATTTCAAAAGATATTAGCTTAGTCATCATATTTGGCCCTGAAAAGTCAAACCTAAACCTGCTCTGCAGCTGTAGAAAAGTAGGAACTGTTGCTTAGAAGCCCATATACTTGTTGTAACTAGTTTTTGCAGATTCATGATATTCTGCATTCTAGCCCACCTCACTCCCGCCCTCTTTAGAGCTATTCCTTGCATTCTGTACATTGGATTCGACATTGACTCCAGGCAAGTGGTTGATAACCTCTCCAAAACCAGAAACATCAAGAGGATCAGGCATGAGCCTGATCCTCTTGATGCAGGGTGAAATGTTCCCTCTGATACTGTCAGCAAATTTCCCGATCTGTTGCTCACATAGCTGGATCGGTCTGGAAAGGCTGTACAGGGTACCTAAAATTAAACTAATATTTGGGTCTACAAGTACAGTAATACAATAAAATAGAAGTCCTAGCAGAAGTGCAGGTGCTCACCTAGCCGGGTCTATCTGGCAAGCTGTACAGGGGACTTAGGATGCCAAATGTTCAAGCAGCAGACGACTAAGCTGTGATGATAGGATTAAACTAGAATCTGTGTCTGTCTCGCAGGCCGAAAGTACAGTAATAACTGGAATCCTAGCAATGAACAGATTGCTGGGCTCAGTGGACATTAGTCTGACCCAGCATGTCATATATTAAGTTCTTATGGAAGGCTAATGCTCACATAGTCAGGGCTATCTGGTGGGCAATACAAGGACCTAGGAGGTCAAATTTTTAGGCATCAGCTTTGTGGTTTGACTTGGGAAGGGAGAGATGTGAATGATATAGGAGATATATACCCATGTAATATAAAGAAGGCAGACAAGAAAAACTCCCTAGATGGGAGTAATATGGCTGGAAGGTGAGATAGACCAGTACAAGGAAATGTTTTTTTTTTCTGGTGCCGCGCGCTATCTAGAACCATTTTCCTGTTGAAGCGTGGATTTCCATTGATTATTTAGGTTTTAGAAAGCTTGTGAAGATGTTCTTATTCTGCCAGGCTTTTACTTGACTTTTTGCCTAATGAAATCCATATTCTTACTGATTATCTAGATGTTTCTGAGTTTCTCTTCTCACTCGTTTTATTTGATTTCTTGTCTCTGTTGTCCCGTTCTAGGTAGTGCTGCTGTAGTGTTACTTTATTTTGGTGGTTGTTCTAATTTATGTGCAGCTCTAGTTTTAGGTTCTACCTAATTTATTGCTGTTTTTATTTATTTATTTATGGTGTACAATGTGTTTATTGTTATACTTATGTTCTATTATACTTTACTGGGAGTACTGCTGCTATATTGGAAAGTACAAAATTTAAATTAAAAAAAAAAAAGTGTGTATATAACATTGTGGACAGAGCTGACTGGGCAGATGGGATGGTTGGTGGGTTTCTGTTGTCTTCTACTCTGCTGTGATCCACAGCTTCAGGTTGCACCTCCGTGGCCCCTGCAATAATGCTGAGTCACCCTGCCATAGTTTTGCTTTGGACTGAGGATGCAGGTGTTAGACCCAGAAGAAGAACAAGGCGTTAGCCGATGCCATGTGCCCAGGGCCGGATTTAGGTGTAGGCAACGGAAGCACGAGCCTTGGGTGCCAAATTTTGAAGGTGCCCCAAAAACTGGGACGCCAGGCCATCTTCTGCTGTCTGATTTCCGGGGGCCAAAATCTCCCACCCCCGGTCCTCTGCCTATGGACACCGTAATCTTAAATCCGGCCCTGCATCTGCCCAATTAACTGCCATAAATTTGCCCCATTCTTTTTTTCATTCAGAGACAGGAGAATGGCCGCTTCTAGTTGCTTGCAGAGAAGGATAAATTGCAAAGAAATCGGCTGTCACAAAACCCTTTCTCTCTAGGCGGGAAAAAAAATGCATTTTATGGGTGAGGGGAAAGTGCTTAAAATGCTTAAAGGGAATAAACAGCTTTTAATGAAGTTACATTGCCACATAATGGGCATCATAAAATTGCCTTCATAGTATGGGGTCCCCGGATGGCTTTTATTATTGACTTGAGTCGGAATGCTTTCTGAAAAGCTTCGGCAGTTGCAGAGGGAAGGAATGCAAAAGTCCTCTTAGATTACCTGATTGAAATAACTGGCGGAAAAAAAATAAATTCTGCTTTTTTTCCTGCATGGCGGAAGGGGAAGCTGCCTTTGGGGGTGGTCTGTCAGACCTGGTTTGCAGATAGCGTTTTATTCCGAGGAACACAGGAGTTTCATTCCAGCAAAACAGATGTTCATCTTGTTTCTCGATCGGCTGTTTGATGAGAAATTTATTGCTCTTCTGCTGGCTTGGAGCTCCTCTGCTGTGGAGTCTATTAGGCAGCCCCAGCAGCTGGCAGGAAGCCAGGCCAGAGCTGTTGTGCTGAAACCCCCTGAAAGCTGCTGGTTTCAGGGCGCCAGTAATAATGCACCGGCTAGACTCCTCTGATTGGGCAATTGATTGCCCTGATTTGATTTATTGATCAATACCCCTCAAATTTGGCGTCTGAGAAGCTGAACTAATCTTTAGCTTCTGTGAACATCTCTGCCTGGTGGAGAATTAGAAGTGATAAGGAATGTAGACGGGAAGGAATCTGAGCTTATCTTAATCACACACAGGGCCCCTGTGCTGCCTCGGCCCAGAAAGCGGCTGGTGTGAGTGTGTGTGTGTGAGTGTGTGTGTGTGTGAAGCACACAGTCACCAGGCAGAACAGAACAGATCTATAAATTGATGGAATTCAAAGCCTCCAGCATCGATTACCATTATAACAAACAGTGGCGCACAGAATGTCTGATTATTTTTAGACAAAGAATCTGTGCTCTCAGCAGCAATTTTGCTGATGCTGTCACTGTGTCAGATGTCTGCTGTTGATTGCAATTAGATGCGAAACAAACAAAAAAAAAATGTAAAACCATCTGCATCCATAGTTTTATTTCCAATGCTGGAGAGAAAATCTCTTTTTGTTTTGTTGCGGCAGCCTCCCCCCTCCCCTCATCGACCTGCCACACTATCTACAATTAAGCAAAATAGTTTTCTTTTTTCCTGTTTTGTTGGGTAGAAATCCTGTTATTCAATTGGTACAATCATTCCATAGGTCATTAGACTGCACATCTGATATGCCTCAAATAGTGCTGGGGAAATGGAGACGTATATTGCAGTGTGGGTAAGAGCTCTGAGGTTTAACTTGTGGCTCATAATCTGCATCCCATTTAAATATATTTTCCAAACTATAGTCCCTAATGGAACTCTTTACACTCACGCTATCGCTTCTTCTGCTGATGAAATCGGTAGCATCCTGCAATTCTGGGTAACACTGAGAGAATTTTTATTTTTTAACTCATGATATACTGTAGTTCTATAAAGTGTAACAATATTTTGCGCAGTGTTATATGGAGGGGGGAGGGAACCATATTTTGGAAAGCAAGCCGCAAGTGATATTGCACCTTTGCAGGGCCAGCCCAGTAGTTCAGTAGCGAGTGCTCTGTACCCTGGGTCAGGTCTTAGAACATAAGAACATACGATTTGCCATACTGAGTCAGACCAAGGGGACATCAAGCCCAGCATCCTGTTTCCAACAGTGGCTAATCCAGGTCACAAGAACCTGGAAAGTACCCAAACATTAGATAAATCACAAGCTACTATTGCTTATTAATTACTGTCATAACAGTTTATGGATTTATCCTCTAGGAATTTATCTAAACCTTTTTTAAACCATTACAGTAACTGCCGTAACCATGTCCTCTGGCAATGAATTCCAGAGCTTAACTATGCGCTGAGCGAAAAAGAATTTTCTTTGATTTGTTTTAAATGAGCTACTTGCTAACTTCATGGACTGCCCCCTGATCCTTCTGTTATCTAAGAGAGTAAATAACCGATTTACATTAACTTGTTCAAGTCTTCTGTGCCCCTGGTCAGCCAGAATGCTGCAGAGGGAACATTCCTAGCCTGGAGCATTGGGGTGGGTAGAAGAGGGAGTCAGCGTCCATCATTAAGAGTGACACCTAGTGGCCAGGTTTAGAGCCCAGAGATGGGACTGCTGTTGCAAAGAGTAGACTTAGGAATGGTGGGAGAGAGGGTCTATTAATATAGGGGGGAAAACTTCCCTGAGTGGCTGTGAATGAAAGTTCATGGCACCAGAATCCCAGCGCTGGTTCCAGCTGAGCTGGAACAGAAAGGAGGAACTCCATTAACCCCCCCCCCCCCCAAAAAAAATGAACAGACTGTTGGGATTATGTCTTTGATGTCAAGTTAGTTCATCTTGTTGATGGTTTCCAGTTCGTCGCTAGCATGCAGTCATCAGCCCCTGCTTCCTGTCTGCTACAACAGCTGTAAATTTTAGACTGTCTGTGGGATGCCCATAACTCACAGCTCAAAGCAAAATGTTCCATGCATTTAATTTTAGTTTTTATGTGGCATCCTGGCCAGGGCACCTCCCAATGATAGAAATAAAGTACAAATGTATTAAGATGGTACAGAATTAGATGATGAGTGAACCAAAGGAAAAAAAAAAAAACCCCAGACCAGGGAAACGTGCATGAGGGGGATAAGTGAGCGTGAAGAAGCGGGAATCAGCTGAGGGGAAACTGCTCCCAAAAGGTCCCTGTCAAGAAGAGTAAAAAAGCACAAAAGCGAGAGGAGGTTGGCTTTTGAGGGTATTTGGAAGCTCCGTGTGTAAGTAGCCGGTACACTTACTTTTGTAAAGGCCTAAAAACGCACCTATGAGCCGCATCGTGCATGAATGTAAAACAAAGGGGTAGTGAAGGGGGCGGGCTTCCGGTAGCTGGCGCGCAAGTCAGTATTTTGCAAGCAGTATACACACATTACCAAAATTGTACGTACACTTTTAAGTTTGCTTAACTGAGATTGTTATGAACTGCGCTGCCCGCGGGCTTCCCCGCAAGCAGGCACTCACCGTGTCGCTGCCTTCTTCACCCGACGCAGCAGGGATGCTGCCGTCGGGCCTCCTGCGCTGCTGGAGCCGCGGACTGTCACTTCCCACGCGGCCCGGAGGCCGCCCCGGATTACCTTCTCCTCCGCGGTTGGAGCCGCGGCCTGCCTGCCTCTCTCTGCGGGGCCGGGACCGCCCCCAACGGGATTGCCATCTTCGCGGTGCTAAGGCCGCATCCCCAGGCCGGAGTGGTGGCTGGAGCCGCCCCCGGGGTCTCCCGCAGCGGCTGGAGCTGCTGCCGACGTCAGGGCCTGCTCCTCCGGCTCTGCCTGCGTCTCTACACGTTGACGTCGGTGCAGGCCGCTGTCCGCGGTCCTGCACAGCTCCCTGCTGCTTCTTAGGCGCCGGCCCGCGCCTCTCTGCTAGATTTAAAGGGCCAGGCACAGGAAGTGTGCTGGCCCCACCTTTAATGGGACTTCCTGCTTTAGCCCTATAAAGGGCTGCTCCGTCAGTCTGTTCCTCGCCTTGCATCTGAGCGATATCCCCTCTGGAGGCTCCTGCCTGCCAGAGTCTTGTAAGGTCTTCTGTTCTTCGTGGAGCTCCTCATCTCGTCTACCTTCTACCACGTCTTCATGTCTTGATGTCTCGCCTGAGGTCCCGTCCATGTTCTGATGTCTCGTCATGATCTTCCTCCTCCTGTTGTGCCTGCCTTCCAGGATGGTTCTTCCCTGTGTCTTCGTCTGGTGCGCCTGAGCCTTCTGTTCCTGTAGAGCTGTGGTTCTTGGATGGTGTATGCCCGAGATTGGTGCAGTCTGCAGGTGGGATTGGTCCCTGTGCTCCGGAGCCTCTGTTCCCGCCAGCCATAGAGGGAGCTTAGGGTGACACCGGCTTCGTCATTGGAGTTCCTCCGTGCCTGGGTCTTCCCTGCGCTGTCCCGTTCTCCTCGTGGTCCGTGACCAGCCTCCAAGGGTTGTGTAGGGCGTGCAGTGGGACAGGGTGGTCCGCGACTCAGTCCCACGGGTGGCCTGAGTAGGGCGCCCTGAGAGACAGTGCAAATGTCCTTCCGCCCAGCTGTTGTCAAGTACCAAGTGTCTTCATCAGTGATGCCGCCGCATCAACCAAGTGTCTTCGCCAGTGATGCCGCCGCATCATCCAAGTGTCTTCGTCAGTGATGCCGTTGCATCAACTAAGTGTTTTGTCAGCGATGCCGTCGCATCGACCATAGTCCTGTCTACATGTCAAGGCCTCCGTCTGCCCTCAACCTCAGGCCAGGCCTGCTGCTCCATGCTGTTCCGCAGCAGGTCCGAAAGGGCTCGGAATGGTCGGAGGACCATTCAACTTCCAACATCCTTGGATGTTGGCCTTAGGAGCGTGCAGGCCTGGCAGATGGTCAGCCCGTTTGCCATGCGGAGCCCACCGTCAACCCTTGACTCGGCCCTGAAGGTCTGGGCCTGGGCTGAGGCCCAGACCATCAGAGTACAACAGAGATGTGGACGTGAAGTGGCGCATGTCTTTATGTCTACAATTTTTGGATGGAAGGTCTAGATTAAGAGGTGTGAGGCTCAGGGCAACGTGGTGGAGGGTCTGTGTGGACGGGTGGATGAACTGGTGGAGGTGTCAGCAAACCTTCGATTAGAAGTATGCATACACAGGTAAGTTTTTTTCATAAGCAGTGACATGCATTCTTTATAAAATTTCTGCCCATGTGCATAAACTGCAGCAAATAATCACACATGATAATTCTTTTACTCGTTAAATATGCATGTGTAATTTTGTAAAATAATATGGAAGTATGTGGCTCCCTGACCACGCAAGTTTAACACGGTGGTTTTCAAGATACAGAACTACATGAGAAGAGCCAGTTTTCAAGATGTTGAAGATGAATACAGATATAATACGCATTTAAGTATAGAATAGAGTGTAAGTGGACATGTCCACAGGGAACAAGGTTAATGTTGCATTAGATGCAGATTATAATATTGTATGATTTATGGTAAACACACTTGCTGGCTTTATTGTGTATTCTGACAATTTTAAGGTGTGAATGAGTGTGAGTGTGAGTATGGTTTTATATTTCTGAACACATTCCTGAAATAATATTGAAAATGTAGTAATAAAATTGTACACTTTTCTCTTATTTTGTGTTACATGTATGGAAACATACATATATACTTTTGGGGCAGAGATACAGGGTATTTTAAAACCTGTGCAGCTCCTGCCACACAGTTTATAAAATACAGCCATAGTTTTGCGTGCATGTACTCGAACGTGTATGTTCCAACTTACACACGCTCTTAAAAGTTACTCTTCCTGTGCAAGGTGTTGCACTGGAGGTGGACCCTTGGCCTGGCACAGGATTGGTACGGCTCTCTGAGGGTTCCCAGAGGGTGCCTGCCGCCAGGAGGCGGAGCACATGAGGAGACAGAGGCTGGCTGGAGCTTCTCCAATAACAGTCCGGGGGTTCCGTGGGTTGAGCCCTTGGATTCCTGGACTACCTGGGCTTAGGTGGGCCTCTGAGGGTCTCCTGGAGAGGTAGCGGAGAGGTGTGCCCACCAAGAGCAAGGGTGCGCGGCTAGTGGAAAACAGATGAGCTAGACCGGAACAGAGTGTACCGGAGACCACTGGAACGAGACAGGAACTGAAGGTCCTCCAGTCAGTATAGGCAGCGCTTAGTGGTCTAGCTTGTAGAAGGCCGTGGGTAACTTCAAAACAGGCAGGCCTAGTGGTCACAGGAGAAGCAAGGAGAGTGTCCGGATGGAGCGCAAGGGTCAAAGCCAGGGTATCCATCCAAGGGTGGTCAGCCAAAGCAAAGGTCAGTTCCAGGTATCAGTCTGAGCATGGTCAGTAGCAAGCAGATCCAGGCAGCAGTCCAAACATGGTCAGGCAAGCAGAGGTCAGTTCCAGGTATCAGTCCGAGCGAGGTCAGTAACAAGCTGAGGTCAGATCCAGGCAGCGGTCCAAACATGGTCAGAGGCAAGCCGAGATCAGTACCATGTATCAGTCTGAGACAGTACAACCTGGGTAGCGGAACGTGGAACAGGAATCAGGAACAGATGCTGGAACTCAGAAGGACCTCGGGAACACAGGAACGCAGGAGCACTGGAAGACACAGGAACACTGGAACAAGGAACGCAGGAACACTGGAACAAGCATAGGAACAAGGAACGCAGGAACACTGGAACAAGCACAGGAACAAGGAACGCAGGAACACAGAATGGCAACTAACTTCACACAAGTGTGACGACCCATTTGCCAAGGCGAGGAACTGAGGGAAGGCCCTCGCCTTATATAGAATGCTTAAGTAATGTCATCGGGAGGCGTCCGGCCTGAGGTTCCCACTCTGGGCCCTTTAAAGCGCCTAGGGGCGGGGCTGAGGACGCGGAGCCCCTGCGGGAGCTCCGTAGAGAGGCCTGTGATGGTGGAGGCGTTCGGGGAAGTGCTGGGGACGCCGAGAGCTGGCCACTGCTGCTAGGGAGGATGGAACGGAGCTCGTGGAGGGGAGCCCGAGGTGAGCAGGCCTGGTCGCGGCCCCAGCACAGCCGGGACGCGCAACACAAGGATTGCAGAGAGCATAAAGTGTGCCATGTTGGGTTAGACCAAAGGTTCATTGAGCCCAGCATCCTGTCTCCAGCTGTGGCTAGTCGAGGTCACGAGGAAGTACCCAAAGAGAAGCTCAATTCATCAGTGCACTGAGCTGAGGATTTTAATATATTGTCCACAATGATGCCAGGTTCCTTTTCCTGGATGATTACTCTAAATATGAAACCCAGCGTTATATTCCTGTACCTAGGATTAGTTTTCCCTTTGTGCATCACTTTGCACTTATCCACATTAAATTTCATCTGCCACTTAGATGCCCAGTTCCCCAGTCTGGCACAGTTTACTGTTTTAACAACTGAATAATTTTGTCATCTGCAACTTTGACCCTCCTCACATGTAGATTTCTTCTCCAGATCATTTGTGTAAATGTTAAATAGTACTGGTCCCAGGACAGATACCTGGGGCACTCCACTATTCACATCTTATTGAGAAAACTTACCATTTAGTCCAAATCTCTGTTTCCAATTTTTCAACCCATCACAGTAAGACTAGGCCCACCCTCTGGACTCATAAAACCTTTACAACTACTACAAAACGCTTCAGCCAGACTGCTACTAGGGACAAGGAAATTTGACCACATCACCCCCTCGCTGATAGCACTGCTTTGGCTTCCTTTACAATATATAATCCACTATAAAGTATTGACTATAATTTTTTATATCATCAATAACATTAACCCATGCCTAGTAGGAGTGACTCTTCAACCATACACACTGCAGAGAGCCCTAAGATTGCAAGACAAAGGATTGCTAAAAATGCCAACATGGAGCACACGCTTAACGCAAATAAGAGACCGCACGTTTTCCATAGCGGGCCCCAAGTTATGGAACTCTCTCTTATTCACTATATCTGATAACAGAAAGAAAGAGTTTCAAACGAGAACTGAAAACATGACTCTTTAGAAAATCCTATAATCTAACATAAAGGCCAATAAACTGATGACGTCACTATCATATCTTTAAACAATATTAGTAAATTGAGTAAAAAGAATTGAACGATATAAAATGTAAAAGACTACATTGAGTATAGCACATAGGACAATGAAATGAAACAGCACTTTAATTAACGCATACTTGATGATGTTGTGTTGACCTAGAATTAGTATTTAGAATTGCAATTAATTAAATTTGAAGGGTTGGGGTGGGTTTGTTTTTTTTTCTTTTTAAATGTGCCCTTTCTCTCCCCCCCCCCC
The DNA here is from genome assembly GCF_901001135.1 of Rhinatrema bivittatum. Classification (NCBI taxonomy): domain Eukaryota; kingdom Metazoa; phylum Chordata; class Amphibia; order Gymnophiona; family Rhinatrematidae; genus Rhinatrema; species Rhinatrema bivittatum. Next base: position 24,018,256 of record NC_042625.1, read on the forward strand.
AAACGATAAGAAAACCACACAAAAGTTTGTGGGTTTTCCTACCGTTTCGTTGACCCCCCCACCCCCACCCGAACCGCAACGAATGCACATCCCTATTAAGGACTTGGTCAAATACCTTTGAAAAATCCCAATACATTATATCAACTGGCTCATCCTTGCCTACAAGTTTATTTTCATCTTCAAAACATTCTAATAGATTGGTTCGACAAGACTTCCCTTTGCTGAATCCATGTTGGCTCTTTCCAGGTAAGCCATGTCTATGCATATGACCAGTAATTCTATTCTTAAGACTAGCTTCTACTATTTTGCCAGCACTGTCGACAGCTTCACGGGTCTATAGTTTCCAGGATCACGCCTGGAGCCATATTTATAAATTGGCATTACATGTGATGGTATGAACAAAAGACTGGTACAACATAGTGTTGTACAAGAGCAGAGTGAGAACAAGGGGCCAAATCAAGAATTAATTTGTAAGTGAAAACCAGAAGTCTACATGTAGCATGAAATTTGATAAGAAGTCGGCAAAGAAGAGCATGATGAGAAAGTGCATGGGATTCCTGAGCAGCAGGCTTCTGAGGGTGTTGAAGGGCATTATGTAGAGAATCTGGAAGACTAGCAAGAAAACTCTTGCAGTGATCAAACCAACAGGGAAACCCTTTGTAGTCAGGCGTCCAGTGAGATGAAGAGAGAGTAGATTCTGTGGTGGTTCTCCAGCTGAGAGAGTAGAAAATATGGGATGTGATGTGAAGAGAAAGAGGTGGGTTGAGTTGGCAAACTCAGAGAAGGGGAGGGGAATGGATTCAAAGGAGAACTTGGGAATAAGATGAGGAACTGAATCATCAGACTCCTCAAATTGGGCAATGCTTTTGCAGCAGCTTCCTGGTAGGCTTTGCAAAGGGGAAGGTTGGAGGGCAGTTGGGTATTTAGCGCCTCAAAATCAGGAGATGATTAATGTGTTCTTTTCTTCTTTTGAGGATGTATAGAGAGACAGTTTTCAAAAAAGCCATTTAACGGGGGTAAAACAGCTTCTTGAAGCTTGTCCACCCTCCCTGTGGGTAAAAGCGCACATGTTGTTCCATGTTAACTGAGTGGAGGCATTCTCATGGGCAGGCGTAGGGCAGGGAATGCAACAACCCACATCGTTTTGCATTTTTAAAACTAGCCACGTCATTTTGAAGGGGAAAAGTACCCTCCAGATAAAATGCAATCTTGCGGGTACTAAAGGCAGAACATCCATCCACTCCTTGACTTTGACTTAGCAAAGTTGAATTGCCTCTCTAATAAAATGTACCTTCTTTTAGTACATTTTGTCTTGCTACAACTTAGCTATCGAGGGGCCTAGAAACAGCCTTTTAATAACTTGGATTTAATGTCACCATTTTCTTTTCTCGGTATGCAGTGTTAATTAGAAGTGACAAAGTATTTACTGTACACGCCACATTTCAGTGTAGACGCCCTTCTAGTTTCCACTAAGATTTGCAAGGTGCTATATTACCTATTTTCACACTTGCCAGCTAACTCACTAACTATTCCTTTAATTGCCCATCAGGAAGGCAGCGATATTGTAGGATAAGTGGCATTAAAATGCTCATTCGTAATGTCAAACAAAGATTAGAACTTCTCTAATATTGTTAGACAAAACACCACATTGTACAACTTGTTCTGCAAGAAGTAAGAAATGTGACTGACCCTGAATTGCTGGGACTTTGTAAGAGTTTTCAATTTCTTTTAAATTATTTTAATTAAATGTTAAGTGTTTTGCTAATTAATGGAGATAAATTATATAAGGTTTGTAATTGTCTTCATTTCTCACATTATCCTTGATTCACATGCTACTGAAATTACTTCTGCTTCGTTTAATCTATTTTATATAAAGAATTACTGTAAATTCCTGCTTCCCAAGTTTAACTCTTTGGAACAAGGACTCACAAAGAGTAGAAGTGTGTATTTGTGAGTATTATCCACCCAGGAATTTCAAAATAATCAAGTGAATAACGGACAGCTTGAGATAGCAGTGGCAAAGCTGTAGGGCTGTCAGCTCGTCTGTCCTTGGAGGCCTCTAAATTCTTTACGAGTTGTGAGACCTTTCGCGGTACAAAGATGCTGTACATGAACGTTTGAGGCCACACAGGTCTCTTCATAAAAGTGTGGCTGCCGGATGAGGACTGCGAGGATCATCTGGTCTGCCCCAGTTTACTTGCCTTGTATTCCACTTGATTTCTGATGTTTCCTTTCATGTCTTTGTAACTTGGGGATCTTCTGTGCCTGTTCCGGACTCTTCTGATTGCTGCTACTGTTTTTGCCTCTGTCATCTGCACCAGGAGGTCGCTCCATGACTCCACTATGAAGAAATATTTCCTGATGTTACTCCTGAGCTGCCCTCCATGAGCCTCCTATCATTACTCTTCTTCTAAAGCTTCCTTTCCACTGAAAATTGCTTCTGGTGCATTATTTGTATTTTTGGGGTGATTGCAAGTCTCTATCATATTCCCACTTTTTCTCTTCTCTTAGGTCCTTGTCTTATTTTATGGGGTGCAGACTGCATCGTTTTGGTCACCCTCATCTGAAGACGGGATCTATGTGTTCTGAACTATAATCATCACTTTTAAATTACTTTTATTTGAACCAACAAAAACTATCACATATCTAGTTGTCTACAGGGCTTTTATAAGTGCTAGTCATGCATTTGGATGGGACTTTCCTTAATTTTTAGTAGATGGTCTCACTTCAGTGCCAGGAAAAATAGTGGAAAGTGTTCTAAATATCAAAACCACAGAACATATAGAAAGACATGGTTTAATGGAACAAAGTCAGCATGGCTTTACCCCAAGGCAAGTCTTGCCTCACTTTTTTGAAGGAGTTAATAAACATGTGGATAAAGGTGAACTGGTAGATGTAGTGTACTTGGATTTTCAGAAGGCGTTTGACAAAGTTCCTCATGAGAGGCTTCTAGGAAAAGTAAAAAGTCATGGGATAGGTGGCGATGTCCTTTCGTGGATTACAAACTGGCTAAAAGACAGGAAACAGATAGTAGGATTAAATGGTCAATTTTCTCAGTGGAAAAGGGTAAACAGTGGAGTGCCTCAGAGATCTGTATTGGGACCTGTACTTTTCAATTTATTTATAAATGATCTGGAAAGAAATACAAGTGAGGTAATCAGATTTGCAGATGATACAAAATTGTTCAGAGTAGTTAAATCACAAGCAGATTGTGATAAATTGCAGGAAGACCTTGTGAGACTGGAAAATTGGGCATCCAAATGGCAGATGAAATTTAATGTGGATAAGAGCAAGGTAATGCATATAGGGAAAAATAACCAATGCTATGGTTACACAATGTTTTAGGTTCCATATTAGGATCTACCACCCAAGAAAGAGATCTAGGCGTCATAGTGGATAACACATTGAAATCATCGGTTCAGTGTGCTGCGGCAGTCAAAAAAGCAAACAGAATGTTGGGAATTCTTAGAAAGGGAATGGTGAATAAAACAGAAAATGTTATAATGCCTCTGTATCGCTCTATGGTGAGACCGCACCTTGAATACTGTGTACAATTCTGGTCGCCGCATCTCAAAAAAGATATAATTGCGATGAAGAAGGTACGGAGAAGGGCTACCAAAATGATAAGGGGAATGGAACAACTCCCCTATGAGGAAAGGCTGAAGAGGTTAGGACTTTTCAGCTTGGAGAAGAGACGGCTGAGGGGGGATATATCATAGAGGTGTTTAAAATCATGAGAGGTCTAGAATGGGTAGATGTGAATCAGTTATTTACTCTTTTGGATAATAGAAAGACTAGGGGGGCACTCCATGAAGTTAGCATGGGGCACATTTAAAACTAATCAGAGAAAGTTCTTTTTCACTCAACGTACAATTAAACTCTGGAATTTGTTGCCAGAAGATGTGGTTAGTGCATTTAGTATAGCTGGATTTAAAAAAGGTTTGGATAAGTTCTTGGAGGAGAAGTCCATTACTTGCTATTAATTAAGTTGACTTAGAAAATAGCCACTGCTATTACTAGCAACAGTAGCATGGAATAGACTTAGTTTTTGGGTACTTGCCAGGTTCTTATGGCCTGGATTGGCCACTGTTGGAAACAGGATGCTGGGTTTGATGGACCCTTGGTCTGACCCAGTATGGCATGTTCTTATGGTCGTTTGTGCCCTAGAAAGAAAACACATCCTAACCAATGGATTCTAAGACTTTTTATTTATTTATTTATTTATTTATTTATTTATTTATTTATTTATACATACATACATACTGACTTCTATTCCACTGATCTGCAAATCTCAGCAGAATACAAAAAACATACAGAATAAAACCGGGCAAACAGTAGCAAACAATAACTTAATATTTATTTATTTATTTATTTTTAATTTTTATATACCGATGTTCCTGTATAGAATACATATCGCACCGGTTTACAGAGAACTGAACTGTCACCTCAGGGGCGGATACATTGAAACAATGGTTGAAACTGAAACTTACAGAGAACCCAGTGGAATGTAATTCAAAACATGATTTGCAAAAAGAAGTACAATTCAAAGCATATACAGTTCAAAACATATTTACAATGGGAATTGGTGGACCAGCATCTGTAACGCTCTATTCATCGGCTCTTAGCTATCAGGGAACGCTTGGCTAAATAGCCAAGTCTTTAGCTTCTTTTTGAATACCAAAAGGCAGGGTTCTTGGTGGAGGTCTGGAGGGAGCGAGTTCCAAAGTGAGGGACCAGCTGTGGAAAGGGCGCGTTTCCTAAGTGAAGTTTTGGCAGGCTGGGTTTGTAGCATGTCCTTGTACGCTCTTCTGATGGGTCTCATGGTGGTGTGCTGCTGAAGTTGGAAGGTTAGGTTGAGGGGGGAGATGTTGTGTAAGGCCTTATGGATCATCATGAGGGCTTTAAAGAGTATCCTGAATTTAATTGGCAGCCAGTGAAGGTTCTGGAGGATAGGGGTGATGTGTTTCCTTTTATTGGCCGACGCGTTCTGGACCATCTGAAGAAGTTTGATTGTGCTGGCGGGTAGGCCCAGAAGGAGTGAGTTGCAGTAATCCAGTTTCGGGAGGATGATAGATTGTAGTACCAGGCGGAAATCTCGGAAGTGCAGAAGTGGTTTTAATTTTTTTAATACTTGCAATTTAAAGAAGCATTCCTTAGTGGTGGTGTTTACGAATTTGCTTAGGTTGAGTTGGTTGTCTAGTAGCACGCCCAGGTCTCTTACATGCGTTGTGTGGTCTATAAATGTGATGGGGAGTTGGGAAGAAATAGGGGGGTTAAGCGGAATGCAATTGTCTGGGGCTATTAGGAGGATTTCGGTTTTGTTGGTGTTAAGGACGAGGTTGAGGCTGGTGAGTAGGTTGTTGATTGCAGAAAGGCAACTATTCCAGTAAGACCATGTTTTGTGGAGTGATTCATCTATGGGGATGAGAATCATATGTCGTCCGCGTATTAAGAAATGTGTTAGCTTGAGGTTGGTTAGTAGGTGGCAGAGTGGGAGGAGGTAAATATTGAATAGCGTAGGTGACAGTGATGATCCTTGGGGTACCCCCAGATTTGATCTGATGGGGTGAGACTCTTTGTTGTTTATCCTGACCTTGTAGAACCTGTTTTCAAGGAATGATTTGAACCAGTTGAATGCCGATCCTGTGATGCCGATGTCTGCTAGACGCTGTAGAAGGGACGTGTGGTTCATGGTGTCGAACGCTGCGGAGAGATCCAGAAGTGCGAGTAGGAATGGTTGACCTTTTTCCAGGTTAAGGAGGATGGTGTCCGAGAGCGTGGCCAGAAGTGATTCGGTGTTCAGGGCCTTTCGGAATCCGAATTGATTTGGGGTGAGGATGTCATTTTCTTCTAAGTATTCAGATAATTGTCTGTTTACTATCTTCTCCATGAGTTTGGCGATCATTGGGAGGTTAGCTATGGGGCGAAAGTTAGCTGGGTCTGAGGGTGGCAGGTTGGGTTTTTTTAGGAGGGGTTTGAGCATTGCAAGCTTGAGTTGTTCTATTAAGCAGCACTGGCAATTAAGGTGCAAAAGCTACCGGAAACCTGATTGGTAGGAGGTGGAAGGGACTCACATCAGCCAGGGAAGGCCAGGGTAAACAAATAAGACTTTATCAGCTTCCTAAAACGAAGCAGATCCTTTTCTGCTCTGATTTCCAGCAGAACATTGTTCAGTACGGCTGGGCCTGCAATAGAAAAAAATGCGCATGTGCGACTCTGATAGGCGTGCTTGTTTGAGGGAGGGGATTTCTAGTAAATGCTGGGAGGCATAGTGGACGGTAGGAGCTGGCTGGTATATCCGAACAGAGGAGGCTAAGCAAGGTGGGGCCTTAAAGGTCCAGGTGAGGGATTTGAATTGTGCGCACCATATGACGGACGTGCACATGTTCCTTATTCTTGCCAGTCATGTACCAAAATGTCCCCCTCCTCCCACCAGATAACATTTAAAAGCCTATGATCCTAAAAGATCCGAGAAGTTTGTTGTATTGATTATAACCTCTCTGAAGAAAGACGCAGCTGCTCAGATGGGTTGACTGTCAGAATATTTTATATTCTGTACACTGTCCTCACATATTTAAATGTAAAGTATTAGTGTCTACTGCTGGCAAAATGTAGACTGTATTTGGTATTGTTTGTCATTAAGGGAGAGGAATGGCCACGCTGGAAGGAGTCATAGTTTAGTGTGTGTATGTGGGGTGTCTTACTTTTTAGCCTTTTTCCATGATCCTAAACTTTAATATCTGAATCTATACACGTAATCTTGAGAGAGAAATAAATCAAATATGAATTTCTGAGTCAGCTGGCAGCTAGATTCAGCAACAAGGGTTAGAAACTTCTGCAGTACCGTTTTCAAGCCCCTGCAGCAATTTTACAGCAATTCAGTGGCACCTCTGCAGAAATGTGCCTGAAAGTTTACAGTGCTTTAGATGCACACACAAAATAACCCATTCATTTTTGTGTTTTGGTTAAATGCCTAATGAAATATCTCATTTCTATAAATAGACATTGGCTCTTCTGCACTGTGAAGCATTTTGGAATATGAATTTTAATGGGAGATGCCTTATGAAATGAAGTTGAGCTGACTCAGCAGAGCCTCACGGACATAATGCAATGCTATCATAATCTACTTTCAAATCTGTTTTCCAGCTCGCACAGTGTGGCGCAGCTTAATGGTCTGACCTGGAACACGGGCACAGATCAAGGTGGCATTATATGGAGTTATGAGCAGCCACATTTCAGCCCTGTCAAAAGGTGGCTTGTAGGTCGTCGGAGACTGGCTTAGCAGCTACTCCTGGTTTTGCATCATTGCATCTTCGAGCATGCAGTCATGATCCTTTTACAGGCATTTAAGGGTCATTAGAATTATAACTCCCTACATGCCATGGGACAAAACCAAAACATGCTTTGCCTGACCCCCAATGACCTGAAGCAACCATGCAGTGACCCTGCAGAAGGAGATGGCAAATGTGTGGTGGTGGTGGACTGATGGTTTCTCTTTATTACACTATAATTAGTGTCACCACTATCCATGAAGGAGGCTTTATTTTATCAGATGTCTCAATTTAAATGTTTAATGTTAATTCATAAGGCTTTATACCTGGAGAAATATTGTCTAGCAAATAGCGTGCCTTTATATCATCCATCTCGGTGTCTAAGCTTGCCTGCTCAACATTGTTCAGTTATTCCATCATTCCATGATTTCAGATTGCAGGAAACTAGAATGAGAATGTTTGCAATAGCAGGACTGACTTTATGGAACAAGTTGCCATCAGATATTCATCAGGAATAGGATTATTTAAAATTTTGAAAAAAAAAAGGTGAAAATATTACTGTTTCAGCAGGCTTTTTCTGGATTATGAAGTGAGCGTGTGAGCTTTAAGAAATAAGCAGAAAGTGTATCGTGTTGTATGATTTTAATGTTTTATGTTGTTTTTACTGACGGTAAGTTATGATGTTTTCCTATTTTATGAATGTTGATTGTAATCCGCGTTGATCACTTGTATGGAGTTTGCAGAATAAAAGAATGAGTAAATAAAAACATAAATCATTTTAAGTTCTCTGGAGGGCTACAAAATGGCAAATCTAACAGAGCAATCCCCAAATGGGTAAAAATAAGGATTATTTAGTCTTAGCCTGTGGGTTATGTTGCTTGCAATAGTGATACAAGCTACGTGTCTGCACCATTACACAACCAACAGAGGCAGACTTTCACTGATGATAGTGGTGCTCTCGAGGTCATCGGAAATATCAGAGCTCTTGAAGTGATTCCTCAACCAGTGTTATAGAGTGATAGTGCGTCTTACGATGCTGTCTAATTAGATAGTAACATGGAAATAGGATTTAATTGGGTCCTATCTGTCTCATGGAAACATCGGGCTAGGCTGGCTAATTGTAAATGTTATTGACATCCTTACCATAGAGGTACTGTCTCATCAGCTGCTGCCAGGCCAGTCGGACTATCTGTTGGATTGAATGGCACTTGCAAAGTGGTCGGTGTTTCTCCTTCACTCTGCTCTCCCATGAGCCCTGGCGGTGCATCCATATGATAATGCTTTCCATTCCACTCCTCAGGTCATACTTTTCTTTGACTCCCCCCTGTCCTTATAAAACAGAGAGGAAGTGCAAGGGTTTGGAGCAAGATTAATTTGAAATTAGCATTGGGAAACTGATCTCAGATACGGGAAAAGTGAAACACAAACATATGAGGCACATGCAAAGCATTTGTGGTAGTGGTTGGTTAGAGCTGTCAGTAACTTCTCCGCTTGTTCACATGCAAATCATATGTTTAATAACTTAAAAATAGCAACGTGGTTTCAGATACAAAATAAAGAAACTCAAGTTTAAAATGCTGAATACCAAACAGATAACTTTAAGTAGCACAGATCTATCACTATGAAGTCTCTTCCGCCCGTGTCCCTATGAGGTCCTTAAAGAGAACTTCACTGTCAGAACTGGCTGTGTAAAGGGAAAAGAGATCTAGCCAAGAGTTTGCATACTATGAGTTGGAAGAACAGTCATACGCATTCAGATGTCCATGTTCAGCACGTCTTTCTGGCAAAGTCTGGCACTTAGCTGGACAAATGCCAGAATCTAAAATTCCTGCCAGTCTGACTGCCCCTGACATAGCCACATAACTTGTATATCCAGCAAAAAACTTATCTGGCTAAGTCAGAGGTGGTCTGGCAGGGGGATAACTTTAGGGCAGCCGAAGAGCAGTCCTAACGTTAGTCAGATAAACTTAGCTTCCAGCATTACTCTGGCAAGGCCCTAGCACCAGAACCACACCGGACGCCAGGCGAGCAGGAGGTAAGGCTGTGCCTCCTTCTGCCACAGCTTTGGGGGCTTCTCAGGAGGGCAGGGCTTTGGGGGGGGGGTCTATTTGGGGACATTTTCATTTTAACATGGGGTGGCATGGAGGGAGGAAGGGAGAGCGTTTTTGTTTTGACATCAGGCAGGGGTGAATCTCCAGCTCCAGGCACAGGCCATAGCGGCTCGATTCAAGCCAGCCGTCCCTCTGCCCAGGTTTGAGCAGCTAAGTTACCTGACAGGTGCTGGAAATGAGTGCCAGCTGGCAAACATCCCTTCCCCAAACTAACTCTGCCCCCCCCCCCCCCCCGAGGAACCTCCCAGAATTTGAGTGGCTATAAGCCGCTCGGGCCTGGAGAATGTTTAAGGGCTTCGATCCAGTCCTTGCTTCATGGCTTTGAAAATCGGGTGTCTAGGCTAGGCCCTGGCTCTTATTACACACGCTCGAGTTAATATCAGCACGGACATAAGGAATAAAGGTCCGTAAACCACATGGTAATTAAATTGAGATAAAAAAAGAGTAGTTAGAAACTTACAGGTCCATTTTCAGATCCTCATGTACTCACGCAGGTAGAATGTTGTGGCACGTAGGCTGTTTTATAAATGTCGAGACTGCGCGCGTATTTTCAGTTTCACGTGCACATTTTAGCAGGGTAAAATAGAGGCATTCTGGGACAGGGTTCAGAAGTGCATGCGATAGTTGCCGTATTGTAAGAGATATACACGTAGACATTACAGAGCATATTTGTACACTTTTGCAGCTGCTAAATAACTTGTGCGAGTGGAATCGGACTCGTTTGTCGTCGTCTGCAGTTTTTGGGTAAGAGGGGTTTTAGGGTAAAGTGCTAGAGGGTTTAGGTGAATTGGAGAAGGGACTGGGTGAACTAGTGGAGGTATCGCCGACCTGGGGATTCCACGTGCAAAGTAAATATTTTCAAAATAGTATATGCCTTATAAAATACCTGGCTCTGTATTTAATTCTGAGGGTTTATTCATACAATGTGTCACGGTTATTTTGAGTTTAAAATATATGCACGTATCGTTATAAAATGGGTAGAGAACCGGATGCATTTTCTTGCATTGGAAATATAATACGTGCATGCTTTGGAGGTGGTATTTTATAAACTGTGTAATTCCTGCCGCATGGTGTATAAAATATGTTCTTTAATCTCCTCACTTTCACTTGAGTGCGCAAATGCTGTACCGCGGGTAGTTTCGAAGGTTGGGCTCCCTGGTATTTAAAACGCCCAAGTTGGTGGCTCATTTACTAAGCATTTTTCCCAACAGACAACGAATGGGAGAAAAACCTAAGTAGCCCAGGCCCTTAGTTTGGTAGCCCTGCCGCTGTGATCAGCTGGGTTTCTTCTGCTTGACACCTGAGGGTCTTCTCTGCATACCTTCTTCTCCTGTCAGCAGAGACGCCGGGATTTATTTATTTATTTATTTATTTAGATTTTTTTTATATACCGATATTCTTACATAAAATGTAAATCAAACCGGTTTACATAAAACTGTAGAAGCAGGAAATATACTTTCGTTGTCTGATACAATGAACATTTATAATTTAACTTATTAACCAGTCTAAAAAGTTGAGAAAAGGATAAAAGGGTTAGTTAAAAAAGAAAAGGAGAAAAAGCTAGATAAATATTAAATAAGGCACTAAGGATCGCACGAAGGGGTGCACAAAGGGGAGAACCCCTTTGTTGCACCCCTTCGTCGCGCGGCGCCTGATGTTGATGCGCTTTTCAAGCGCCTCCGAAGCTCTCACGTCGTGGGAGGGGGCGTGGTCTCTCTCTGATTGCTTCCGTTCCTTCACCCGATGTTCCTGCCTTGGCCCAAGGTACCATGAACGCAGCACAATCGGAATAACCTGAGTAATTTGATCTATTTGGAGTACCAGGTACTTGTAGCCTGGTTTGGCCACTGTTGGAAACAGGATTTGGCCACTGTTGGAAACAGGATTTCCTAGGTAAACTGCGTAAGGAGCTAAATCAAATTGCCCATTTGCACCCTGGTGGGAGAATGGGCATGAAGTCACCTTGTCACGACCTGGACTTCAGTCTGCCTTTTGATCTTAAAATCCCGGCTTGGTTGGTTGAAGACTGCGGTCTCCCTAATATTATCGGCTAAACAGTCTCTGACAGTGGTCGCTCTATTCAGGGTCACCTTAGAAGGCCCCCTGAACCATGTCTTGAATTCACACTAATTCACGGCTTTTATATCCAGCCTATATGTACAGGGACCCAATCTGATCACATTCCTCAAAAGGGCCTTTTTTTTTTTTGCATTTCTCCATGTAACTTTTTGAGGTTTTCCCAAGCCATTAACGCCCCTCCCGGGTCCTGCTCTGCTGCTGCAGGCCCAGCGATATTTCAGAAAGCCCCTTATTTACTGCTGTCCCCTCCCCCACCCCCCTTTTTTTTCTGGAGAGGGGATTGGGGGGTTTCATATATGTGTGGGTGCAACAGTAAATTGGTAACGATTCTGTAATACTTAAGTACAATTATTTTTGTAACTCCCACTGCAGATCATTTTTCACAGTCTTTGTAAAAGGATTGACTTTGAGGTCTTGATTGATCTGGAAGCCCAGGAGGACTCTCCCAGACCAAAGCAACAGTAACAAAAAAAAAAAAAGATTTTATTTCGGTGGGGATTCTGTATCACCCAGGCAGTACCGTTAACCTAAACGTCCTTAAAAGGAGTAGGTAGTAGATGTCCGAGAACACCCGGGTGTCTGTGACCCATGCAGTCTTGGCTTTATGCAAATATTTTTGGATTATTCTTAATGTTAGCCCAGTAAAAGGGATCATAGTCGGGGGAAAAAAAAATCAAATGTTCTTTGCTACTCGAACGCTGCACAAACACTTGACCAGCAATGTTTGTTTCGCCAGTAATTCAGGCTGCAGAATTGAACACTTCTGACCACAATCAAAATTGCCGACTCTCTTTCTGTAGGAGGCTGGCTCTCTCTCTCTCCTGACTGCATTACTGATTTCTGTGCCAGCTTCCTAAGGATCCATCTTATTCCACCGAATTGCTGTGGGAGATTAAGCGGCCTTCCTTCTTTTAACTCTCCAAAATTCCTTTTCTGAAGAGTTTCCCCACTGTTTGCACAGAGGCAATAGAAGGGAACTCCTTTCAGTAGCTGGCAGAGCCTTTCAGGCCTGCCTGGCGGTCTGCAGCACGCGTTTCCTTGCGTGCAGTAATTGCGACAGGCACCGCTGAAAGACCAATGCTTGGCTCTGTGCTTACTCTTGCAAATAACCCCCTAACATTCCCCCCCCCCCCCCCCTTAGGCGAGCATTGTATTTAATAGCCTGTTATCCCGGAACTGGCACAACCACAATGAGTCCAGTCTCTGCAAGAGCTCCACAGAGCCAAGTTAATATTTAAATTACTAACCTAATATTGCTATCTGGACATGTTGATTGTAGGCTAAAGGAAACATAATATAACCTACACTGCATCACTTATCTTTTTTTTTTCTACAGCAATGTGATGTTGGAAATTAGTAGTTGTAAAAAAAAAAATAAGGTATGCTCTAAAATCTGTTTTGAATAGAAATAAGAGTAGCTGAGAATTTGTAAATTACCCATGAATATTGGTTACTTTTTACATTAAGGTAGGTATCCTTCTGTTTCCCATGCTTGCAAGGTCAGGAGATGGGACATGAGCTAAAAATTAGTAACACTGTAGATGATGGCCAGTAAAGTCCAGCTGGCCCTTGGGGTCTGCCCAGTTAGAGTGGGAGATAAGATAGCTAATGGGATTTGTTGAGGAGAAGCCACAGAGAGTGCAAGTCACTGAAGAGAATCTGCGGATGTGTGATGGTCCAGTTAGAGCTCCACAGGAACAGCGAGAGAGACTTCCTTTCAGGCTGTTTGTGTTCTCTATAATACTTAAGAACATAAGAACATGCCATAGTAGATCAGACCAAGGGTCCATCAAGCCCAGCATCCTGTTTCCAACAGTGGCCAATCCAGGCCATAAGAACCTGGCAAGTATCCAAACACTAAGAAGATTCCATGTTACTGTTGCTAGTAAGAGCAGTGGCTATTTTCTAAGTCAACTTAATTAATAGCAGGTAATTGACTTCTCCAAGAACTTCTCCAATCCTTTTTTAAACACAGCTATACTAACTGCACTAACCACATCCTCTGGCAACAAATTCCAGAGTTTAATTGTGCGTTGAGTGAAAAAGAACTTTCTCCGATTAGTTTTAAATGTGCCACATGCTAACTTCATAGAGTGCCCCCTAGTCTTTCTATTATCCGAAAGAGTAAATAACCATTACCTGTTCTAGACCTCTCATGATTTTAAAGACCTCTATCATATCTCACCTCAGCCATCTCTCCTCTAAGCTGAACAGTCCTAACCTCTTTAGTCTTTCCTCATAGGGGAGCTGTTCCATCCCCTTTATCATTTTGGTCGCCCTTCTCTGTACCTTCTCCATCGCAACTATATCTTTTTTGAGATGCGGCGACCAGAATTGTACACAGTATTCAAGGTGCGGTCTCACCATGGAGCGATACAGAGGCCTTATGACATTTTCCGTTTTATTCACCATTCCCTTCCTAATAATTCCTAACATTGTTTGCTTTTTTGACTGCCGCAGCACACTGAGCCGACAATTTCAATGTATTATCCACTATGACGCCTAAATCTCTTTCCCGGGTGGTAGCTCCTAATATGGAACCTAACATCGTGTAACTACAGCAAGGGTTATTTTTCCCTATATGCATCACCTTGCACTTATCCACATTAAATGTCATCTGCCATGTGGATGCCTAATCTTCCAGTCTCACAAGTTTCTCCTGCAATGTATCACACTCCACTTGTGATTTAGCTACTCTGAATAATTTTGTATCATCTGCAAATTTGATTACCTCACTCATCGTATTCCTTTCTAGATCATTTATAAATATACAAGCCGTTAAGCCCGTTAAAACGGGCTACATCCCTCTGTCTCTCACCTCCCCCTCATTCTCTCTCCCCTCCACCCCCTACCTCCCTCCCTCTCACCCACTCCTCCCTCTCAGTCCCTCCCTCCCACTCAGTCTCACTCCCTCCCTCCCCCCTCTCTCCCACTCTCCCTCAGTCCCACTCCCTCCCTCCCTCAGTCCCACTCCCTCCCTCCCTCCTTCTCTCAGTCCCACTCACTCTCCCTCAGTCCCACTCCCTCCCCCTCTCCCTCAGTCCCACTCCTTCCCTCTGTCCCACTCCCTCCCTCTCTCCCTCAGTCCCACTCCTTCCCTGTCCCACTACCCCCTCTCCCTCTATCTCCCTCCCCCCTCACTCAGTCCCCCCCTCTCCTTCCGTCCCACTTCCTCCCTCCCACTCACTCCCACTCCCTCTCTCTCCTCCCCTCTCACTCAGTCCCTCACTCTCTCTGTCAGTCCCTCCCTCTCTCTCTCCTCCTCCCTCGCTGCCCCCGCCGTTAAGCCGTTAAAAAGGGCTACATCCCTCTGTCTCTCCCCTCCACCCCCTACCTCCCACCCACTCCTCCCTCTCCTCTCACTCAGTCCCTCCCTCCCACTCAGTCTCACTCCCTCCCCCCTCTCTCCCTCCCTCTCACTCTCCCTCAGTCCCACTCCCTCCCTCCCACTCTCCCTCAGTCCCACTCCCTCCCCCTCTCACTCTGTCCCACTCCCTCCCTCCCTCTCACTCTGTCCCACTCACTCTGTCCCACTCCTTCCCTCTGTCCCACTCCCTCCCTCTCTCTCCCTCAGTCCCTCTCCCTCTCTATCTCCCTCCCCCCTCACTCAGTTCCGGACCCTCATCCTAGTCCACCACTCCCTCCCTCCAACTCACTCAGTCCCACTCCCTCTCTCCCTATCACTCAGTCCCACTCCCTCTCTCTCCTCCCCTCTCACTCAGTCCCTCCCCCTCTCTCTGGTCCGTCCCCTCCTTCTCTCTCTCCTCCCTCGCTTTGCCGCCGACGCCGCTGCCACCCGCCGCCAACGGACGCCACCGCCACCCAAACAACCGGCCGCCGCTGGACGCCGCCAGCCATGCCGGACTTGCCACCCGCCGCCGCCGCCTGCCGCTACCAACGGACGCCGCCGCCGCCCACCCAATGCCGCAACGCCGCTGCCCTTCCCGCCGCCGCCATGCTAACCACGGACGACCGCTTTAAACCCACCACTAACGCCGCCGAAGCTGGATGCCGCCATGCCGCTGCCCACCGGACGCCGCCAACCAACGGCCGCTGACGCTTGCCACTGGAGCGCCGCCATTGTTTTTTTCTTTTTTTCTGACGCTGGCTCAGACCGACGTGCTCGCCCGCACATGCGCGGTAGAGCTGGTCTCTACTGCGCATTTGCGGGCCGTCGGTCACAGGCCATTTATAAGGTAGATTGAAAAGCACGGGTCCCAGTACAGATCCCTGTGGCACTCCACTGCCCACCCCTCTCCACTGAGAAAATTGCCATTTAATCCTTCTCTCTGTTTCCTGTCTTTTAACCAGTTTGTAATCCATGAAAGGACATCACCACCTATCCCCTGACCTATCCCATGACTTTTTACTTTTCCTATTTATTTTATTTATTTTATTTAACTTTTTTATATACCAACATTCAAGACTGTGGTCCCATCATGCTGGTTCACAAGAAACAGGGGTGTAATTATAAAAAACTTTACCATTTAAACAATAGTTCAGAAAAGCAGTTACATATAACAAGGAAAACAATAACTTGGAATGAGAAGGGAAATGAAGATCAGATAGTTATATATATGTATAAATAACATTGTAAGAGGTGGCTATTAACGCTAATACTAGCGGAGCGTGTTGAATGAAGGGAGTTAGATGGAGTTGGAGTTAGGAAAGGCCTGCGTGAACAGCCAGGTTTTGAGTCTTTTCTTGAATGTTGAGCCTCTCATGAGGAACTTTGTCAAACACCTTCTGAAAATCCAAATACACTACATCTACCGGTTCACCTTTATCTACATGTTTATTAACCCCTTCAAAAAAGTGAAGCAGATTTGTGAGGCAAGACTTGCCCTGGGTAAAGCCATGCTGACTTTGTTCCATTAAACCATGCCTTTCTATATGTTCTGTGATTTTGATCTTTAGAACACTTTCCACAATTTTCCTGGCACTGAAGTCAGGCTAACTGGTCTGTAGTTTCCCGGATCGCCCCTGGAGCCCTTTTTAAATATTGGGGTTACATTAGCCACCCTTCAGTCTTCAGGTACAATGGATGATTTTAATGATAGGTTACACATTTTTACTAATAGACCTGAAATTTCATTTTTTAGTTCCTTCAGAACCTGGGATGTATACCATCTGGTCCAGGTGATTTACTACTCTTCAGTTTGTCAATCAGGCCTACCTCATTTCTAGGTTTACTGTGATTTGGTTCAGTCCATCTGAATCATTACCCATGAAAACCTTCTCCAGAATGGTTATCTTCCCAACATCCATCCTCTTCAGTAAACACCGAAGCAAAGAAATCGTTTAATCTTTCCGCAATGGCCTTATCTTCTCTGGGGCAGATTTGCGCACCAGGCGCAAACAAAAGTATGCCGGATTTCAATAGACTATCTGTTAAAATCCGGGGTCGGCGCACGCAAGGCTGTCCAAAATCGGCAGCCTGCGTGCGCCGAGCCGCGCAGCCTACCTCGATTTCCTCCACCCCCCGCACCTTCCCCTCCCTTCCCCTACCTAACCCCCCCCCCCCCAGCCCTATCTAAACCACCCCTTTACCTTTGTTGCACAAGTTACGCCTGCTATGGTCCGGTCCGGGGGCTGGTTCGGAGGCCGCGGCCACGCCCACGATGACGCGCCGGCCGCAACACGCCCCCAACGCCCCCCCCCCAAGGAAAGACCCGGGACTTACGCGCGTCCCGGGGCTTTGCGCGCGGTGGCAGCCTATGCAAGATAGGCTTGGCGCGTGCAGGGAGGGTTTGGGGTAGGTTTTCGGGGGTTACGCGCGCAACCCTTTGAAAATCTACCCCTCTAAGTGCCCCTATAAGTCCTCGATCATGTAACGGTCCAACTGACTCTCTCACAGGCTTTCTGCTTTGCATATATTTTAAAAAGTTTTTACTGTGAGTTTTTGCCTCTACGGCCAACTTCTTTTCAAATTCTCTCTTAGCCTGTCTTATCAATGTCTTACATTTAACTTGCTAATGCTTATGCTTTTCCCAATTTTCTTCTGTTGGATCTTTCTTCCAATTTTTGAATGAAGATCCTTTGGCTAAAATAGCCTTTTTCACCTCCCCTTATAACCATGCTGGTAATCGTTTTGCCTTCTTTCCACCTTTCTTAATGTGTGGAATACATCTGGACTGTACTTCTAGGATGGTATTTTTTAACAATGTCCACGCTGCTTGCACACTTTTTACCTTTGTAGCTGCTCCTTTCAGTTTTTTTCTAACAATTTTTCTCATTTTATCAAAGTTTCCCTTTTGAAAGTTTAGCATTGGACTCTGCAATCATTCTCTTCTTCAGCATGGCTCTGTGCTGACTGCCTTCTTAAGGATGAGATGTGATGGCTTGCTGGGAGGTATGGAGGGATGTCACATCCAAAAGGAGCACCTCCTGGCTCCTCTCCATCTTTAAAACAACACGCTGGTTTCCGCACAACCCTTCCTGACATTATTTTCTGCCATAGGCTACCATCCCTCATTAACACCTGGATGATGATTCAATGTAATTATGCAATTTTGTCTTTTTGCCTGAAAAAAACAAACAAACAAACACACATGCAACCAGTGAAGCAAGAGGTTTGGAAGATTGCCCTATTCCACATTGGAAGATTGAGGAGAAGGGACAGGAGAATGGTGATGTAATGAAAAATGGTGGTGATTTTACAGCAGACCTTCAGGGTTATTACGCGAGACATTAAGGCTTTGTATGTTTCTAAATGACCATGAAAAGTGCTTCAGGGAATTGTAATGCCCTTGGCATGTTTTGCTATGTTACTGTAATTTAAATCTGTGAAGACTTGCTCGATGGCTGTAATGCCCCTGCCCTGGCTTCTGCGCCTTGGGCCAGCTGTGGCTGAAAATGCTGCAGAGGGCAGTGAACATAAGAACATAAGAAATTGCCATGCTGGGTCAGACCAAGGGTCCATCAAGCCCAGCATCCTGTTTCCAACAGAGGCCAAACCAGGCCACAAGAACCTGGCAATTACCCAAACACTAAGAAGATCCCATGCTACTGATGCAATTAATAGCAGTGGCTATTCCCTAAGTAAAATTGATTAATAGCCGTTAATGGACTTCTCCTCCAAGAAGTGTTCACACCTCCCCTGGGGTGTCTCAGCCAGTGGCTCCGGGGAGGACATGTGTCACGTTCTGTGATCTCTGGCTGGGGCTGGACTTGGGATTTCAGCATTCATGGCCACACTTGGGGAAGGAGGGAGATTCTCCTGGGGGTGGGTGGATTAGGGGGGGTGTCTTTTGTCCAGGTTCACCCCTTCTGCACGCGCACTCTTCCCTGCAGGGCCCTCTTCTCAGGTGTCTGCACCTCTTCTCCCCCAGTCCACAGCAGCAGTGGAAAGACGCCATCAAAATTTGGCGCTTGTAGGAAAGTTGCCTACGTTGTTTATGGGTATCTCCAGGCCTTTGGCTTGAGAACTGTCGCTACAAAGTGGTTGATGCTTTCCTGGAGCCTGCAGCCACTTTTTTTTTTCAAAGAGAGGTAGCAACTGCCCTTGCATATAATTATTTATTTATATTTCAAATGTAATTAGTCATCATACCAAGAAATGCTCAAAGTGATTATGCAGATCTTAAAAACCAGAAGAGATTACTTTTGAGACGTTGCATTAACCACCTTAGGTGGCTGGAGCTTCCCGATACATGTGCTTTTCAAATGTTGCATCGTGCAGGGAGGGGGCAGCTTTCTTTTAAAGACTATGTGACGTCTGGAGGTCTCAGTCACTGCTGTCACACTGCGCTGAGCACCTGCTTAGGTGCAGCCGATAATTCCCTCCCGCCACCGAATTGTAAAACCAGAATATTACAAGCGAGAAACTGCTTTCTGCACTGCCCTGGGGAACTCTCCTTCTATTTTACTTCCCCTCATGCCTTACTTTTAGTCAGGTCATTGCAGCAGGGCTCCCTAGGGTACTTTGAACTTACGGGCTCTAAATCTAGTCATTAGGTGTGGCCATTGCACGATGACTATGACTCCTCCGCCACCCACCCCATCACAGATCCCCCGGGAAGCAGAAGACCTTAGTCTGCAATCAAATCCATGTCCCTTCAAGAGGCCACTGGGCTGATCCATTTCTCTTCCTTTTCACTAAATGTTAGAATTATAAATTGGTCCAGTTGAAAGTATCTTACATCCTATTTGTTGTCCATATTTAAAAAAAACCATACAAGAACATAATTCAGAATTGAATCATAAAAGTAACCTGTAAATTCCATAACATTTTTTAATTATTCTACTACAAATACTTAATATGTTTTTTTTTAGTTTGCATGTCAACAAAGCTATATCACTTGTTTTTTTTTACTGAATGAAACGATTATATTGGAAAAGAAAAAGGTACAGGACAAAAACAGTACTGCTGTAAAATAATATTGATTACTTGACACTTAAAATGAGCAATGTGTAAGTTTAGCAGGATATTTTTATTTTATTCCCCAGAAGAAAAGTAAAAAGTTACAGCCATGAGGTATATGTGATAGGGGATATGGAACGTGGGGTTGCTGCATGGCTCCCTCGGAGGATATTTATGTGACAGGGGATATGGAACGTGGGATTGCTGCATGGCTCCCTCGGAGGATATTTATGTGATAGGGGATATGGAACGTGGGATTCCTGCATGGCTCCCTCAGAGGATATTTATGTGATAGGGGATATGGAACGTGGGACTGCTGCATGGCTCCCTTGGAAGATATTTATGTGATAGGGGATATAGGACTGCTACATGGCTCCCTTGGAGGACATTTTTGTGATAGAGGATATGGGACGTGGAACTGCTGTGTGGCTCCCTCAGGGGATATTTATGTGATAGGGGATATGGAACGTGGGGTTGCTGCATGGCTCCCTCGGAGGATATTTATGTGACAGGGGATATGGAACGTGGGATTCCTGCATGGCTCCCTCAGAGGATATTTATGTGATAGGGGATATGGAACGTGGGACTGCTGCATGGCTCCCTTGGAAGATATTTATGTGATTGGGGATATGGGACTGCTACATGGCTCCATTGGAGGACATTTTTGTGATAGAGGATATGGGACGTGGAACTGCTGTGTGGCTCCCTCAGGGGATATTTATGTGATAGGGGATATGGAACGTGGGACTGCTGCATGGCTCCCTTGGAAGATATTTATGTGATAGGGGATGTGGGACTGCTACATGGCTCCCTTGGAGGACATTTTTGTGATAGCGGATATGGAATGTAGGGTTGCTGCGTGGCTCCCTCGGTGGAGATTTACGTGATAGGTGGATATGGAACATGAGACTGCTGCGTGGCTCCCTCGGTGGAGATTTACGTGATAGGGGGATATGGAACATGAGACTGCTGCATGGCTCCCTCAGAGGATATTTATGTGATAAGGGGATATGGAACGTGGGATTGCTGCATGGCTCCCTCGGAGGATATTTATGTGACAGGAGATATGGAACGTGGGGTGGCTGCATGGCTCCCTCAGAGGATATTTATATGATAGGGGATATGACCGTGGGACTGCTGTGTGGCTCCCTCAGAGGATATTTATGTGTTGGGGATATGGAATGTGGGATTGCTGCATGGCTCCCTCAGAGGATATTTATGTGATAGGGGATATGGAACGTGGGACTGCTGTGTGGCTCCCTCAGAGGGATATTTATGTGATAGGGGATATGGAACGTGGGACTGCTGTGTGGCTCCCTCAGAGGATATTTATGTGATAGGGGATATGGAATGTGTGACTGCTGCATGGCTCCCTCAGGGGATATTTATGTGATAGGGGATGTGGGACTGCTACATGGCTCCCTTGGAGGACATGTTTGTGAAGCGGATATAGAACATAGGGTTGCTGCGTGGCTCCCTCGGTGGAGATTTACGTGATAGGGGGATATGGAACATGAGACAGCTGCGTGGCTCCCTCGGTGGAGATTTACGTGATAGGGGGATACGGAACATGAGACTGCTGCATGGCTCCCTCAGAGGATATTTATGTGATAAGGGGATATGGAACGTGGGACTGCTGTGTGGCTCCCTCGGAGGATATTTATGTGACAGGGGATATGGAACGTGGGATTGCTGCATGGCTCCCTCGGAGGATATTTATGTGACAGGAGATATGGAACGTGGGGTGGCTGCATGGCTCCCTCAGAGGATATTTATATGATAGGGGATATGAACGTGGGACTGCTGTGTGGCTCCCTCAGAGGATATTTATGTGTTGGGGATATGGAATGTGGGATTGCTGCATGGCTCCCTCAGAGGATATTTATGTGATAGGGGATATGGAACGTGGGACTGCTGTGTGGCTCCCTCAGAGGATATTTATGTGATAGGGGATATGGAATGTGGGACTGCTGTGTGGCTCCCTCAGAGGATATTTATGTGATGGGGATATGGAACGTGTGACTGCTGTGTGGCTCCCTCAGAGGATATTTATGTGTTGGGGATATGGAATGTGGAATTGCTGCATGGCTCCCTTGAAGGATATTTATGTGATGGGGATATGGAACGTGGGTCTGCTGTGTGGCTCCCTCAGAGGATATTTATGTGATGGGGATATGGAACATGTGACTGCTGTGTGGCTCCCTCAGAGGATATTTATGTGATGGGGATATGGAACGTGTGACTGCTGTGTGGCTCCCTCAGAGGATATTTATGTGTTGGGGATATGGAATGTGGGATTGCTGCATGGCTCCCTTGAAGAATATTTATGTGATGGGGATATGGAACGTGGACTGCTGTGTGGCTCCCTCAGAGGATATTTATGTGATAGGGATATGGAATGTGGGACTGCTACGTGGCTCCCTTGAAGGATATTTATGTGATAGGGGATATGGAACGTGGGACTGCTGCGTGGCTCCCTCAGAGGATATTTATGTGATGGGGATATGGAACGTGGGACTGCTGCGTGGCTCCCTCAGAGGATATTTATGTGATGGGGATATGGAACGTGTGACTGCTGTGTGGCTCCCTCAGAGGATATTTATGTGATGGGGATATGGAACATGTGACTGCTGTGTGGCTCCCTCAGAGGATATTTATGTGATGGGGATATGGAACATTTGACTGCTGTGTGGCTCCCTCAGAGGATATTTATGTGATAGGGATATGGAATGTGTAACTGCTGTGTGGCTCCCTCAGAGGATATTTATGTGATGGGGATATGGAACATGTGACTGCTGTGTGGCTCCCTCAGAGGATATTTATGTGATGGGGATATGGAACGTGTGACTGCTGTGTGGCTCCCTCAGAGGATATTTATGTGATAGGGATATGGAATGTGGGACTGCTATGTGGCTCCCTCGGAGGATATTTATGTGATGGGGATATGGAACATGTGACTGCTGTGTGGCTCCCTCAGAGGATATTTATGTGATGGGGATATTGAACGTGTGACTGCTGTGTGGCTCCCTCAGAGGATATTTATGTGATGGGGATATGGAACGTGTGACTGCTGTGTGGCTCCCTCAGAGGATATTTATGTGATAGGGGATATGGAACGTGTGACTGCTGTGTGGCTCCCTCAGAGTATATTTATGTGATGGGGATATGGAACATGTGACTGCTGTGTGGCTCCCTCAGAGGATATTTATGTGATAGGGGATATGGAACGTGTGACTGCTGTGTGGCTCCCTCAGAGGATATATATGTGATGGGGATATGGAACATGTGACTGCTGTGTGGCTCCCTCAGAGGATATTTATGTGATAGGGGATATGGAACGTGTGACTGCTGTGTGGCTCCCTCAGAGGATATTTATGTGATAGGGGATATGGAACGTGTGACTGCTGTGTGGCTCCCTCCGAGGATATTTATGTGATAGGGATATGGAATGTGGGACTGCTGTGTGGCTCCCTTGAAGGATATTTATGTGATGGGGATAAGGAACGTGGGACTGCTGCGTGGCTCCCTTGAAGGATATTTATGTGATAGGGATATGGAATGTGGGACTGCTGTGTGGCTCCCTTGAAGGATATTTATGTGATGGGGATATGGAACGTGGGACTGCTGCGTGGCTCCCTCAGAGGATATTTTTCAAACCTTTCTACCCAGGGGGGCCCAAGGAGGGATAAACAGGCCACATAGAAAAGAGCCACTGATAACAGCTTCCGCATTCTTGTTAAAAGTGCCCGACCCAGTCACAGTGCAGGTACTTTTACCAGGGGCAGAAAAGGGACAGGGTTTGAGAGGTGGAATGAAAAATGGGTGCAGGGGGAAGGACGTCATTTTGAAATCCCTGCAGGCTCTGCACCCGCCTCAAAGTGGTTGCAATGTATCCATCCTTCAGGCCAATCAGAGGCAGGGGGAACATAAGAACATAAGAAATTGCCATACTGGGTCAGACCAAGGGTCCATCAAGCCCAGCATCCTGTTTCCAACAGTGGCCAATCCAGGCCATAAGAACATGGCAATTATCCAAACACTAAGAAGATCCCATGCTACTGATGCAATTAATAGCAGTGGCTATTTTCTAAGTAAACTTGATTAATAGGCATTAATGGACTTCTCCTCCAAGAACTTATCCAAACCTTTTTTAAACCCAGCTATACTGGGAAGAGGGGAGCATGGACCTGGGCCTCCGTGTCAAAAGGTGGCCTCTCACTTAATTGTTTTGCTTGTTTTCTGGTGCCTTTTGTTTTCGCGAGTCATTTTTTAAATTTTCGTTATGGCTACGGGGCCTGAAAAGCTGCAGGTGACGAGGGGGCTTCTCTGAACCTGTCCGAGAGGGCCTGGCCCTGGTTTCCCCCACTGGCTTGAGTTTTCAAAGGGAATTTCCACAGGGATTTTCCCTTTCAAAATGAAGCCTGCAGGCCCCGTGGGCTGTTTTAAAAATTGTCTCCGTCACTGACCGGTTTTCAGGCAACATTCAGTGTCCTTCCGTACTGCTGCTTGGGGCTCCCAGTTCATTCAGGACACTAGCTGGGGATTTTTTCCCCCTATTTTCTACCTCCATCCTCAGCTGGAGGGGCCCTACGCCGGAGCTGCTTTCAGACCACTACCTTCGTGAACCATCGGGTGATACCATTGCGTGACGACTGACACCTTTTCCTCTCCCCTTCCCAGAGGCCATGAATGCAGCATCCCCAGCCCTGACCGGCCCAGGGTTGATCTCCTTTCTAAGGTTACCTTTATAGCAAGTAAAGCTGCAGTCTCCCTTATGAACATGTTACAGTGAGCGTGAAAGAGCTTGGCCCCGAGGGCTCAGGGGCAGCGAGGCACCCTGTCACGGGAGATGTCAGGGTTTGACGTCTAAGCCGGGGTTCGTGATGCCGCAGAGGCAGCAGGCACTGCCCTGGGAGGGAACACCAGCCATCGCGCACAAGGGACACCTAGTGGTCAGACCCACAGGGCGGAAGTTAGTCTGAAGTGGTTTGCAGTGTCTCGTCTCGATTTCTGGAGGGTACCATGTAGGCTGGGAGGAAATACAAGGTGTATTTCTACATGTTAACCCCTGCAGTTACGATGGCTCGACTAGCTTTGCCTAGCCCAGTGATGGTGTTGGATTTGGATTTTAAAGTAAACTACTCAGCATTTTCACATCTGAGCTCAAAATGACTTGCAGTTCAGGTACTGTAGGAATGCTTGAAATAAATCTGTATGGGAAAATGTCATCCGATACAGGGAATGCTATCTGACGAAAAGTAGTTCTTTCTGATAATAGGACTAATCTAATGGGCATGCACCTTGAATGTGTTTCTGGTGCTCCTTGATAAGTTTCCTGAGACATGTGAAATTAACTTCCAAGGTGGCGGTTCCGGGCTGTTTTGGCGTGACTGGCGCTCCGAGTTTTCCCTAGTGATGTCATAGACCACATTCGATTGGCTAGAAATGAGGAGCACATCCCAGAGCAATGATAGCTGCGTAGGCAGAGGAAAGAAAATGTCTCCGTGGCCATCACAGATTTTAAGCCGTGGTTCTTAGAGGTTCATTTCACAGTTGCTTAAATGAAGATGTTTTATACTTTTGTATGATGTTTATATCTATCTATCTATATTTTATTATTATTAGCCTTCCTTCCAAAGGGAAAAAGGCATAGGAGATTGCCATGTTGGTCTGTGTGTATCTGTTTGTGTGTCCCTCTCCCTCACCTTCCAATAACCTTTCTGTTTGGTGCCCTGTCAACACAAGCTTTGGAGGTTAATGTCAGGGGTGAGGTAAGGATTCTGACCGGGATTTGTTTTTTTCTGTTCACGGCATACGTGTGGCCCATAGATGAGTGTGTGCATGTGTCGCAGAAAGGAGGCCTGACTAATTCTGGGTGGCACTTCTTGTTGTAGTGTGCATGTGTGTGTGTGTGTATATCTCATAAATCAGTAGCACATACACTGTAACAGATGCAGCCATGAAATCACATCCTGTTGCTGGTTTTCAGCATCATAAAGACGGGGAAGGTTTTGCTAAATTAGCTTTACATGAATCCATAATTCCTTAACGAAACATTTCCTGCACTTGTAGTGAACTGGAACTGATTTATTGCAGAGAACGCAAAAAGGTCAGTTTACTCAATTTTTGCACCTTCATTTTTCCAAATTGTGCGGAAATTAAAAAGCCATATATATCTTACGAGGCTTATTTATGGACACGTAAGTGTAAGTAAGTCATAGCTGGCTCCCTTCCCTTCCGTTGATATATGTAAGTTGGCAGTGGCAGCGTCTCCAGATAAAAACCTGGCAGGAGAATGTTCGCTCTTTTAAACAAGTCCTGATGAACTTGGGCCATCGGTCCCTTTGAAAAACTTTGCAAGAAGAGCATCGATTGGTTCAGCCTCTGATGAGCTTAAAAGCTTTCTTGCTTTTGCCATGAATACAGTGGTACGCGGTTCCTTAACTCGTTCGTATGCGCATGCCGTCAATATCCCGCCTGCCTTGGCTTTGTTGAGCCAAGGTCCAGGGGTGCTATGTATGATGTACGTTTAAAAGAAAAAATCAAAACAAATAATCCTGCCTCTCTTTTTCTTTTCCAGAAGGAACTGAATTCTGTGGCTTCAGAGCTTGCTGCTCGGCAGGAGGAAAGTGAACATTCATATAAACATTTAATTGAGCTCAGCCGGGAATTTAAGAAAAGTGCGCCAGAGGTATGGTATATTTGCTGTTACGGCATTAACCCAGTAGGACTGCATAGTTCTCCTATATAGATTTTGACAATTGTGGAAGTGACTAATTGCATAAAAGCCTAATTAGCCAAAAGGAAAAAAAATAGGAGCTTGCACTCTTAACCCGGAGAATCTGGTACAGGTCTTTGTGCCAAGGATATATATGGGCGCATTTTACCGCAGATTCTGTTTTCCCTGGCACGCTGCTTTTCCCCTCTCAGCTGAAGGGCTATCAGCTTGGGACAGCACTGTCGCAGTTTGTCAGCTTTTCATGTTGACTTAGTGAAGAATGCAGAGTCAGTGGTTTGTGTTAGTATCAAGTCACTAAAAATACCGGAGGCAGTCCTGTCATTTGTGACAGGGTTGTCACCAGGCACGGGAAGAAAGAGATTGTGTCATCGTTTTACTGTTATCCTTCAGTCAGCAGCTGAAAATATAACTTATATGTAATGTCCCTGACTTTCCCTCCTTACAGGTTTTTTAATGAGATCCTTGAGTATCACTTGGCCACTTGATAGACCCTGTAAGACGGGTTTTGGATGTGACAGTGGAGTGTCCTTGAAAGTGGGACCTGCACTGTATCTTATGCCAGGACGCAGTTTCCAAGGTGTCTGCCCGTGATATGCTTCCTTGTACCGCTCAATGCCCAGAATGCTCCTGGAGGAGCCCAGTATCTGCTCCATTCCTGCAACTTCGCTAGGGTGGTACCTTCTGCCCGTTTTGCCAGATGCAGTGGCGAAGAACTTCCGTGAACCCAAAAATGGCGCCCACTCCTCTTTGGGTCATATAATAACTGTGTTACGATACTTCAGGGTATAGGTGCCTTAGTTATATGCTCCCCGTCTTGGGTGGGTAGGGGCACCAAAGAGCTGACGGCGTGCTCAGCTCCTACGTTTTCAGAACGGTTCATTTAAATAGCACTGCTCGGACCTGTGATTTCAGTGGAACTGGGTTTATGATTTTATGCAATGACATCCTATGGGTGTGGGGGAAGAAAGGAGACAGAGGCTGAGTGCTAGATTAAGTATGGCAGAGAACCAGAGCAGAAGACTACAAACTTGACCTGGATAAGGCCAAGCTTTTATGGCTTGCAGGTGGGATATATCTTTAATTGTGTGAACTGAAATGATCGGGTAGAGTGGATGGGCCAACTGGTTGTCATCCGTCATCATCTACTGTGCTATTAAGTTGCCTTGTTTTTCCTCTTTTTCTTATTGTCCGCCACTTGAATTGGTTCTTGTACCATTTCACAGACAGAGATAAACGATGCAGGATAAAAAAAAAAATAAAAAACCTTCCCGGCTTGCTGCAGTGGGTTCTAGCAGGGGCTCTTCCTGGGGTTTGCTCTCTCTCTCTTAGCACCTTTACTGTGAGATCGAATTTGGCCTCACTCACTGCATGTGTTTGCAGGAAGGAATTTGGTTACCTCGTGAATGTAAATCATAATTTGTGGCCCAACTGTTTATCTTAACATTTACAGAGAGGTAGAACGCTGCAAGGATGTGGAAGAAATGTCCATATTTCTCCTAAATTGAGATTTACAACCTGTGCTTTATCTCTTCTGAGCTGTCATCTTCCTTGGTTGGAAATCAGGAGATAACAGCAATATTCCTTGTTTTCCTAGATAGATAGATAGATCTAAATATATCTAAAAGGGATCTATGTTGCATGAAGCAAGCATTGGGCAGTTGTGCAATATCAGACCGTAATTCCTTGCTGGGTGTCTAGAAGCAGCTGTATTAGCATGGAAGTCAATTTATACTTAACACCAGAGCACGTAGCTTACCATTTTGGTGTCTTTCGTAGACGGTGCCATTGTCAGAGCGCTTTACACGGCTAATAAAGACTGATTGGTAAAGGAATGGTCTTCATTTTGTTACAACTAATAACACAGCAGTTTAATGACCAAAAAAAAAGTAGTCCTAGCTCACCCCCCCCCCCCCCCCACGAAGGCAAATGCAAATTCAGGTGAGGAGAAAAATGCTCATCTCAGTTGGGTGAAGAAAAGCAAAAGTGACAAAAATTAATATAATTTTTTTTTCTCTCCCTGGAGATGGCAATGCGTGGTGTTGCAACATGTTCTCCACGTCCCCTTATAAAAGAAGGTGTTTTTTCCAGTAGACTAAATTATTTTTGGGTGCATTGGTTCGGTTTGTGCAAAGCACCTGTTCTCGATGATCGCAGCATCTCTGGCCCATCTGCACCTAATATTTGCGGTGGTACAGCTGCTGCTGCAGTTTGCCTGGAAGTCAGTATGGTGGCGGTTCACGAAAAGATGGTGAGGAATCCTGGGTTTGGTTCACAGTTGGCCCAGTTTTGAAACCACCTCAACCTCAAAATGTGCGTAACGTCTTTCCAACTGGTTTACAGAGGAAGCTGGCGACTCACGGTTTTTTGCTTGCAAAGGACCTTGGTTTGAGCCCAGCTGGAGCCTGGATGCAGGGGAACGTCGTCTTCAGGCCTGCGGTCTCACACTGGCCTACCGGCACACTGGCCTACTGGAGCCACACAGAAATGCCTCGCTGCATGTGCCACCTCGTAGGCCCAAATAAAACCATTAATGGCAGAGTTAGGTCGAGACCCCGATCCGCATCAGCGGTTGGTGGTGCGCTGTATCCCAGGTGAGTGCCTGACTGAAAACTGCACGCGCAGTGAGTGGTGTTCAACTTTCAGCTGCTTCCTGATATGGAGCATCATCCTCGCAAGCAGGTGGGGAAATGTGGGCAGAGGTCAAAGAATCAAGGATTAGCCATGAAGAAGTAGGAGCACGTGGCAACATGTGGTCTGTGGATTGGTACAGTACTGGGCCGTCTCCACCAATGCATTGTACAATCCATGAAACAGGTAGACAGGTTGACAGTGGAAGCAAGAAGGATGCTTGGATGCATAGGGAGTGAAAGAGCCGGCAAGAGAAAGGAGGTGATGTTGCTTCTGTATAAAAGTGTCCTTTATGCATCTGACACGGAAGTGGACGGTGGTCCTTGAAAGCTCGGCCTTCGATAAATTGGTTGGTCTATAACATGCCAGCTGCTTCTGTAACTTTTATCACCCCAGAATAACAGGGCTACCCTTCTAAAGAGTTTTGCCTCTGTATAAAAGTCTCTAGTGAGACCTCACTTGGAATACTGTGCACAAGTCTGGAGCCCGTACCTTCAAAAGTGGCTACTAAAATGGTCAGTGGTCTTTGTCATAAAGCACATAGGGACCGACTCAAAGATCTAAACACAAATCCTGGTGAGAAAGGGGGAGATATAATGTATGTAAGTACACACGAGGGGGGTCTCCTTCAATGGAAAGGAAGCTGTGGAACAAGGGATCGTGGGATGGCAATGAAAGGATATAGACTGGGGAGTAATCTAAGGAAATATTTCTTTACAGAAAGAGCAGTGGATGCATGGCACAGCCTCCCTGTGGAGATGACGGCTGTATTAGAAATCAGAAAAACATGGGACAGGCAGAGAGAGGAAGTGGCGATGCAGCTAAGCGGGGGATGTAGATGGGCCGTACGGTCTTCATCTGCCGTCAGGTTTTACGTTTCTCTGTTTCATGTACTTGCATCTGTGTTTATGTGACGTTTGAGTTGCACAGCAGTAGCTTGAGAAGAAGTTGTTTGAGGAGGGCAGATTGGTACAAAGTATGATCTGATACTCATTCAGTTTGCTTGGCGAGCTGTTTAATTTTTTTTTGTTTTGTTTGTTCTTTAGGAAATCAGGGAGGTGGTGGCCCCAGTTCTGAAGAGTTTCCAGGCAGAGGTAAGATCCTGGACTTTCATTTATAAAATGCACAGCGGCTCAGCAAATGTTGGATTGGAAACGGACAGCAGTAAAATAACACTAAACTGTGCCGTGAAGACAAGTGGGTTTTTTTTTTTTTTTTAAATCTATCGAACGGTGCGTTTCCCCGACTTTACAGCCGTATTAATGAAAAATAGGCTCGTTTTTATCCCCTAGATTCATCATTCTGCTGTATTTATAGCAGAATGATGGCCCGCGAACAAAAAAAAGGGGCGAGGGGGGGGCGATAGTGTGCAGCCGGTCGCATCGCGGCGGTGTGGTTTCGCCACATACCATCGCCCCCATAGCGCCACGGGAAAAGGTGTAGTTATTTCCCCGCGGTGCTGCCGGCGAGAACGTGAAAAACATCGCCCGCGGCACTGCCAGGACGTAACTCCGCCCAAATCCTGCCCTCACTCCTCCCCTTCCCCTATTTTTAATAATACCACATGCGATACCGGCACATCGCACAGTGAAGAATGATTCTGTAAGTCTGATAGACGTTTTAACTAGGCATCGGCTGGTTCCGACCCAGCACGACACCTCTTACGTCTCTGACATAAAACCTCCTTCAGCAAGCGAAAACATCTCGGCCGCACTGTCGTCTTCTCCAGTGCGCGTACCCCGTGCGACAGATACCGCACTGGAGCAAACGTTGGGTTATGACCCTTTCTGAGCATGCGCTCACCGTGTTCAAATATTTGGTGGAATGTTCAAGTGACCAGGACGAGGGTGGGGAAGACGGGGAAAGGTTTAATGCAGCATACGCTGTTTTATACCGGGGTTGAGAAATAATATTTTTATAGAACTCCCCCCGGGAGTGGAATGACAGAGGGCCGGCAGGGAAGGGAAAAGCACTTCAGTGCATTTTAAAATGCTCGGGCATGAGGTATTTGGAAGTACGTGTTGGGTGGCAGGGGGTGGGGGAGGCCGGTGCTTCCCTTCTGATTATATTGCTTTGATGGCAATCACTAGGGAGAAATAAGCACCAAAAGCAGGCGGCAGTAACTAACACGCTGGAATCTGTCATCAGCTGAACATTACATTACCTTAAATCTGTCTCTCCCGAGCAGGAGAAAATACTGACGTCAAGAATAACTGGAGTCGTGCAAATGCGACTTATTTCCATATTTTTCATCACTTTATTTTATTTTTTTTGGTTTGCTTTATTTATATGGCAATCTTCTATTGATTTATTACGTTGCCTGTGCATACACAAATGGAAGAGAGTGATAACCATAAAGAATACAATTTTGAGGTTTTGTTTCCTCCTTAAATATAGTTTTTCCAATATCCTTCATTAGAATATGCATCAAGAATATAAAAAGCCTTCAGGAGAGTTCACCCTTTTCCTGAGGCCTGCTTTTGTGTTAATTTTTTTACCACTCCATTTCCCCCTGCTCCCCAGATGACCTGTTCAGGCAACACACGAGCTAAATTGCCAAAACTGAACCTTTCAGTGCCACTCTTCTGCCACAAGGGTGCGCCACAGTATCCACAACTGCCTTCCATCCTTCCTCTTGCCCCTAAACCCCGCCCCCTTCCAGGGTTGAACCCATTATTTAATTCCCATTGTCTCTTTTGGATAGGAGAATCAACCCTGCATCACAGCACTTCAGCCAGTCTGTCATTTTTCCAAATTTTTGTGAGCTGTTTTGTGTTTGGTTTGTGGAAAAGCTGAAATGCACCAATGATGTGGTTAGTGCAGTTAGTGTAGCTGTGTTTAAAAAAGGATTGGATAAGTTCTTGGAGGAGAAGTCCATTACCTGCTATTAATTAAGTTGACTTAGAAAATAGCCACTGCTATTACTAGCAACGGTAACATGGAATAGACTTAGTTTTTGGGTACTTGCCAGGTTCTTATGGCCTGGATTGGCCACTGTTGGAAACAGGATGCTGGGCTTGATGGACCCTTGCTCTTATGTTCTTAAGATATGGCAGTAACCTCCAAGGGCTTTTAATGCACCTAAAAGCAAAAGAACCAGAGTAACTGAGTTGGGAAAGAAAATGAAGAAAACATCTTAATAATAATGACAATTTTCCAAATCGGTTTTTTGGATAAATAGCAATTTCTGCATGTTACTTGCTTGTGTGGAAATTGTCATCCTTTAACATGAGGAGCCATTCCTGGGGTAGTGATTTGGGCGGAATATACAAATAACACATGTAGATTGTATTTTCAAATCCATGTGCACTATTTTCTATTGAACATTTACCCGCTCAAAAAGCAGGTACATAAGTCTGTGGGCAGTCTGTGGGCAGTTGAAAGCCCGCAAGTTAGGTCCTCTCACAGGTACAGACACAAAGCAGCTCAAACCACCTAAAAAAACCAAACCCATAAACCTAAAATGCTTTGGTGGTGCAGCTATTTATTTGTGCTGGTGGCTCTTTGAATTTGTCTGGCTCTCAGGACCCTATCGTTTTGCTATCTCTGTTGCTGTTCTTTGCCTTCCTGTGCTGATGCACCGTTTGCACTCCCGGCAGTGCTGGCCCTGACTGGCAACATGAGCAGATGTGGGGAAGAATAAAACTTAAGCCACTGAGAGACTCACACAAGCCTTGCAAGCTTTAATAGGGCCCATAGTTCACCCCGTGCTCTGCGGACTCATTGATAACTTTCCTTTTGCAAATTGGAAAAACCAAAACTGAAACAGAGTTAGTGCTGAAAAAATGCATTAAATCCTGGGCTCTACTCTAGCCCTTAATTGTAAGTTATTAGTCTATTTTAGCAGAGGAGGGCCTGTGTAAGGTAAGGCCACCCTGGCATATTAGTTCTTAATTAGAATTTTGGCACAGTGCTAATCCTAACAGCCATAGTTTGCTGCCGCAGCTAGGCAAGCACATGACTCGCTCTGACAGAGTATGAAAGCCTCCCGGAGGCCGTCCATTCAACAGCAGTGCTGGGAATGTAGCTGCTTTTCTTATCTTTCATTCAGACATAAGAATTATTCCAAAATAATAACCTGGTTTATGTTCGTGTTTGAATAGAGCGAGCGGGTAATGCCTGTTTTCATCTCTCAGCGCGCTGAAAGAATATTTGTTATCCCCAGGCCATTAGAGCTGGTTGCCATTGTGTTCCCGGTCAGCTCACGTACCGGACAGTGCACCTCTCTGCTCCAGGAGAATGGGAAAGGGTCCGTAAATGGACTCTAATGGAAGCAGCTTAAAATGCAGAAAGTTGTTTTTTTTTTTTTTTAAATATCCTTGCAAACACAGAAAGGAGCAAGACGAAAGCCCTGCTAATTATAAAAGTTGCTTTACAAAAGATAATTCAAAGCAATAATTTAGCAAACATAATCAAGTTGCGCAGATGGAGATTTTGATGAATAGTTTGCAACATGCAATTAACAGCTCTTGTAGTTACATATCATTAACCCCCAGAGCACAAAAATTATTTTCTCATTATTAGCTGAAAAGGTAAAATTAAGCTGACTAGACAGTAAAGGAACAAACTGCAATTAATTACCTTCATTTATTATAGTCATTATTTAAACTTATTTTTACTTCGATACAGAGATGAAAACATCTAAATTAGAGGTTTTGTTATGCTAATGGAAAGACAAAACTTTTTTGAAATCTTTTTATCTGTGTTGTCCATTGAATCTGAAAAGCATGAAGGGATGGCGTCAGTCCTTTTCTTTTTTCAGTGGAAATAAATGAATGATGCATTTTTTTTTTTTTTTTTACCAAAACAAAATGTATGTATGTATTAAACATATAGGGCCAGATTTTCGTTTCTACGCCTGATTTTATAACATGCACGCACAGCCGCCCCGCCCCTGGACTGCCCCGCCCACTCCCCGCCCCCTTTTTCAAGCCCCGGGGCATACGCGCGTCCCGGGGCTTGCGCGCGTCGCCGGGCCTATGCAAAATAGGCTCGGCGCGCACAGGAGGGGTTTAAAAGGGTTGCGTGCGTACATTGCTGAATATCCGGCTATGTTCAGCGGCCGCCACTTAACAGGAGAAGTCACTTATCTGGCTAAGTAGAGGCTGCTGTGATTTCTTTGTTGCAAGAAAAGATCAGGGCTGCCAGGCTTAGAAGATTAGAAAAATGCAAACTTTTGGAAAAGGCGTAGTGCAGATTATCAGAAGTACAGGCTGGAAACAGAGGGCATGCCAGAGTTACCAGTAATTGGAGCGTAGCTAATTTCGGTGCTATAGAGAGGTAGAATGTGGTTTTGGTGCCATTTCAGACCAGAGTATTTTGTGAAGGATGCAATGCATGTATCAATCGATTTGGCAAGGGTTGCGACTCTCCTCCTTGCAGCAGCTAGAGATGGATTTCCTCCATGATTAAATACCCATAAAAACTAGTAATTGAAAAATAATGCGCATATGTGTGTGAGTACGTATGTGGTTTAGTTTAGTCACTGTTGTAGCAATGTCAAAAGGCTTAGTGCTGCAGCCCCAAAGTGTGTGAATGAAAGATGCCTTCAGGCAAACTTATTTTAAGTCTATTTCTTACTATAGTCTCAAAATAAGCATACATTTCTACTGGAGAACATGACCTTTTATTAAATTGCTCTTAGAAAGTGACATTCAAGAGAAATTCTCACAATATAATAAAGCTGTCCAGTAACGGCTTCAGCTCTTCTGAACTCTTGCAGTAATTTTGCAAATCTCATTTGCCTTTTGACTATTAAATGACTCACCCCAATTTTTCGAATGCCATTCACCCAGGCAAATAGCAGTTTTAGCCAGGCAGAAGGCCCGAATGAAAATTTCCTATCCTGCCCCCAGCGCACAGGGGGTTACGCAGCGCGGAGAGGCATTCCCAGGGTGGAGCACGTTTTTGGGCGGGATTAGGATCCAGCGCATTTATATTGCATTTCCAAGTGCCACGAACGCTATTCCCCAGCCAGAGTCAGCCCACCGTAACAAAAGCAGATGCGAAGCCCGGGTTCCAGTCGTATCTGTGGGTGCTTTCCAAAGGGCATGTGAAGTCCCATGTACTTTTTTGTCTTATTTTAAAGTCTTGTGTTCTATGATGGATCCTTCAGTTTGAGTTCATTATCTTTTTTTAAACTTGAATTTCCCGGCACAATCTTGCTGCTGCTTTGTGGGTGGCGGAAGATAACAGTGGAGCCATTTTTCTCCCCGGGAGAGAAGTTTTAGCATACCAATAATTAAAAAGTAAATAATACAGAGCTTGTGTTCTAGAAAGCAAATATGTTATTTGCCATTATTTAGCTGCAGTTCAAACGAGGTGAAACTCAAACAGGCAGTCCATTTATCTGTTCCCTGCTGCCTTTCCATTACTCAGAGGAAAGAAGGGTGATGAGGGGAGCGCCTAAGGGGATCGGACCTGGTCTGGCTGTATCATTGTAAGTGGCTAGATTCAGTGCAAAGTCGTCCATTTGAATTGCAGAAATCCAAGGGAGCAGTACGCAGTGAGTGGGCATGAGACACTGATGACCATCGATTAGGCCAGTGGGATCGTGTTTGAGGTCAGATTAGCAGAGCAAAGTGGTAAGTCAGTTCCTAGAGCCATAGGTACTTCAGAAAAGAGGTATGTCCAGCTCTGGAGGCTGTTCCTCCAAAAAGATATAGACAAGCTGGGGGAAGTCCAGATGCTACACCAAAAGTTATATGAGATAAGACTTAAGAACGTACGTATACCCTGAAGAAGAGGCAAGACAAACATTCAATTAGCTGAAAGATAGAAATAATGGACAATAAGCAAACCTTTTTTATTTTCAGAGGAAATTAAGCATTAGAAGAGGTCACAATATGAAGCAGATTTGGGAACAACATCAGAAAATATTTCTTTATTGAAATGGTAGTGGATGCGTGGAATAGCCTCCTAGTCAAGGTGGTGGAGACAAAAACATAATGGAGTTTAGGAAAGAATGGGATAAGATTAGAGGACCCTTAGTGGCAATGAAGTGAGGAGAAAACCAGAGATCAACTCGGGTCTTTGACATTGCACCAGGAATGAAATTGGGCAGAGGCTCTTATGGTTCTTATCTGCTGCTGTTGCATTCTATAACTGGATAGGAACAGGGTTGAGAGATTGCAGCACTGCAAACCACCTACAGACAATAAAAGGCTAGGGGGCAAGTCCAACCTAGTGATTCTGCAGGTCATGGGGTGACCAGCTGGCACTGGTAAGCTACAGCTCTCTAGAAGGCAACCGGGTCGTTGCCAGCAGGTTGATGGTGGCTGGGTACTGTCCGGTAAAGCCTCAAGAGACCTAGGAGACTGTATGTTCAACCAACAGTCTCACAAGAACATAAGACCATAATATATGCATTACTGGGTCAGACCAAGGGTCAATCAAGCCCAGTATCCTGTTTCCCACAGTGGTCAATCCAGGCCACAAGAACCCAGCAAGTACCCAAACATTAAATAGATCCCAAGCTACTATTCCTTATTGATTAATAGCAGTTTATGGACTTCTCCTCTAGGAACTTATCCAAATATTTTTTAAACCCAGTTACACTAACTGTCGTAATCAAATCCTCTGGCAATGAATTCCAGAGCTTAATTATGCATTGAGTGAAAAATAATTTTCTCTGATTTGATTTAAATGAGCTACTTGCTAACTTCTTGGAATGCCCCCTAGTCCTTTTATTGTCTGGGAGAGCAAATAACTGATTTACATGTACCTGTTCAAGTCCTTTCATGATTTTGTAGATCTCCATCATATCATCCCTTCAGCCATCTCTTCTCCAAACTGAATAGCCCTAACCTCTTTAGCCTTTCCTCATAGGGGAGCTGTTCATGCCCTTTATCATTTTGGTCGCCCTTCTCTGTACTTTCTCCAGTGCAATTATATCTTTTTTGAGACGTGGCGACCAGAATTGTACACAGTATTCAAGGTGCAGTTTCACCATAGAGCGATACAGAGACTTTATGACATCCACAGTTTTATTCACCATTCCCTTCCTAATAATTCCAAACATTCTGTTTGCACACTGAGCTGGCGATTTCAATGTATTATATACAATGATGCCCAAATCTCTTTCCTGGGTGGTAGCTCCTAATATGGAACCTAACATTGTGTAACTATAACATAGGTTATTTTTCCCTATATGCATCATCTTGCACTTGTCCACATTAAATTTCATCTGCCATTTGGATGCCCAATCTTCCAGTCTCGCAAGGTCCTCCTGCAATTTATCACACTCCGCTTGATATTTAACTACTCTGCATAATTTTATGTCATCTGCAAACCTGATCACCTCATTCATCGTACCATTTCCAAATCATTTAGAAATATATTAAAAAGTATTGGTCCAAATACAGGTCCCTGAAGCACTCCATTGTTTACCTTTTTCCAATGCGAAAACAAACCATTTAATCCTACTTTCTTTTCCAGTCTTTTAACCAGTTTGCAATCCACAAAAGGACATCGTCTCCTATTCCATGACTTTTTAGTTTTCTTAAAAGCCTCTCATGAGGGACTTTGTTGAACACCTTCTGAAAATCCAAACACACCACATCTACTGGCTCACATTTGTCCACATGTTTATTGAAGGCCTCTACCAATACTTCGGTATATAAAAGACATATAAATAAATAAAAAATAAATAAATTCACCCCTTAAAAAACATGTAGGAGATTTGTGAGGCAAGACTTTCCTTGGATAAATCCATTCTGGCTGAGTCCCATTAAATCATGTCTGTCTAAATGTTCTGTGATTTTATTCTTTGTAACAGTTTCCATGATTTTTCCCGGCACTGATGTCAGGCTCATCGGTCTATAGTTTCCCGGATCAACCCTGGAGCCCTTTCTAAATATCAGTGTTACACTGGCCACCCTCCAGTCTTCAGGTTCAACGGATGATTTTAATGATAGGTTACAAATTAATTGTAATAGGTCTGAAATTTCATTTTTGAGTTCTTTAAGAACCCTGGGGTGTATACCATCCGGTCCAGATGATTTACTACACTTCAGTTTTTCAAGATGACCTACTACATCTTCTGGGTTCACCGTGATTTGGTTCAGTTCATCTGAATCGTCACTCTTGAAAACTGTCTCTGGAACGGGTATCTCCCCCAACATCCTCTTCAGTAAACACCAAAGCAAAGAATTCATTTACTTTCCACGATGGCCTTAACTTCCTTAAGTGTTCCTTTAACCTCTCTATCATCTAATAGCCCAACTGACTCCCTCGCAGTCTTTCTGCTTCCAATATATTTTAAAAAGTTTTTATTATGCGTTTTTGCCTCTACGACTAACTTCTTTTCAAATCTCTCTTAGCCTGTCTTATTAATGTCTTATGTTTAAGTTGCCAATGCTTATGCTTTATCTTATTTTCTTCTGATGGATCCTTCTTCCAATTTTTAAATGAAGATCTTTTGACTAAAATAGCCTCCTTCACCTAACTTTTTAACCATGCTGGCAATCATTTGGTCTTCCTTCCACTTTTCTTAATGCGTTTCTAAGATGGTATTTTTTAACAATATCCATGCCTGTGGCACACTCTTAACCTTTGTAGCTGCAACTTTCTGGGTTTTTTTTAGTATTTTTCTCATTTTATCAAAGTTTCCCATTTGAAAGTTTAGTTCTAATCGAATACCAGGGTACAAATTATCTCGCAATAATAGAGAGGAGCGACTTGGTGGCACTTTATGTCCGGGATGGCATAGAGTCCAACAGGATAAAGATCCTGCAAGAGACTAAATGCACAATTGAATTTTTATTTATTTATTTTATTTATTTAGCATTTTTATATACCGACTTTCCAATAACAGAATTACTGATCAATTCGGTTTACATTTTAACAGAACAATAACATTTTTATGACATTTTAACAGAACAATAACATTTTTATGAGTAGAAATTCCTTGTGTTTTTGGAGAAGAATATAGCAATAGGAGTATACTACCGTCCACCTGGCCAAAATGATGAACCGGACAGTGAAATGGTAAGAGAAATTAGGGAAGTTAATCAAAATTGGTAGTGCAGTAATAATGGGAGATTTCAATAACCCCAGTATTAATTGGGTGTTGCGCCCGTCGGTTGCAGACGGCTGCACCCTCTATTGCTCACCTTTTTTCTACCTGATTCAGCTCAGTTTGGGAAGATGGTTGCTTGCCTCTGCTTCTCCATGCCGACCCCTTCGGCGTTCCCAGTCCGGCATGGGCGATTGCATTCGCCATCTTTCTCCCGGAGTCACCTAGGGCACGTGCAGCCCCATCCTTTACGTGCGTCATGGCGGGAACCTCGGGGGCGTCCCCACAGCATGACATCACAAGCTCTGGTATTTAATCTCCGTTCATGAATACAGATACAAGTTAGCAAGGAATCCTCCATGCTGATGTCTCCTCGCTACCAGATGCCTCCGCTCTGTGTACTCTCACTCCAGGACGATTTAGGTACCCGCTCCTCGGGGGCCTTGCCTTGCTCCTCTACACCCTCCGGGGTTATCTGCTACCAGCTAGGACGCTTAAGGTACCCATTCCTCAGGGGCCTTGCCTCGTTCCTGTCTACCCTCCGGGGTTGCCTATCACCTTCAAGGACACCTAAGCTACCCGCTCCTCAGGGGCCTTATTTCGTCCCGGACCTGCGCTCCTCTGGGGATCTCTGCTTCTAAAACTACCAGTATCAGAGTGAGTACTACCACTCCAGTTCTGTCACTGCATTGTTTCATCTCCTCAGATCCTCTGCCTACCCCGCAGCGCGGACCACTACCGGATCTACTCTCACTGGCCTTTCCATCTAGGCCTGGGTTCTCGGCCTACCCCGCTTCGCGGACCACTACCAGACCCATCTCCCTCATGGGACCTGGTGAGACTGTGGAACTGCCTTTTCCACCTTGCAGCCCTCAGAACGGAACATTGCCATCAGACATCTCCTCTTCTGGCTGGGAACACTACTCGTTCTCGGGTCATCATCTACATTGCAATATAATAAAAACTATTCTTCTCTGTGTCCATCGCTTCTCAGAGCTAGCCTATTGCTGCAAGTCCCTGCAGGGCTTCGCCCTGTGGGAGGTGCCATCTCTTGCAGTGACCAAGGGCCCACGCCTCAATGTCCAAAGTACAACACTGGGTAAATGTAACATCAGGACATGCTAGAGAGAGTTTCTGGATGGAATAAATGAGAGTTTTATGAGGCAATTGGTACAGGAATTGATGAGAGAGGGAGCAATTTTAGATGTAATTCTCAGTCAGGCACAGGATTTGGTGAGAGAGGTAATGGTGGTGGAGCCACTTTGCAATAATGATCATAACACGATCAAATTTGAATTAAATAGCTGGAAGGGGGACAATAAGTAAATCTCCCAGTAGCCCTGGGAGACACATCCTCGGTGCGAGAGGACAATGCATCATCTGGAGAGCAGGTCCTTGCTACAGGATCATTTCCTGCTGCACCAGGTTGATGCTCTCTAACCAGGAGACCTTCTTCCTTCAAGGCAGCACCAGGGCTACCAGATTGGAGTTGGGACTTGCCTACTATGTCCCTGAAGGTCTCATCTATATATTTTTCTGTCTGCCTCAGCTTCTCCAGGTCTGCCACTCTAGCCTCCAGAGATCGGACTTATTCTCTGAGAGACAGGTGCTCTTTGCACTGGGTGTACACATACAACCTCTCACCGGTGGGTTAAATATCATACAGGTAACACTCAATACAAAAGACTGGGAGGCTCCCCTCTTGCTGCTGGACTGCTGCCTTTATCTTAATTTTGTTCAGTTCCTAGTAAAATTTAGGTTGTTTTGGGAGTAGGAATGCGTACAGAGTCCTTTAAATGTATTAGTGTGTTCACTATTTATCTGGTAGTGACCTAAAAGGGGATGATTAAACTCTTGATAAGGCCTTGGGCAATCCTGAGTTTTAAATTATAAGGCTGATTTTTTTTTTTTTAATAGAAATTGTCTCCTGCCTATAAATCGAAGGATGAGCTGGGGGGAGTGGGAGAGGAGTGGGAGGGAGGGAGGGAAATACAATCACACAAACTCCTGGCTTTTGCCTGCTTCTGATTAGGTATTTAATACAGACAGACAAACACACTAAAGAATATACCCCAATAGTTAATTCTCCCCAAAACCTTTAAGTTCTAATATTTCCCAAAGCAGTACTTACCGATTCTCTTCAGCCACCAACAAGGTGATTCTTTCCTCTCAGTGCTCCCACTGGATTGTGGGTTACTGAGCTCTTCCCCTGCAATATATCTTGTGCTTCTAAGGCAAGTTAGTAGAAAACAATCCTTTTGGACATTTACACTTCAGTTGGTTGGCCTAAGTGACTCATT
The DNA here is from genome assembly GCF_901001135.1 of Rhinatrema bivittatum. Taxonomy (NCBI): domain Eukaryota; kingdom Metazoa; phylum Chordata; class Amphibia; order Gymnophiona; family Rhinatrematidae; genus Rhinatrema; species Rhinatrema bivittatum. The sequence goes on from NC_042625.1 coordinate 24,059,761, forward strand.
GTTTTGATAGCTGTTTAGATTATTACAAAGCTTGGTGGTAGGATGGTAAGACGCGGAGGGGGTGAGGTGGTGATGCTGGGTGTTGGATTAAGAATGAATTCTTATATGCTCATTCATCCAGGATGGTGAAGAAAGCAAACTGACTTTGATAAGGATTGATATTCTATAAGTGGTCAAGTTTCTATGCTTGGCAGCTGGGATATGTACTTAGAACCATGGGCATAATTAATTGGGCAGACTGGATGGCCCAACATCTACAACGTTACTTGTGTTCCCTGTATAAGACTTCCTTTTATTACTGCTTTCAAGGAGAGTGAAATAACAGTAGATCTTAGCTACATTTTAGAGTCGTTCAGACCTGGCAAAATAAAAAACAAACCACAGATTTTTATTGTGACCCTGTCATTGCCCTTCAGGCCTGGAATAACTGTCTCAAGTGCCAGCTTTATTGCCTGGAATGCTAAAGAGCTTTGGTTAGAATAAAGTGTGAAAACCAATTGTTAAATAACTTTGTGTGCATATCAGGCATTGGAAAGTAAATGAGATTACGCATGAAATTGATCTTTTCTAGCATCTCTGTCCTCATGTGGGTTGGGCTCTTTAAAAAATAAATACATAAATTGGATGGTCCAGCTCGTTTCTGTGTGGCTATGACTAATTCTGCGTGCACCACATTAGGGTAAGGGTGGGGAAGTGCTTGGTACCTTGTGTCAGTGGTGTAAGTTCAAGCTCCAGGCCCCCCAGCAAACCTGTGGAGCAGGTCCCTGGAACGGAGGAGAAAGCCCATTTCCAAGATTCCCCTCCCATGGACTTTTCCTGGAGTGCCTCCTTCCTGATCCTGCCGCCACCATGCTCTCTTCCCAGGTCCTTTCCCTCCTCTACCACTCCCCACCATGGTCTCTTCCCAGGTCCTCTCCTTCCTCTCAATACACACACCAACGCCCTTCCTTAGTACTGGTTTGATTTGGTCCTGCAAACGCTGAGTGTAGAGTACATTTCTACAGTGTCAACATGTTTTTAGAATCTGCTGTGCTGATGGGAGGAGCAAGCAGATGGGAGTTATGCTCAGCTCCTGATGTGGGAGGAGTTAGCAGTCTGTTAGGTTTCGTTCCTCTAAAGGAGAGGAGATAGCAATCTATTGTAGTCTGCTGCTGGATACTCCTGTAATGTAAGGAGTTGGCAATCTGTTATGAATCACCATGCGGAGTTGCAATCTGTTAGGGACTGTCTCCCATGGAAGGAGGAGTTTAGCAATCTGATATGCTCCGTAGGTGCAATTAGCAATCTTGTTATGATATAGACTGCTGTGTTGGCAATCTGTACCAGCGGAGTGCTAGAGAGGGTACTCAGCTGGAAAGGAATGTAAATAGGTGAATCTTTGGACTGATGGCAGATGACAGCGCGCCCAGGAGGATATCCTGAGAGGGACCACAGGCTAGGCTTGGGTATGGAGACAGACACAGATAGTTCTTTATTAGACAGGAAATAGAACCACCAGAGGTGGCAGTAATGAGCTGGTATGCCCAGCAGGGCTGAAGTCCCTCAGATACTGGAACTGCGATCCCAAGGTTGCTCATCTGTAGAAAGACTATAGATAGTGAGTAGACAGGGTATGCTGTATACCTAGCCAGTAATAGATGACAATCTCACATATGTTCTTAAGAGGCTCAGTAGCTGGAAAGAGTTAGGCCCTCGAGGAGCGAGTACCTGGTTCCAGGGAACGCTCTGAGAGAGCGGTGGTAACTCACGAATGTCTGTATCTGCGATAGCTTCTAGGCAGTAAAGAATCTACAGAGTATTCAGGAACATGGGCTCTCGAGGAGCGAGTATCTGTTCCTAACTGCAATCTGAAATAGTAACTCACAAATGTCTGTATCTGTGTTAGCTTCCAGGCAGTGGCAAATCTTCAGAGTATTCAGGAACATGGGCCCTCGAGGAGCGAGTACCAGTTCCTATCTGCAATCTGAAATAAAGAAAAGAGAGCGAGGCCCCCGAGGAGAGGATACCTCTGGAAAGTCCGAGGAGGCAGAGTAGCTTAGAGAGACAATTCGTATCCGAAAATGAATTCTGGTCCGAGTCCTTACTAACTCAAACTGTTAGCGTTAGTGAAGACCTTTTATGTTGGAAGTGGATGACGTCAATGCAGAGGGACGCCCCTGAGGTTCGCGCCCTTGCTGGTACATACTTCGGAACGCGCACCCTACATCATCAGGAACATGGCGGATCCGCAGCGTCGAGCCGGTCCGGGTACACCGGAGAGAAGCGGCATGGAAACACTGCGGCAGCAAGCCGTCCATCAAGCCCGGAGGGAGTTGCCACAGAGGTAGAGAGGGTGGAGTGAGGGCTTAAAGCAGCCACGAACGCAACACATGTGCCAGCCATTTTGTTGGCAGGTAAGCCACTGGTGGGATGCATGAAATGGTGCCACCATTACCTGAAGACAATGTGGAGTGGCTGAGCAGTAACGCTGTCCAAGCAGGAGAAAAACGTGGCATGGGACTGACATGTAATATCAGGAAGATAGTCCAAAGCATTTCTGAGCTTTTCAGGAAGCAAGCAGCATTCGATAATACATACTTTTGTAAAATAAATTAAGAATGTACTTTGGGTTTGTTTTCGGGAAAGCAGTTATTTGCAGTAGCTTGGTGCATGTCTCATTAGGAATAACATCATCTAAAGAACCTTATTGATTGATTCTTATATTAAAAAAAACCCCTTAAAATAATGAACGTGAACAACATATTTATATGACATTCCTTTTAACTAGAATTCACGTACCTTTTTTTTTTATTATTGATCCTTTTTGACATGAATTGCTTTTTTGGTCTTGTGAAACGTTGTAAGCTCTCTGCCTTTGGAGAAATGAGTTTTCGGCCTGAGCTGCACTAGAAGGAAAGATCGCTCATGTGCACCAGAGACAATAGTCAACAAATCCAACAACAATTAATTTGCAGTGGCTTGTTGTTATGCTTTAGCGTTTCAGGATTTACAAGCATTTAATGGAATGGATTACACTTTGATGTAATTATTTTTGGAGATACCTGCGCATTGAAACACTTAAGTCATATGCAAGGCAATTTGTTTTCCATTTCTATTATTTTTCCCGTCTGTTGATCTTACAAGGAACTTTTAAGGATTCTTGAGTTGCAGAGCCAAAGGCAAGGAGGCTTCTTCCAGAGCTGAAACCTTAAGCTACTAGTTGGAGACCTCCCAGATTGCAGACAGGCCTAGATTTAAACCAAGGCAGCATAAGAAATAACCTAAGGGTGCCAGTTTTGAAAGCAACAAGTACCTGGGCTGAAGAACCTGCTCCTTTTGCCTTAAGGCTGTGCATTAGCACAGGTTCAAAACGTTACCACGATGGTGCGCTGCTTCCCTCCCCTGTTCTCTGATCTCCAGCAGAACCACCCCCTCAGGCTCCATGCTTTGTTCCTGCCTATGGGCACAATAGCATCAACTCTTGTACTCTTAACCATGACAGCATGGATACTACTTAGATAGATGATGTCCAAATGGCTTTTCTGAATGAAAGGAAAACACAGACCCCAAGACATTCAGACTTGTTGGGTACACACACTACACAGTATAATTTAGTGACATTCTAGCTTTATATAAGCCTGCAGTACACAGTTGTTGCATAATAATGCAAAATGAGTTGGCAGGTGCTAACCAGTTAACACTAGCAAAGTTGCTAATATTTTTACATACTATAGGAAAGAGGAGATGATAAAGGGTCTAGTTCCTGACCAACTTAAATTAGCCATTCTCAAACCTCTACTTAAAAAACCTAACCTTCCAACCACAGATCCAGCTAACTTCCGCCCAATAGCTAATCTGCCATTGATCGCCAAAATTATGGAAAAGATAGTCAATAAACAACTATCTGAATATTTGGAAGAAAACAACATTCTTGTATCTTCCCAGTATGGCTTTCGGAAATCGTTAAGCACTGAATCTCTCCTTATCTCTCTTACCGATTCTATTCTATCTAATATGGACAAAAAACAACCACATCTTTTGATACTACTAGATCTCTCTGCAGCCTTTGACACTGTCAACCATTCATCTCTATTAAAATGTCTGGCAGATATAGGCATTAAAGGAACAGTCTTCAGCTGGTTCAAATCCTTCCTAGCAAATAGACAATTCAAAGTAAAGATTAACAACAAAGAATCACAACCGATCCCTTCCAACCGGGGGGTCCCTCAGGGTTCCTCCCTTTCCCCTACCCTCTTCAACATTTACCTCTTACCTCTATGTCATCTACTTACTAAACTAAACCTAACTCACTATCTCTACGCGGATGACATCCAGATACTCATCCCAATCTCAGAATCCTTACAAAAAACCTTGGCTCACTGGAACAATTGTTTGCAACAGATCAATCATCTTCTCTCCAGCCTTTGCCTCATTCTTAACAACAACAAAACTGAGATCCTAATCATCAATCAAGACATCAACATCAAACTTCTAAACCCAGCTGACCTACTCAACTCATCCACTCCCATATTAAATCACTCACCACATGTTCGAGATCTAGGTATCATGCTAGACAATCAGCTCAATTTTAAAAAATTCATAAGCACAACCACCAAAGACTGTTTTTATAAGTTACAAGTCTTAAAAAAATTGAAGCCTCTTCTTTATTTCAACGATTTTCGGATGGTCCTACAAGCCATTATTCTATCAAAAGTCGACTATTGCAATTCGCTTCTCTTTGGCCTTCCATATTCATCCATCAAACCCCTCCAAATGCTACAGAACTCTGCAGCCAGAATCCTTACCAATACGAATAAAAGAGATCACATCACCCCCATTCTCAAGCTCCTCCACTGGCTGCCTATAAAGCAAAGGATCCTATATAAAGTACTCACCGTAATTCATAAATCCATTCACAATATCTCTCCTCTTCAATTATGTAACCAACTACGCCCTCACTCCTCCTCTAGACCCATCAGAGGAGCATATAAAGGCACACTCTATGTATCTTCAACAAAATCCTCGCATCATAAACGTGCCATATCTACAGCAGGCCCCATTCAATGGAATGCGCTCCCACCAGACATTCGGCTTGAGTTCTGCCACTCTTCATTCAAAAAAAAACTTAAAACCTGGCTCTTTAGCCAAGCTTTTCCAGGACCATGATCATCATTTTTTCCCCTCCAACCAGCAAGAACATATCTTCTTCACAAACCCCCATTTTCCATACCACTACCTACTTCGGTATCTAATCTCTTGCTGCAGGACACTTGAGACTTTCTCACTTATACGTTAAAATTTTTATGCTCAATAAGACCTGTCAACTTAATTGTTTAAGTCTTTTTTTTTTTTTTTCTCCTTTATCTTTTGGTCATCAATGTTACAACGTTATTGTTAAATTTTGAACTTATGTACACTGTTCCAAGTTTCATAACCTTGTTCTATGTAATGCCTTTTGGCAATTTTCATGTTCTGTTTCAATGTAAACCGATGTGATCTTTATTTCATATAGGAACACCGGTATATAAAAATCTAAAAATAAATAAATAAATAAATAAAGGGGATGGAACAGCTCCCCTAAGAGGAAAGGCTGAAGAGGTTGGTGCTGTTCAGCTTGGAGAAGAGAAGACTGAGGGGGGATTTGATAGAGGTCTTGAACGAGTAGATGTGGTTCAGTTATTTACACTTTCGAATAATAGAAGGACTAGGGGGCATTCCATGAAGTTAGCAAGTAGCACATTTAAGACTAATCGGAGAAAATTCTTTTTCACTCAACGTACAATAAAGCTCTGGAATTTGTTGCCACAGGATGTGGTTAGTGCAGTTAGTGTAGCTGGGTTCAAAAAAGGTTTGGATAAGTACTTGGAGGAGAAGTCCATTAACGGCTATTAATCAAGTTTACTTAGAGAATAGCCACTGCTATTAATTGCATGAGTAGCATGGGATCTTCTTAGTGTTTGGGTAATTGCCAGGTTCTTGTGGCCTGGATTGGCCTCTTTTGGAAACAGGATGCTGGGCTTGATGCCATGCTTGGTCTGACCCAGCATGGCAATTTCTTATGTTCTTATGGTAAACTAGAAAAACAAACGAACCAAAATCTCAGCACCAGGGCTTGAAATATTTGAACCTTTAATGGTATGATCCATCTTTGGCTGGATTGCTACAAACTGCTCTCCAATTAAATCCTCTGCCATTAAATCTGTTTAAATATGTGTTTAACACAATGTACCCTATTTGCCACTATGTCAATAAATCCAAAACTACTACTGTTATTACTACCAGTTAAATCCTAGGTGTAAATATGTGTAGAACAATTTTCAGCACACTCTAGAGCAGCACCATTTTGCAGCCAATTGCACCATTGGTAGCTCATGCATGGTTGTTAGCACACAGTAAATAAGAGTTCCACCTCTTAAGATCAAGTTTGAGTCTTATTTAACTGATTAGGAGCTGAGCCAGGAGAAATCCTCTTGGGGTGATTTCATTCGTTTGTTTTGCATGATCCTCCCTAGGCCCCTCAGCTTAGGGAGAGGGTTGGTCATCGGATGCATGCAGTGGTCTGCTCCTCTTCCTGCCCCTGCAGCTCTTTCCTTTCTCTCAGATTGCATCTCCGAGATTCTCTTTCAGCCCTTACCTAGAGCACGCCCAAGTCTACTCTGCGGCAGTCTACAAGGGGTCTCAAATCATGGATATTCCCTGTTCACCGGGGCACTCCATGTTGACCGAGGTGGGTGGGTGGGGGGTGCCTTAAAGTATACTTGCCTGAAAACTGTCATTCTACCACCTTGCTGATGCCGAGTGATTACGGTATTTAACCTCAGACACATCTCCCTTGGTTCTACGTGTTTCCAGCCCATTGAATTTATAAAGCACCTTTCATATGACCTGTGTCCCCACGACACTTTAAACCAGCAGTAATAACTGCAGTCTTCAAAGTAGCAGCCTGGCTGCCCTTTTAGTTCTGTCGTTTCCTATTTTGTTCTTATTCATAGGTCTCCTTTCTCTTTTTCATTTTCAATTGATCTATTTTTTTACTTTTTATGTTTGCACTTTTCTGGTTTATTTGCATCCAGGTCACAGCTAATTTATAACCAGTGTATAAGAGGTCAGAAGGTACAAAAAAAAAAAATCATAGTATCAAAATGGTCCTGTGTCCGACATTCTCCCTGCCAAGAGTTATTTCTTAATAGTGTATTGTGCTGCAATGCAGAGGAGTCCCCTGGCTCAGATCTTTTGAACCCACCGAGTTGACCATAGTTGGCTTGCTCACGGTCCCTGGGGGAGGGGAGTGAGGGCCGAGGGCGGGGGGGGAGAAGTCCCAGTCATTGCTCGACAGTGATGAGCAGTGGCCGGACTGTTGGCCCATGATCACAGGGTTCTGGATGGAGCCCTGGTTGCCAGGTCATCGGCCCAGAACCGTCGCTGTAACGGCTGGACTAAATAAGGTGGGAGGGGATATAAAACGAGGGGGGGGAGGTGGTAATCCTCAGGTAGTTGTCAATGAAGGCTCGTGGTCATTGGTACTGGATCTCAGCCCAACGCCTGATTGAGCTGGAAATGCAAAAGAAGCAGGAGTTGATTGCCAGGTCCCTCTGCCCCCCCAAATTGTTATGATTTCTCTTTTATTTTTATTCTTTCTCTATTTTGGTCAATATTCAGTGAGCAGGTGAGGGAGAAAGTTACCCGGATAACTTTCACTGATTATTCAGCATGTTATGCTTAACATACTGTTTTTATTTTGTATATGTTTAATTTTAATTGTATTTGTATTTTGTTTGATTATGTATTGTGCGTTTTGGCTGTTGTCTGCTTAGAGCATAATTTGTAGGAGGAGGCAAGCTACAATACTGAATAAATAAATGACGTTATCCAGATAACATTAGGACAGGTATTTTTCCAACCTGATTTATCTGGCTAATTTCATTTGGCTAGTGTTGAATATTGACGCTCACTGGCTAAAATGTAAACATGCCTCCAGAACACTTCTATCATTGTCGCTTTTTATCTGGCTACATTTTGGGTGGGTAACAAATCACCCAGACAAAATTTAGCTGGTCAGCAAGGGAACATATTCAAATCTCGGGTTTTGTCTGGGTAATGCTAAACGTTAGGTGGACAAAGGCGTGGAATATTGATCTCTTAGACAGCGGTGCGCCTTCAGACCTGATCACCTGTGCCGCAGATTCAGACCAGTAGCCGGGCTCTGCTGTTAGCCCCTCATGGCGGAAAGAGATGCCAGCGAAGGCTAATAAACCTATGGAAGTTCCTTTCTGAGAACACATGGAATCACGAACGTCTGCCCTGCCGCCCGGTTATTAATGGGGAACATTCAAGGATGGATAGCTGGGACCTGCTTTGTACAGTGCACACAGTACCCCTCATCTTCCCCACCTCGAACCTTCTCCTTTTGAGCCCTTCCAGCTTCTGTCTTATCCCCAGGCTGAGTGAGGTGGGGACAGTGTGCACAAAGCAATGGATGTGACTCACTGACAGGCCGATGCAATAGTCTCAGCGTTAAGAAACTGTGTGTTGGTTTTCAGGCACAGTTTTAATGCTTAGATTAAAAAATGTGTTTAATTCTTAATGTGGCATGCTAATGCTATCCAAATGCTTCGGGAGTTTAAAAAAGAGGATTGAGTGTGAAATGTGTATTTTCTTTTTAAGTGCCAGCACAGTAGCACTGGAGACTTAACTCCATCACTGACCCAGGAGTTAAGTTTCCAGCGCTAGGAAAGACTGCATTTGGCCAGCACCCCTCCCCGCATCAGGGGGGGAGGGGGGAGGAATGATTAACGCCCTCATTTGCATGGGATTTCCATGCAAGGGCCCCAAACAGTGCTCACGTCTTGGAAGGCACAGTTTCTCCTCGCAAAACTCCTTGCTGCACCGGCTGTGAGGTTTACATTCACAAAATGTGCATTCTGCTGCTGGCAAAACCGAGCATTCGTCTGAGCGTCCCTCTCTGCCTTGGCCTGTCTGAGTGCTGGGAGCAGCAGCAGTGGAGGAGCTCTGGCAGCCAAGGTTAACTGACCCAGCCGGCTGCCCGCACCACACCACACCACACCGATCTCTCCCTTCTCCTGCAGTGTGGTGAGTTAATGTGTATCTCCACCCCCCCTCCCTTTGTTTTAACATTTGGAAGATGGACAGGTGGGGCTTTCATTGCTTCTCTAGTTCTTTTGGCCATACGAATCCTCTTGATGTCCTCGCTACCCACTCTGTGGAGGTATTTATTTATTTATTTATTTATTTTTATGTTTTTATGTTTTTTCCCATCCTGATGAGAAATTCCCAGGTCATTAACATTTTTGTTAATGAAGGCGTGCCTTGGGCTTGAAGCAGTTTGTAAAATGTCCTTGTACTGGGCTGATATGAATTAGTTGGACACCACATGCTTACAACCTGCTTTTCCTTCTGACTTTAAAGTATTGCTTTTGCTGAACAGGTTATCAGATTGCTCCATTTTTCCGGACAGGGTTGATCCAGTCCTGGTTTTAACCCCCCACCGCATGCAGGGACTTGTCGTTTTGATTTCCCTATTGCAGTCCATAAGAAAAGTTTCTTCATCGGAAAGAGCAATATGAACCAGACTTTCATATTAGGATTTGGTGGGGACTTGCAGGCGACCTGGACTGGCCACTGTCGGGGTCAGCAGGCTGGGCGTGATGGACCATTGGTCTGAACCAGCGTGGCACTTCCTCTCTTCTTATGGCCAGTAGGGGTACCTTTTCCATTTTTTTGTATGCATAACATTGTTCATAGGGTTCTGATCTGCTCTCCAGGTTCTTCTCTCCCTCTAAGTAAGTCATAGTCCCATGGCCTTTGATAATGGGAGTAAACCACCAGTTGCGGATGACGTTCCCTTCTTTGATTTTCCAGGATGGCTCCAGTCACTCAAGGATTGCCTGTTTTGGGATTTTTCCCTCTTTTCTCTTTCCCCGCGTTTGACAAATTGAATAATCTCTGCTTCCGCTTTGTTGCTTGCTGCCAATGTTTTCTTGTCTGGAAAAATCTATCCAGTACATTCAGAAGCTCATTATGTCTGTAGTGGTAGCAGCCCTGAGGCAGCTTCACATGGTGTACAGTGTGTCCTTATTACTTCTCCTCCTACCAGCACAGGTTTCTTTTAAACCTAGCTTCATCTATTCAATCCATTTTATCAGCGTCGATTATTTGCTGCAAAACGTAATCTTGTTTCTTGCTTTCTTCTCCTTCCTGGCATAATATTGAAATGGATTTTTTTGTGTAACTCCGTAGAATCAGATAGAGCAGAGAATAAATGCAAGGACTTCTTTTGCGTCTTGTTTTGCAGTACTTATCCTATGACCGCTGGCGCTTTTCCTGTTTGAGTAGTCCAATGTTGGCATGCTTAAAGCCTGACAGCCCCTCCTCTTGTAATCTAGCACTGTTGTTGGCTTCACGCGGAGTGATAAGAGAACGTCTTCTGAGCTAAAAGGACATTAAGAGGCCCTATGTAATAAAACGTTCACTAAAATAAGTGATTAACATGGTCCCGCAAAACTAAAGCGCCCAGTAAAATGCCAATTAACAAGTGATGCAATAAGATTTTGCATGGTCACAGTAAAATAAAATGTCTCCGATAGTGTGGTCGCACTATTATCATGCACAGAACCCATTAAATCGATTAGCTAAATATGTGAGCATGTTACTTATCAAGCGGGAGCTAAATAGCATGCTTGGTCTTCTTTTTCCTGCTTGCTTCCAGAGGGCTGATAAGCAAGCAGGGCACATGGGGATGGTTTATCAGTGCAAAGTGAAGAGATGAGAGGGCAACTAGACTCCAGTAGAGGAGGTAGAAAGAAAGCAGAGTATTCCAGATAGAATAGAAAACTGGGCAGCTTAGATGGGCGATTTTGCTCTCTATCTGCCATCATTCACTATGTTATTATGTTTAGAACCATTTATTTATTTTATTGTTTTGATTATACCCTTACATTAAAAAAAATCAAAACAAGGTGAGCTACCGAAAATACATATGCAAGTATCAGATGCATAAAACAATAGCCAAAAAAACAATCTTTTCCCCCATCCCTTTTAGACAGTACAGCATATAATTGCCATATAATTAAACTCTTAAAGACATTATTCAGAAATTAATAAAAAAGAAAGAAAGAAAGAAAGAAAGAAAGAACCAACTTTTGGCCCTATTCTTAAATCTCACATGACTCAGTTTCTCTCTTAGGTCTTTTGGAAAAGCATCCCACAAGGCTGGAACCTGAAGAGCCCTTGAGTAGGGGAAGCGGGTTACGTTATCTGTGGGCTCCGCGGCCTGTTTCCCACTGCGGGCTCTTTAAACAGGAAAGCGTGGAGCAAGCATGCACCTAGAGGAGCCACCGGGAGTGGCGGGTAATAGCGGTGTCCTGCTGCATGGCTCGGCAGTGTCTTGCCACAAAGATTGCCAGCGTCAGGGATGAGTGCGGCGGTTCGCAAGGTTGTCCCATAAGCCGTCAAACGTGACACTGGGCAGCAAAACTAAAGGCTTGAAGTCATGTATATGCCAAGCACCCACTGATAAAGATGCCAGTACCAACCACACTGACAATGTCAATGACAGCAAATGCCTTTGTCCTCTGGTAACCTATTCCTTGGAAATATATTTGTCTTGTGTAAATAAAGGCAGATTTATTTTTGAAGTGCTTAAATACATGTTAGTGTGCCTCCTCTATCACCTCCTTCTCTCTCTCTCTCTCTCGCTCTCTCACCCTCCCTCCATGCCTCCTCTTGTCCTGCAGGTAGTCTGTGAAAACTTTCCTTTTATTTGGGGGGAGGCACCACACTGGTTATTGACATGCCCCTGGGGAAGCCCCCTGGAAAGAGGCACCCTATTTTTGTAATTAGCCAGGGGCTGGGGCTGGGTTCAGCCTCCGAATGCCTGCAGTGCCCTTTGGTCAGACTATAGCCACAGCAAGGGCCTCTCGGCCTTGTACATTGTGAGGTGTGAAGCAGTACTTCGTAGAGCCTTTATGATGTATCAGTGATTTGTTTGAGAAGACATTTTTGAGATTTGAATACATGCATGCTTGTAAGAATTTGAGTAAAAAGCGGATACTGTCCGTGTTTTGGCAAACAAAAGTATGGTCAGATGCGCTTGTTCCCAAGAGCCTATGGGACTTACCTTTGATTCCACTCCAATAAATAGTCCCTTCCAAGGTAGGGTAGAAATCTAGAGATTTATTAGGAAGTTACAGTTACAGTTGATTGTTCTAATAGTTATTAATAATAGTGATCTACTGATTGTGAAAACAATGTCACAGTGGTTACCTCCAGGCCTGATAGATACAAGAATTTTCTACATATGGTAAAGTGAAAATGAACAGGACTGGGATTACAAATGGTAGTTTTTCCATGTATGACCGTTTCTCGAAAATAATGTAAATGTTAAAAGGCTGCTTAGAAATGTTTGAATTAAAGTCACAGTTGGTTCTTTAAGATCATGAGAGGTCTTGAACGAGTAGATGTGAATCGGTTATTGATACTTTCGGATAATAGGAGGACTAGGGGGCATTCCATGAAGTTAGCAAGTAGCACATTTAAGATTAATCGGAGAAAATTCTTTTCACTCAAAGCACAATTAAGCTCTGGAATTTGTTGCCAGAGGATGTGGTTAGTGCAGTTAGTGTAGCTGGGTTCAAAAAAGGTTTAGATACGTTTTTGGAGAAGTCCATTAACTGCTAGTAATCAAGTTTACTTAGGGAATAGCCACTGCTATTAATTGCATCAGTAGCATGGGATCTTCTTGGGGTTTGGGTAATTGCCAGGTTCTTGTGGCCTGGTTTGGCCTCTGTTGGAAACAGGATGCTGGGCTTGATGGACCCTTGGTCTGACCCAGCACGGCAATTTCTTATGTTAAGTACTTGTTTACAGTTACCGACGCCTGGGGGTCTTGCATGTGATATTATTTTATTTATTTATTTAAGCATTTTTATATACCGCGGCACGTTGGGAACATCACCTCGGTTTACAGCTTTATAATGCCCTTTCCTGTATATAGCCTTCATTATTCAGGCCTTTTTTTTTTTGCAGCTAGCCAAGCCCTCTCGATAGCGTGCACATTAGCAAATTAACACCTGGTCCTAGGCAGGTGTTCGTGTGCCATTAGCCAGCATTCAGTAAATAGCGTGGAGGTCAAGAATGCCATGTTAGTTACCTTGCACATGCTAAACCCTCATTTGCATATGACTTTCCTTTCTTTACATGAGTGGATATGCTAAAAGCTACCAGATCACTTTAAAATGAACATTAAGGGTTTTAGGATTTTTAAGTATGTGGGCCCTTTGGCCGAGGTGAGAGGTGGTACCGCCCAGGGGAGGAGCCCCGCTGAGCCTCACTGTCGGGAGGCGGATCCTCGGCTGCGGGATGATATACAGCAGAAGTTATGGATGAAGAAAGAGAGGGTGACCCCAGGAGGCAGGCCACGGAGCGACAGCACAATGCAGACTCAGCTCGGATGACTGGAGTCAGGCAATACCTGCGGCACTACCCGAGGAGTGGGGGTGCCGGGAGGTAGTTACAGTCACTGTAATACTCTGGGTCTGTAGAGATGGTACACAAGAGGGTTCCTCAGTGGGAGGTCACGGTAGTGGTCCGCAGAGCGGGGTACACCAGTGAGGGTTCCTCTAGTGATATCACGGCACGGGTCCACAGAGCAAGGTAGACCCGGAGGTGGCTCCTCTAATGAATCACGGCAATGGTCTGCAGAGCAGGGTACACCGGAGAGGGATTCCACGTAGATAACACAACAGGGGTCCACAGCGTAGTACTCACAGCGACTGGAGACAAGTAGTAGTTCCGTAGAAAGCCTCGGGAAGCGAGGCAGGCAGGAATCGGGGTGAGAGGCCCTCCGAGGAGCGGATAGCCAAGAGACGAGAAAGGGCCCCCGAGAAGCGGGTACCCGATAGTTTCACACCAGGGAAGCAGGAACCAGAACAACGCTGACATGAGAGTAGGTAGATACAGCAAGTGACCTCATTGCCAAGTCGCCGGCTGTCTGGGCTGGTGAGCTTAAATATCGGAGTTGAGTGACGTCATCTGATGGGGACGCCCACGCCATGACGTGGTTAAAGCAGGTCAGAGAACGCGTACGTGCGCCTAGGGAACCCCAAGGGTAAGATGGCGGTCGGCAGCGTCCATGCTGTACAGGTAGACCCGGGAACTGAGGCCGGAAGGCCGGTGGTAGCTGGCAGAGGCCGCGAGTTCACCCAACAGAGCCAAAGTAGTAAAAAGAGAGGTGAGAAGTTGCGGTTGCAGCCGTCTGCGACCGCAGAGCATAACAAAGGTCTTATTCACAGCATGCTATTTTCAGCATGTAGATGAGAGCTTTAATATGCATGTTAAAGTTTAATGCATAGGCCCCTAAAATAATTTAACAACAAGCTGCCGCTTATTGCTTTTGATACCTGTATTTTCTGATTCCAGTTTATGATCGTTCATTACCCTATATTAGTCTTTTTGGCTACACTTGAATCAAGCAAGCTTCTACTTGTCTCTGCCTTCCTCTCTGTGATGTATTAGACAGCGTTGCTCCATGAATCCTCAACAGAATCCTAGTTGCATTAGCTTTTAGCAAGCATTTAGAATTCAGCGATTGAATATTCATATTTGGACCATTTCATTTCTTCGCCATTGCTGGCAGCAGCCATCTCACTTTCCTCACTAGTGCCTATAGTTAATGTTGCATCATTCAGATGGGTTTTTCCTTAAGGCTGCCTTATTCCTGCTAGCATCCGGACCTCTGGAAGCTTATTTGTCCTGCCAGTGTCACTGGGTGGCATTACGAAGCTCATCCTGACACATGAGAGCCCTACCTGCTTCTTTTTTGTAAACCTTAACGAATTTTCTTGGTTAATGCAGAATCATTTTTAAGTTTCAGCCATCAAAATGCTTGGCATTTCCAGATATAATACCTTCATCTTACATTATTTTGTGTTTTCTCTTTTTTTTTTTTCAAAACACGGCTTCATAATAGTAAAGAAAAAGGTTAAATTAGTACTTGCTTGACTTGGACTTGCGTATGAATCTGCTTTTTTGTTTGGGGGACATTGGTCAACAAAGTAACTCTAACATTTAACAAGGGTCCCTGATCACGGTGTCGAGAGACAGAGAGGGATTTAATAATTTTGATACTAACAGTTCTGCCTCCAAATGTTTAAAGGACTAGTTTTATAAAATGTAATCATGGCGCAGAGGCCGGCCTGACAATAGTAATTAATTAGGCTATTATGCATTCTACAGTGATAATTGCTTTGCTGGAAACTCACCAGGCATGAAAAGGACCCAGCACATAAATGCAATTCATCAATCTGAGTTGCTCCGGCACAGCTGCGTTTTCTCACCTTGAGTCATTGTACGCTATCGCAGGAAACAAAAGGAAATTAATGATACATCGATAGATAAGATGGAGGCTTGAGCGCTTGGCATTCTTCCGATCGTCAAAGGGATTTCACAGCCTCTTAGTGCAGCCTGTCTTCTAGCCCAGGGCTTCTTAAACCTGTCCGGGGTTTCAGGATATCTGCAATGACTATGGATGAAATACATTTTTGTACATTGGAGACTCAGTATATGCAAATTTATCTCATGCATATTAACTGTGGACATCCTTCAGATCTCTAGCATGTTCAGTCCTATCATTTTTAAAACTGATGGAAGTCTTTTACTTGAAACTTTTACTTGGTGTTGTGTCTTTGCTTTTGCTCTAATCCAGTTCACTTCTATTGGGAAGCCATGAAGTATCAAAGGCTGTAGACCAACGCACAGTCATTTATTATTTCTTTATGTATCCATGAACATTTGATATTTTACCTTTTCCCAAAGTTGGTTTCAAGGCAGATTGCAATAATTTTTAAATGAACAGAGACATTAAAATAGCTTACAGTCAAAGCAGAATTTGCAATTAATGAAGCCCTGGGTTCCAGAGTAGAAGATCCCATTTGTGAATAGTTTCAAGACCCAGTTGAGTCTCTGTTATGTGTAACACGGTCCTTCGTACAGGGCTCAGGAAGTTGGGTGGAACTGCCTAAGCCTTTTTCCTGAACATAAGGTAGCACGGCTCCGGGCGCCAGGTTAGTGGTGCTTTGTTCCAAATATTTGGTACTGAAAGCGCGGAGTCTTGTGAAGGACAATCTGGCAGCGGTCAGGGAGGAGGGGAAAGGAGAGCCATTTTGGCAGACCAGAGTTCTCTTGAGGGCGTGTAAGGGGAGGGAAGTTAAGAGAGGTAATCAAGGGCCTGTTTGATCAAGCATTTGCAGACAAAGCAGGGAGTTATACATTTTATCCACCTTTCATTACATTTGCTTTTCACCCCTGTAAACCCCACTGCTAGGCCGGTCAGGGAGCCTTTGTGGGAGAACGTGATTCTTCCGCAGACTTAGCAGAGGGGTTAGGAATACTATCAGATTGGGATCAGGAGTTGTTAAGGCATGCGCCAACCCCCCAAAAACACAAATTCATTTCAAAATAGAAACACATTTTTGGCAGTGTCTTGGGCAGCACTGTTTCCATACTTTCTTGAGGATGAACCGCCAACACATTTGTCATCCTTCTTTGGCTCAGTGCGGCACAGCAGGCCCAGATGTCTGCCAAAATGAGGCTGGGAACAGCGATAGAGCCAAAGGTCGCTAGAAATAGGGAAATGGGAGCAAAACCAGACCAGCAGGCACGTGTGACAGTTACCACCCGCCTTCGCTGAGCTCCCGTACGTTGCCCTTGCAGACTGCATAGCAGCCTTCTACATGCCCAGAAGCAGGTTATACATCACTAGATGAGGGCTTTATTGCCATTAATCAAAATCACAAGAATATTAATGATAATTTGTGGAGGGATACATGCTTATATTAATACAGACAATACATGATATTAGTTTTCATACCAGGGCCAGAAATCTCCGAAAGAAGTTGTAATTGGTCTCCCAGTGCTGAAATGGTGCCTGGTGCTGATCTGCATTCTCAGTAGCTATTGGAGGTGCTGGAAATCCTTCAGCCAGTGAGTGCCCACAGTGGCCGTGGCAGTGAGGATGTTCCTGATCTGGAGAACAAAGACCAGAGATAGTGCTGTACCCATCATTCAGGCTCAGAACTTCTAAATCTGCAAAGCTCCTCCCACTGCTCACAAAATTCCACATTAAGATTGCTACAGGTTTATGTTTAGTCCATTTGGTCCTTTTTTTACTTAAAAATACTATATATATATATATATATTTGCCTTCTTATTTTTGACTATTATTTGTTTTCCCCATCTGTGCCTGATTTCGAGTGGAAAAAAAATGCTCCACCTGTTTATCATTATATTACACAACTCCCTTCTCTCCCATCACCCGAGATGGCACGCCCAGGTGGCACATGGAATCCACGCCAGCCCCGATGCCTGGAGGGATTTCTTCTCCCTTGGTGCTGCTCTTTATGGCAAGCAGGGTCTACTAAAGAATTAGCAGTCACCTTCCCTCCCTCCCTGGGACTGAGCACATTACTTCCTTATGGCCCTAATGGACAACAGGCTTGAACCAGAGTCTACCATGCGTGGTGCTACAGCCTTAGCCAGTAGGCCTCGCCCGTTCTGCAAGCTTTTTAAATGTTTTATTTCATGAGGAAAATTCACAGCAGTAAAAAATGCTCTGTATCAGGACTTTATCGGTCTCCTCTGTTCCATATTATTTTCCTATCATGTTCTGGTAAAAAGATTTCAAGCTGAACATTTTTGCATAGTGTCTAGTTTGTGTCAGAACAAATACATGAGACATTAGGCCTCCAATGGTTTCAATCATTCCTCTCTAACAGATCCTTTAAGGTAACCTACAATAGTACAACATCAGAAATAATACCCCTCTCACAGGGAGTCCCACAAGGCTCATCCATAGCCCCTACCCTCTTCAATGTTTATATGCTGTCATTATGCAACTATTTGGACAAAGCAGGCCTTTCCTATTTCCTATACACCGATGTTGTACAGATTCTGCTTCCCATCAGAGATAGCATCAATAATACACTAAGCCAATGGGAAACATACCTTACTGATATAAAATGTATCCTCACCCAAATGGCACTCACGCTCAACCAGAGCAAAACGGAAATTCTTCACCTTTCCAGCAAAACTTCAACACCCTCCACTGACCCTACAACACCACTCAAATACAAATCGCTCACAACAGTTAGAGACCTCGGAGTCACCTTGGACAAGGAATTAAATTTTAAATATCATATCAACACACTGATAAAAGAAGGTTTCTACAAACTACAAATCCTTAAGAAACTCCATCCCCTGCTACATCCCCCGGATTACCGGACAGTACTACAATCCCTCCTTTTCGCCAAGTTAGATTACTGCAACACCCTCCTAATAGGCCTGCCCGTTGCCACCCTCAAGCCCCTCCAGCTCCTGCAGAATGCAGCCGCAAGATCACTAACAAATAGCAAAAAAACAGACCACATCACTCCCCTACTCAAACAACTCCACTGGCTACCCATCCCATTCAGATCTCAATATAACATCCTGATGCTCATCCACAAAGCAATCCACAATGACAAGGCCTGATGGTTACAAGAACCACTGCACCCCTGCAACCCTACAAGGAACCTCCGCTCAACCAACACAGGTTTACTTACAACTCCCTCCATTAAGGTAGTTCATCGAGTCTCCACAAGAGAACGCGCTGCATCAATAGCAGGGCCCCCACATCTGGAACACCCTCCCGGCTCCTCTCAGAACTGACCCCCTCTAAGCCTTCAGAAAGAATCTCAAAACTTGGCTCTTTAGGAAAGCATTCCCTCCAGAAAATGTATCCCCGGCTCCCTGTCCCCGTCCCCCCCACACACTTTTTTTGTTACCCTCCCTTGGCACAGCCGGTCCGTCCCCCCCCCCTCTGCCATTGTACATAGTAAGTTAAATTCAGAACATATTTACTGTTAGTAAAGTTATTATGTAAAGCAAGTTTCTTTATATTTACTCGGTTAATCTGTTATACTGTGCCATGTCACCAAAAGGTTTGCCTTTAGACATCCCGTTGTATGTAAACCGGTGTGATATTTCGAATCGAATATCGGTATAGAAAAATAAATAAGTAATAAATAATAATCCTTTGTCCGGGATACTAGGAATGAGCATAAAGTGGCTCAGATGTAGGTTTCAAACCTTTTGAGTCCTAGGAAGACAAGCAAGCCTTCTGAACTTTTTCTGACCATGTGAAGGTCTCTGGGCTTGCCGGGACTCCGATCTGATCGGATATCAGCACTTGCAAACCTTGCTGCAAAGCACATTTCCAGTTGAGGTGGAAGGGGCTTCAGGTCTCCTATTGTCGAAGCCGCCATCCAAACCAGCCTAAAGCAGCTCTCCCTCCCTCGCTTGCTCCAATGATGAGATAATCCCTGCAGATCGGAGAGCCCTACTGACCTGGCTGGTGAACCTGGCTGGTGTTTTTGTCCCGGAATAACACGTTCTTTTGCCATCAATATGACGCTTAACTTTTCAAGGAATAGAGTTTAGATGTGAGCATAACTCAAGAATATTTCTGAATATTTAATGCTAAATTAGCAGAAGTGCAAGGAAGAGCAATGTGTGCCCAGTAATGTTATATTATATTTACAAAGACTTAATTGTCGATAAATTGTACTCATACAATTTCTTAGCTGCTCTTGTTTGCTGGGAGGAGTATGACTGACAGTGGTAAATACCTTCTCGCTGGCAATGGCAAAGCAAACAGCTGCTGAAAAGAGAATTTGTTCCTTGATGGATGTATTTGAGGCTAAGAAACTTTTTCAAGCCCCAGAGCAATTGGCAGTACCTAAATGTTTGCTTTTATCCTTATTTTTTTTTATAACTGGGAATGACATGGCTTTAAATCTTGTTGCTTGAAGAAACTGGATATTTGCTTCTGTATAGCTAGATGGACTGTTGTGGTTGGCAAATGTTGAAAGGAATAGAAAAGACATTTGCATTAAATGGTGTTTAGCGATAAGATTTTTTGTTAAGAGGCATCAACATCAGGTTTTCTGCAGGGGAATTTGCCATATACAGTACAGTCCACATTTTCAGGACTGTGTGCAGTAGTTAGGCATCCTCGACAGGAATACCAGTATGCACAGAGACCAGTCTGGGATTAATATGTTTTCAAAGGCTGGGGTCTGAGGGGTATTTGACCCAGCAATTCCCTCCTGCTCCTTTAGCCTTCCAGCTTAGTCAAAACCAACTTCTAACACACCATGAGCCTTCATTCACAGCTAACTGGGGGGAGGGGGTTATAATAACTCCTCCCACCATCTAACCCCAGGCACGGCAGCAACAGGCCTCTGCCTGCGGCACGCGTGTTCCTTCTGGAACCCAGCATGCAGGCACCCTGAATCTGGCCACAAGAGGTTGCCATTGTGGAGTGGCCAAGACTCCCTCCTCCCAAGAGCTCTGTACTCTGCCTCCACAGCCAGCCCGAGAAGCAGAGGTCAGGCATCAAACCCAGTTCATCCAGTTGGCAGGATATGGTGCTGCCAGAGAGCCACTGGGTCGGACTGGCCCTCGATGACATAGGTGTTTAAGAAAAGATATCGAAAAATAGTACGTGTTTAAGAGGAATAGCCATATATGAGGTGTACCAAGCTGATTCTCAATATTTTAGATGTGTAAGTTTGCATTGTATACATTAGATGCATAATCCCAAACAAAATATTTCATTTTTAACTAAAGGTTCCTCTCCTGCAATCCACCATTAGGAACCCAACCTGATACTTGGATGGGATTTTAGACATTTATGAGTCTGTTTTCAAAGAACATAAGATTATAAGATATTCCATACTGGGTCAGACCAAGGGTCCATCAAGCCCAGTATCCTGTTTACAGCAGTGGCCAATCTAAGTTCAAGTACCTGGGAAGTACCCAAACATTAAATAGATCCCAAGCTACTATTCCTTATTGATTACCGAAATAGCAGTTTATGGATTTTTCCTCTAGGAACTTATCCAAACCTTTTTTAAACCCAGTTATACTAACTGCTGTAACCACATTCTCTGGCAATGAATTTCAGAGCCTAACTATGCATTGAGTGAAAAAAAAATGTTCTTCGATTTGTTTTAAATGAGCTACTTGCTAACTTCATGGTGTGCCCCCTGATCCTTCTAATGTCTGAGAGAGTAAATAACCGATTTACATTAACCTGTTCAAGTCCTTTCATGATTTTCTAGACTTCTATCATATCCACCCTTAGTCGTCTCTTCTCCAAATTGAATAGCCTAACTTCTAGTCTTTCCTCATAGGGCAGCCATTCCATGCCCTTTATCATTTTGGTCACCTTTCTCCAGTGCACACAGTATTCAAGGTGCAGGCTTACCAAGGAGCGGTACAGAGGCATTATGACATCCTCCATTTTATTTGCCATTCCCTTCCTTAATAATTCCTAACATTCTGTTTGCTTTTTTTGATCACCACAGCACACTGAGCCAATGATTTCAATGTATTATCCACTATGACTCCTAGATCTCTTTCCTGGGTGGTAACTCCTAAGACAGAACCTAACATTGTGTAACGACAAAAAGGGTTATTTTTCCCTATATGCATCACTTTGCACTTGTCCTCATTAAATTTCTTCTGCCATTTGGAAGCCCAATCTTCCAGTCTCACAAGTTCCTCCTGCAATTTATCAAAATCTGCTTGAGATATAACTACTCTACATAATTTTGTGTCATCCGCAAATTTGATCACCTCACTCATCGTACACCTTTCCAGATAATTTATAAATATATTAAAAAGCACCGGTCCAAGTACAGATCCCTGAGGCACTCCTCTGTTTACATTTTTTCACTGTGCAAAGAACCTCTTGTTTCCTATCTTTTGTAATCCACAAAAGGACTTCACCTGCTATCCCATGACTGTTTAGTTTTCTTAGAAGCCTCTCATGCAGGAATTTGTCGAATGCCTTCTGAAATCCAAATACACCACAAATATTGGTTCACATTTCTCCATATTTATTCACCCCTTCAAAAAAATGTAGGAGATTTGTGAGGCAAGACTTCTCTTGCGTAAATCCATGTTGGCTGTGTCCTATCAAACCATGTCTATCTAAATGTTTTGTGATTTTATTCTTTATAACAGTTTCCACGATTTTTCAAGTTAGGCACTCTGGTTTATAGTTTCCTGGATCACCCTGGATCCCTTTTTAAATATAGGGGTTACATTGGCCATCTTCCAATCTTCAGGTACATCAGATGATATTAATGCTAGTTTACAAATTAATTAAAATAGGTCTGAAATTTCATTTTTTAGTTATTTCAGAACCCTGGGTTGTATACCATCCAGTCCAGGTGATTTACTACTCCCAGTTTGTCAATCAGGCCTACCACATCTTCCAGGCTGACCGTGATTTGGTCGAGTTGATCTGAATCATCACCCAAGAAAATCTTCTCCAGAAAGGGTATCTCTCCAACATCCTCTTCAGTAAACACCGAAGCAAAGAAATTGTTTATTCTTTCTGTGATGGCCTTATCTTCTGTAAGTTCCCCTTTAACCCCTTGATCATCTAATTGTCCAACCGACTCCCTCACAGGCTTTCTGCTTCAAATCTATTTTAAAATGTTTTTATTGTGAGTTTTTGCTTTATGGCTAACTTCTTTTCAAATTCTGTCTTATCCTGTCTTACCATGTCTTACATTTAACTTGCCAGTGCTTATGCTTTATCCCATTTTCTTCTGATGGATCCTTCTTCCAATTTTTGAATGAAGATCTTTTGGCTAAAATAGCCTTTTTCCTCACTTTATAACCATGCCTTCCTTCCACCTTTAATACATGGAATACATCTGGACTGTGCTTCTAGGATGATATTTTTTATCAATCTCCACACCTGTTGCATACTTCTTACCTTTGAGGCTGCACTTTTCAGTTTTTTTCTATTCTTCTCATTTTATCAGTTTCCCTTTTGAGGGTTTAGCAATAGAGCTGTGGATTTACTTAATGTCCCCCTTGCAGTCATTAATTCAGATTTGATCATATTATGATTATTATTTCCAAGTGGCCTCATCACTGTTACTCTCTCACCAAATCCTGCGCTCCACTGAGAATTAGATATAAAATAGCTCCCTCTCTAATTGGTTCCTGAGCCAATTGCTCCATCAAACTGTCATTTATTCCATTCAGGAACTTTATCTCTCTAGCATGCCCTGATGTTTCACTTACCCAGTCAATATTGGGGTAATTGAAATTTACCATTATTATTGCAGTTTGGTTAGCTTCCCTAATTTCTCTTAGCATTTCACTGTCCATCTCTCCATTTTGGCCATATGGACGGTAGTATACTCCTATCATTATACTCTTCCCCAACAATCAAGGGATTTCTTCCCATAAAGATTTGATTGTGCATTTAGTCTCATGTAGGACCTTTATCCTGTTGGTCTCTATCCCAGACATAAAGCGCCACCCCACCACCAAGATGCTCCTCTCTGTCATTGCGATATAATTTGTACCCCGGTATAGCACTGTCCCATTGGTTATCCTCTTTCCACCATGTCTCCAAGATGCCAATTAAGTCTATGGCATCATTCACTGCTAAACACTCTAATTATCCTATCTTACTTCTTAGACATCTTGTATTTCAAAGTTTGTTTTTTGTTTGTATTTTCATTCTGCTTTTTAATTGATAGGGATAAGTTAGAATTTTTTAGTTCAGGTGAGTTTTTAGTTACAGGCACTTGGACTACTTTTCTTATTATTGGAACCTCACTGTGGGGATGCCCTAATTCTAATGCATCATTAGTATCCTTTGAAGATACCTCTCTCCGAACCATGCGCTGCTGAGCGACTGTCGGCTTTCCCCTTTGTTCTAGTTTAAAAGCTGCTCTATTTCCTTTTTAAAGGTTAGTGCCAGCTGCCTGGTTCCACCCTGGTTAAGGTGGAGCCCATCCCTTTGGAAGAGACTCCCCCTTCCCCAAAAGGTTCCCCAATTCCTTACAAAACTGAATCCCTCTTCCTTGCACCATCGTCTCATCCACGCATTGAGACTCCGGAGCTCTGCCTGCCTCTGGTGACCTGCGCGTGGAACAGGGAGCATTTCAGAGAATGCTACCCTGGAGGTTCTGGATTTCAGCTTTCTACCTAAGAGCCTAAATTTGGCTTCTAGAGCCTCCTCCACCTTCGCACCAGATAGGCATGTTACCAGGCGATCCTCACGCCCTGTAGCCACCCAGCTGTCTACATTCCTCATAATCAAATCGCCAACTATGACGGCTGACCTAACCCCTCCTGGGCAGTAGCCTCCTTGGTGTGAGAGGACAATGCACCAACTGGAGAGCAGGTCCTTGCTACAGGATCATTTCCTACTGCACCAGGTTGATGCTCTCCGATCATGAGACCTTCTTCCTCCAAGTCAGCATCAGGGCTGCCAGTCTGAAGTCGGGACTTGGCTACTATGTCCCTGAAAGTCTCATCTATATTTTTATTTTTTATTTATTTTTATTTATTATATTTTTTTATATACCGACATTCATCTCAATTGAGACATCACACCGGTTTACATTCAGGTACTGTAGGTATTTCTCTATCCCCAGAGGGCTTACAATCTAAGTTTTTGTACCTGAGGCAATGTAGGGTAAAGTGACTTGCCCAAGGTCACAAGGAGCGACAGCAGGACTTGAACCTTGGTCTCCTGGTTCATAGTCCACTGTTCTAACCACTAGGCTATTCCTCCTCCCTCTCTGTCTGCCTCTCTGTCTGCCTCAGCTCCTCCAGGACTGCCACTCTTGCCTCCAGAGATTGGACTCGTTCTCTGAGAGTCAGGAGCTCTTTGCATCGGATGCAATATACAATTTCTCACCTGTGGGTAAAAAATCATACATATGATGCAAAAGACTGGGAGGTCCCCCTCTTGCTGCTGGACTGCTGCCTTTATTTTAAATTTGTTCAGTACCTTGTTAAGTTTTAGGTTGCTATGGGAGTAGGAATGCGTACAATTAGAATTCTTTAAATGTATTAGTGACCTAGAAGGGAATGATCAAACTCTTGATAAGGTGTGGGGAATTTCTGAGTTTAAGTTAAAAGGCTGATTTTTTTATTTTATTTTTTAAGTGTGAAAGTGACACCTGCCTATAAATTAAAGGATGAGCTGGGGAGGGTGGAATAGGGGTGAGAGGGTTGGGAAATACAAACACACAAACTTCTGTTTGTTGCCTGCCTTTCTGACTACCTATTAAAACAAAACTCACAAACTTCTGTTTGTTGCCTGCCTTTCTGACTACCTTTTTAAAACAAAACACACAAACACACTAAATAATATACCCCCAGTAGTTTTCTTCTCCACAATACTTTTAAGTTTTACAATTTCTCCAAGCGGTACTTATTTATTCTTTCCAGCCACCAGCAAGGTGATCCTCTCCTCTCAGTGCTCCCACTGGATTGAATTATGCTGAGTAACCAGGGAGTTAGCTGGCTAGATTACTTTAGTTTCTTGATTTTTTTTTTCAGTCACTTTTCTACATAAAATCAAAATGATTTACAATGTAAAAGACATTCATAATATTAAATCAGACTACATAAAACAATAATAAAACATAATAAAATCTACCCTGTACACAAATGTGGAAGAAGCAGAATGTATATATCTTAATAACCATATAGTAAACGTAAAGCTAAAAGAATCAATAAACTTACAGAATAATTTAGATCTCTTAGGCTGAAAATTTCATCCCACGGAGTGGTTAAATCTAGTCATCCGATTTCTCCCAGATTTGGCTGCTCTATGTATGGGGCAGGTCCTCGTCAGTGGGGAGGGGGAGGAGCTTAGCCGGCTAGTGCAGATTTACATTACTTGACAGCTGAGTTTATCCGGCCATTCCTGCATACTGGGCTAACTAGCTGATATCTAGCGGTCATGTCTTAGCCGGCTAGGTTTAGGGAGAAAGTTTTCAGCTGCAACCTATCCAGCTAAGGTAGGTCGCTGTTCAGTGGCATGTTGAAAACCCAGCCTCATAATGTTCAGAATCTATCCTGCTTTCTCCATGTATCATCTTAGAAATGTAACGTTGAGCGGGGATACACAACTGCACACCTGTGAAAGTTTGCCCCATTCTGTATATCAGGGGTAGCCAATTCCAGTCCTCGAGAGCCACAAACAGGCCTGGTTTTCAGGATCGCCATTGAATATGCATGAGATAGATCTGTATACAATGGAGGCAATGCGTGCTGCATATGATCCTTCTTGGAACCATGCAATAATGAGTGTACTTCAGGATGAGAGATTTGATAATTGCAGTGGATTATGGGCAAGGTGGTTCACAGCCAGCATAGGAAAAAAATGGTATAACTTATAAATGCAGATTCTGTAAAAGAGAACTAGAAACAGTTACACACCTCATTGCTGCATGTCAGGTGTTGATGACAGAAGGTCTGTATAGAGAAAGCTGTCACAGTTTATCCACTGGAAATTGTGTAAACACTATAACACTGCTGCACCAGAAAAGCTCTGGGATAACGACCCTGAGAGAGTTGTAAAGAACGAAGAAGCTGTGATCACCTGGGACATTCCAATTCCAACAGATACAAAGCTTGATGCAAGAAAACCAGGGACTGTGATAGAGGAGAAAAGCACAAGAACAGCATTACTGGTAGAAGTGTTTGCACCAAGCGACTAATCTGGGGATTGTATGGAAAAAGAGAAGAGCCCCAAGTATCAAATGACTCAATCAGAAACCAAAAAAATATGGCAGAAAGATACAGATATCGTTCCCCTGAGCTGATTGAAAAGAACTCCCAGGAGCATTGAGACATGTTGCCTGTGTTCGTGCCACCTCACGAACTCCAGAAAGAAGCTCTCTTTGCACCATGCAAGCATTAAGAAGGGCGCTGGCAGTAAATGTGAGACTAAGATCAGATTCAACGTATTCTGGTTTCCGAGCGAGGCTCATTCCTGTCGAGTTATGCATAAAATTAACCCAATTGGAGACATTACCCTGAGTGATTACTATTAAGAGGTATATTTATTTATATGTCGAGGGAGAGCAGCCTTATGTTAGCATGTGGTAAGTGTACTAAGTATTTTGGGGGGTAGTGATGGGAATAATGGGAAAAAGAAAAGCGGCTCATATCTCTGTAGATGCTGCAATGTTTCCAGGCATTATTAAGCCAACGTTGCAGGAAAAGAGTGCTAAACAATGGTGTGCTGTATGTTTGAATACAGTCATATATAATATATACTGTAGTATCGCCGTCTCCTGCTCAGCCTCCTCCACCTGTGGGTAACCATCTCCAAGGTCAATGTCACTGCTACTCCATGGACCATAAGTCAGCAGCTCTGACAAGCCACGTTAGCAGTCGTCTTCTCCCCGGAGTCCACAGCTGTCATCTTATTGATGTGCCAGGTTTGTAGCAAGCCCCGTCCTTCCCAGGCTTTCGCTGTGGCACTGCAGAGTAATAACACTGCCAAGTTGGATGTTAATGAAAGTTCTTGATGTGTATAATTGGAAATATGATGCATCGTCACCGCTCCTTTCCAAAGTAGTAATTTACATGTATATAGCATTTTTTTTTTTCAACCAAACTGAAGCCCCAACATGCTACATTTGGAGCTCTCTCTGGAAACACTGCCTGCAGCTTGGAGGGTGTCTAGCCATGGCGTGGTCCTTACTGTTGCTTCATTTATTTTTATTTTATTTATTTTATTTATTTATTTGTATTTTTCTATACCGGCATTCACGGAGTTCGTATCATGTCGGTTTACATAAAACAAGGGGTGAGAAATATATTATATCGTAAATAACTAATAACATAAGAGTATACATTAAAAAGTAAAACAAGTGCATGGAAGAAAAAGTTACAATAAAACGGGGGTCATTCTAACTGGGATTAGAGTTAGAGGAAAGATAAAAAGTTTAACAAGAAGTAAAACATTGTAATGATTGGTAGATAGTGACTTGGTAGATAGATAGATTGATAGATAGATAGATTGGTAGATAGTGCTTCATTGCAGTTGACTTGCCTGACGGACGCTGGCAGGGTCGGGTCCAGAACCCTGCAATCCTAACATGCTTAGGCTTTTCTGTCCCCTTGTTGTCACCAAGGTCGTATACTGGCCATGCGTTCCACGTGCCACCCTTAAATTACTGCGCAACATTTTTTAAGTCAGAAATCTGATTGCTCTCTGCAGCTTTCTTCTTTAAAAGATCCCAGCAATATTCAGGCACATTGTCTTGTTGCAGAAAAGGTCAGTTTATTATTATTATTTTTTTTTTTATGCTTGCACTCATACCCTGACATTTCTGACTGTTTACCTAGATTGAAAAGAATATCAAATGTAAGGTTGCACCGAAAAATACAAATAAATCCAAAATCCTAATCATTAGTCATATGAGGCTTAATTCACCCCATATTTGGGACTTAGAATAATTTACAGCCAAAAGATACTCAAGTGAGCTTGGCAAACAAAAATATCCTACGTTTTAAAAACCCCTCACAACTTCAGACATTGCCTATCTCAGAATTAAGCGAACTTTTCACTCATTATAAAGCCCCAACTGGCAGGTCCCCTATGACTTTTTGCTATTTTGGCTGAGGAAGCCCTAGCAGGACCGGGGCTTCCATAAGGCAAACGAGGTGGACACCTAGCAAGCCAAACGTTCGGGGAGCGGCAAAATCCCGCCCAACACAGAGGGGTGCTGTGCCAGCGCTGACATCAGCAAAGAAGGGAGCGTCGGGCTGGGGCCGCTGCCGCCAGCAGGAGGGAGCGCCGTGCTTGGGGGTAAGTTGGGGGTGAGGGGTGCATCGACCGAAGCCTCGCCTAGACACCAAAATACTCTTGCCGTAGGCCGTAGGCCTACGGCAAGAGTAAGTGACAGGGATCCTTTGTTATGGCTGTTGGCAGAACATCTGCTTTGCAGGCACATTATGTTTGTATATTGGACTATAAATATGCATGTTTTTATGGGAGCCGTTAAGGACTGGGATTATCCGGCATATCGGTGTTTAGAAATAAATAAACTGACTACCATGCCTAGGAGACCCAGAAAGCACGTGTCTCTCTAGAATTTATTCAGCACACCTCCAGGAATGCCTCTTTTGAAACCGGCCGAATATACCCCCCTCCGCGGGACACGGCACCCACTCTTCAGCCCGGACGGAGGAGAGAAATTTTGAGGCAGGCCAGTTTATCCAGGAAGGTGGCTTTGAAAATTGCTCTCAATATCTCTACATTTTGGAAGACTTGTTATCTCCCTAGTTTTGGCCAGGTGGGCATCATAATCTCTCTCTCTCTCTGCCCAGAATCACAGGGTGAGCTCTTTTCTGTTTTGTATCCTCTGTGGAATGGCATCGTCCTTCGATTATTTTATTTTTTAACAGTTTTTTTTATACCGACCTTCATAGTAAATAACCAAATCGGATCGGTTTACATTTAACAAGGGTATAACTGGAGTAACAATTCAAATTCAAGTAAACGAAAGATAAACAATAGGTAGGAATAAGTCAAAGTTACAATCAACAGGGAATGAGAACTTGGAAGCTTGCCACAAGCTGGAAAGAAGATAAGGCAGAAAATAAATATAAAGTGATACAATAGAGCGTACGGGTTAAAAGCTTAATGTTGCTTTAACCTGGAAGAATCAGAGTCCGTTCGTGAGTATAAATGCCAGGACGGGTAAGGGTGAAGGACAACTAATGATTGTCTGGTGGATCGGCGAAGGCTTGGTGAAAGAGCCAGGTTTTAAGTCTTTTT
Source organism: Rhinatrema bivittatum (assembly GCF_901001135.1). Classification (NCBI taxonomy): domain Eukaryota; kingdom Metazoa; phylum Chordata; class Amphibia; order Gymnophiona; family Rhinatrematidae; genus Rhinatrema; species Rhinatrema bivittatum. Next base: position 24,089,420 of record NC_042625.1, read on the forward strand.
CTAAAAGTTAAAAGGCAAGGCTCCAATCTGAGGTTTGATGGGATGCTATTCCAGATAGAAGGGCCAGCTATCGAAAAAGCTCTGTCTTTGGTCGTCGAGAGGCGTGAGGCTTTGGTGGGGGGAAATTTCAGAGTACCTTTGAGGTTATCTCTAGTAGGTCTGTTAGAGGAGTGGAGTTTGAATGGGATTTCCAGGTCGAGTTGAAGATGATGATGGATGGTTTTGTGAATTACGGTGATTGATTTGTATAGAATTCTGAAATTAACTGGTAACCAATGTAGGTTCCTGAGGATGGGTGAGATGTGTTCGCTGCGGCTGGTACTGGTCAGCAATCTCGCTGCCGAATTTTGTATCATCTGCAGTGGTTTGGTAGTGGATTTGGGGAGGCCTAGGAAAAGGGCACTGCAGTAGTCTATTTTGGCGAACAGTAGCGCTTGTAGGACTGTCCTGAAGTCATGGAAGAATAAGAGTGGTTTAAGTTGTTTTAGAACCTGTAGTCTGAAGAAACAGTCTTTGGAGGTTGTGTTGACCATTTTCTTAAGGTTTAGTCGATTGTCTAGTATTACCCCGAGATCTCTAACCTGCTTACAGGTAAAGTGAGAGATGTGTGGTGATGGTGGGGGGATATTGTTTTCATTTGAGGAGATGTGGAGCAGCTCTGTCTTAGAGGCATTGAGAACCAGGTTTAAGCTGTTGAGTAGATTAGTGATGGATAGAAGGCAGTTGTTCCAATGGGTGAGTGCTTTTGAGATTGATTCTGTTATCGGGATTAGAATCTGTACGTCGTCTGCATACAGATAATGAATTAGGTTGAGATCTGTTAACAGTTGGCAGAGGGGGAGGAGGTATATGTTAAAGAGGGTTGGAGATAGGGAGGAACCCTGAGGTACACCAAGAGTTGATTTTGTTAGGGGTGACTCTTTATTGTTGATTTTGACTTTAAAAGTCCTATTGCTGAGGAAGGACTTGAACCAGTTGTAGGCAGATCCGGAGATGCCGATATCTGCTAGGCGATCCAGCAGGATGGTATGGTTGACGGTGTCAAATGCCACCGAGATGTCTAACAGGACTAACAAAAAGGAGTGTCCTTTGTCTAACCCCATGATAATATGGTCAGTAAGTGAAATGAGGAGGGTTTCCGTGTTGCGTGATTTACGGAAACCATATTGCGAGGGGTATAGGATCTTGTGGTCTTCAAGATATTCAGAAAGCTGGGTGTTTACCAGTTTCTCCGTTAGTTTGGCAACGAAAGGAAGGTTAGAGATGGGTCTGAAGTTAGCTAGTACATTAGGGTCTAAGTTATGTTTCTTGAGGAGGGGCTTGAGTGAGGTGGTTTTTAGACTGTCTGGGTAGCTTCCTTGCGTTAGAAGGCTGTTAATGATACTGGTCAGAGGTCCTGAGATCGCATTTGGGATGAGAAGCAGGAGTCTCGATGGGATGTTATCAGCTGGATGGCTTGATGGTTTCTGTCTTTTTAGAAGGGATTCAATCTCTTTAGTGGAGATTGATTCGAAACTGTCCAATTTGGGTCTGGTAAGAGACTGGGGATTCTCAACTGACTTGAGAGGTGTAGTATTTGGAGGAAGGAGGGCGAGGGTATTTAAGATCTTCTGTTCATTATCCTTGGAAAGAGCTTGTTCGTCTGGAATAGGTGGGGGGGTAGATTTGGTGATTTGTGTTACATAAGCGAATAGGGCCTGGGCGTCATATTGGAAATGGTGTATTTTGTTTGCATAGTATTCCTTTTTTTTCTGTAGAATGGCGGTCCTGTAGTGATGTAAGAATCCCTTGTATGTTGAAAGGGTAGAGGTGTTAGGGGTTCTGCGCCATCTGTTTTCTTTATGGCGTAAGGCCTGTTTCATCTGTTTAAGTTCAGAGCTGAACCAGGGTTGATTTTCCTTTTTTGTTGGGTTGATTGATTTGGAGACTATTGGGCACCATTTGTTTGCGACTGCTTCAGTAATCTTTTGCCATGAGGATAGGGCTGAGTCGGGGTTAGCTAGGTCTAAGTTAGAGAGTTCTTTGGAAAGCTGATCACTGAGAGTATCAGATGGACATGCTTTCCTGAATTGAATGGTAGAGAGTTGTGGTGAGGTGTGTGTCTGTTTGTGTGTGGAGAAGGAAGATTCTATCAGGAAATGATCTGACCAAGGGATTGGGGTACATGTGGGTTCTACTGTGCAAGTGAAATTGGAGTTGATGAAGATTTGATCTAGAGAGTGTCCAGCTTTATGTGTGGGGCTGTTGATGGTCTGAGTGAATCCCATGGCGCCGAGGGTGGTAAGGAGGGCTTCGCAGTTCGCTGAAAGAGGTGTTGCATTTGTATGGAGGTTGAAATCCCCCATGATCATTGTTGGAAGGTCTGAGTTAATATGTTTCACGATGGATTCTATGAGGGGTGAAGGGTCCGTTTCTAGAACTCCCGGGGGAGCGTAGACTAAGAGTATTTGTAGATGTTTTGACTTGACTAGACCCAATTCCAATTTGGACTCTGTTTTGATTGAAAGTGCGGTCAGTCTGAGTTCTTTCTTGGATGCTAGAAGAAGTCCGCCTCCTCTTTTTTTGTGTCTATGGAAGGTGAAAATATCATATGTCTGGATGGGTAGTTGGTTGGTTAAGGCTATGTCCGAGTTTTTTAACCAGGTTTCTGTGATGGCACAGATGTCTGGGTTGGAATCCAAAAGGTAATCATTGATTACACGGAAAGGGTGGCGCGGGGGAGCTTTGCAGTGGCTGTCGTACCTGCTGTGTGAGTCTTTCGTGCAGCCACCACGTTTTCTGGGTTTAGTCACATAAATTCAGCAGAAGAATTCTTATTTCAAAGATTCCATGCCCTTTAGGAGAAAGTGCATGAGCTATTAATGAAAATTAATTTGCTGAAAATGTTCGGCTTACATTACTTGCCTGTTTACATTTTAGAAGTTGGAATACCACAGTAATATCTAAGGATTAAAGGAGGTGATAATGTTGCAAAACTCAGTCAGGTTGTGGAGATTAGAATTTAGATTGCCTGAATTGAAGATAAAATGTTAAAATTTGCAAAACTTATTGGGAAATTCTGGGGAGTTAGTTGAGGTGAAATGTAGGCGTTCATTTGAATTTTTTTTTTCAAACCAAACTATTACTTTCCCACATTTATGTACAGAAGCTTCTGCTGGACTTGGACTTGTGTACACCACTGTGATGCTGGGAATGTTGTTTGCAGGATTCTGTTGTCCTTGACCAAACACAGCTGCTGGATCAAAATAGCGAGCCCTTTGGAAAGGAAAGGAGGCTACCTAGCACTATTCGTGATCCTGGAGCTGTTTGTGCAAAGCTTCTGATCCTGCTGAACCGAATGTGCGTTGCATTACCCAAGGTTCCATAAATCCCCTGGTAAATGTAATGCACTGGCAGGCAGCACATTGCCTCTGGGGTGGACTAACATGCCTGCACCCGTAATATTGATAGTTTTAAGTATAGATACTAGCACCTTGCAGATAAGTTGTAACACGCTGATGCACAATGTTTGCAAAACAATGAGAAAAGTGTCATATTCTATGCCAGCCATCAGCATGAGCCTCAGAGTGGCATATTAGAGACTTAAAACAAAGCTGTAGCTTTTACCATTTTAAAATAGCAAAATGAGCTTTGTGCTTTGGTGTGTGTGTGCGTTTGGAGGAAAGAGGCATTTGGCTCAGGTGGCTGCTGAATTACAAATGACTGCTTTGCTTTTGTTTTGAATGACAAGCAATTTAAATTCAGTCATCTGTGGAAGCCTGGGAGTGTTTTCTCCCAGGAAAGATTCCTTTTGAATTTGAGAGATTGCATCTGATGGCCCCCTTTGCCAAAGCTGAAAGGTAGAGCATTGTTTGATAGCTGGAAAATCACTGCTTTGATGTAATTCATTTGATGGCATGGCCGACAGGATCTCTGCCAGCCTCAGGAAGAGGGAGGCAGGGACGTGCGAATGCCCTTAAAAGAGGTCCAGACCTGTAGAACAGCCCCAACAGTTTGTCGTGCCACTTTGACCAACCATTTAGAAAAATTAAAATTAATAAAGGAGCATACGTGGCAAAGTCAGCATTGGTGGCTCAGAGAATTCCAAGCAGATCTCAGGAAATCCCCTCTGGACTGTTCAGTTCCAATGCCGATTTTATTTTTCGGGTTGCCCCTCCAGCCTCTGTCAGGAAAATTCTGCCAGGTTTTCCCAGAGGCCCTGGGGGAAAATCTGCATTTGCCGTGGAACTGGAGCCAGGCTTGGAATCCTCCTGGTACAAGTTTGGCAGCAAATTGTTCGCACGTCCCCGGCAGTGGGGAAAGTCCAGTTCTGTCCCAACGCCAAACCTTTGCAGACAGAGGTGGCTTGTGCTGCAGTCCATGCTGGCAAAGACTAAACCAGGCACTGAATGTTGCTTATCTTTAGAAGCTACGCTGCCCTGTTCACAATTTGATGGCAATTTTTAGTAGCCTGCCTAAGTGCAGAGTCCGTAGGAAAAGTATCAAGCCTTTGTCTGCTTTTCTGCAGCCACCTTTCTTTCCATAGAAAATAATGCGATGGTCGTGCGCTATTCTCCCCCCCCCCCCCCGTGGGTAAAGGTTGGCACGTGCTGGCACCAACCACGCAAGTGCTTTTCGTTACTCAGAGGGAGGGCTGTTTCTCAGTCGGCCCTCTTTCTTACCCAGGGGAATGGCTTTTCAGGATTGTCCTCAAAATAACGGCCTATCGCGAACGGAGGAGTACGCATTACCTCGTGGGGAACGTGCAGGCGTAAATGCGGAAACCTAAGTCGCAGTATTTAGACTGCAGGATATGCGCACCCTCTTCTAGTGGAGCAAACCAGATTCTAACTTTGAAGTCGCGCATAATAGTTGTAATCAAACCAAATGCCACCAGCAAACCCAGGCCATGTGGCAGTGAGCAGGGAGCCTGATGCTCTGTGCCAAAGAGGAAGGAGAGCGGCAACTAAGGCCTTTCAGCGCCTGGCGCAGTCGCCCCCTGCATCCCCAGTCCCCGTTCCTCTCTCCCTCCACTCTGATCCCCTGCTTTTTTTTTTTTGCTCTCCCCCTGCTTTCCTCCCGACCCAGGTGGAAAGAGGAGAGCGACGCTTCTTCATCTGTCGCTAGCCCACTCTTGCGTTTCACTCATTCTTGCTGCCCCTCCCCCCAAGGGGCTTTCCGCCCTGGGCAGCTGCCCCTCTCGCTCACCCTTAGTTAGGGCCAGTGCTGGCATATCTGCTGCCCTGTGCGAAAAACTGCTGAGCTGCCCCCTTCCACCCCCCCCCCCCCCCCCCCCCCCGTTTCTTTTTATTCAACACAACATTTTTGTTGAATTCCCCAATAACCAGTGCACAATGCATCTGACGAAGTGAACTATCCTGGAAAGCTCATGCGTTAATAAATTGGTTAAGGCTATAAGGTGCCAGCCGACTCCTGTCACTTCAGCACACAACAGAAACTGCCAGTCTTACGCTCTGTCCCCAATCCCACTTCCGTGGACAAAAAAAGCCCTGCTCCCTCCGGCAATCAAAGCTATGAAAATGAACACACTCCCCCGAAACTATTTTACCCCATCCACAGGTCCAAAATGTTTAAATTGTGAAGGAATGATCCCCAGGTGCTCCTTCCCCACCTACCGGTACATAAAATTGATGCTGGCTGGGCCCTTTAGCCAGCACCAGTTTGTTTTACAGAAAAACATGCACTGCTGTGGTGCCAACCAGAAAACCTTGCAAAAAAAGACACTTGGGACCCATTTAAGCCTATTGTAATGCGTCATTGGTGTGGGTTTGGCCCTTGGACAGCCAACAATATAGTAAAAATCCCATACCAGAACAGTACTAACTGCAAGCACTCAAACAGGAATAACATTATCTATGAAAAGGCAAAAATTACACCAGGCTCTAACACCTCCTATTAGGAACGCAGAACAAACCAGTCTGCTCTAATTTCCTGCATACAAACTGCTCATGCTAGAGGAATACCTCACCTCATTTACACATGCAGAACACAGACAGACCCTCACCAAATACAGAATAAAGAGACCATAAATATAAATAGAAGTGTAGAGACAGAAACTGACCTGGAGACTGCAAGAAGCTAGATTCTGTATGCAATGAAGCAATGGAAAATCATCATGAAACATCACCAATCCTCATAAATCAAACAATAAAATCAAGAAATATAAACCAATCATAATAAGCCATATTAATAAAAAGAATATTGCCAAAAAGATGACAAATAGAATAGCATCCAATAATTAAGAATCCATATAAAAAGTTTTAAAAATTTCTAAATGGCAAAATAAAATATTTCAAAATAGCAGACACATCAAACACCTAATAATTAAAACATGAAGGGAAAAATACTCGCTTCCCATACCTGAAAACATTTTATGAGCTTGTCATGGATTAGTGGGGGTGGCAAAAAATTTTCACTTCCCCTCCCAAGACAGACTCCCATTCACACACAACACACCCATTCCCCCCCCCCCCCGGAAGACATTCATATCCACCCATCCAAGACAGGCCCCATTCACACACAACACAACACCTTCCCCCCCCCATGAAGACATTCATATGCACCCATCAAAGACAGGCTCCCATTCACACACAACACACCTATTCCCCCCCCATGAAGACATTCATATCCACCCATCCAAGAAAGGCTCCCATTCACACACCCATTCCCCCCCCCCCCCCCATGAAGACATTCATATCCACCCATCCAAGACAGGCTCCCATTCACACACAACACATCCATTCCCCCCCTCCCCCCATGAAGACAGTCATACCACCCATCCAAGACAGGCTCCCATTTACACACAACATACCCATTCCCCCCCATGAAGACATTCATATCCACCCATCCAAGACTGGCTCCCATTCATACACAACACACCCCATTCCCCCCCCCCCCCATGAGCGACATTCATACCACCCATCCAAGACCGGCTCCCATTCACACACAACATACCCATTCCCCCCCATGAAGACATTCATATCCATCCATCCAAGACTGGCTCCCATTCATACACAACACACCCATTCCCCCCCCCCCCCATGACGACATTCATATCCACCCATCCAAGACAGGTTCCCATTCACACACAACACACCCATTCCCCCCCATGAAGACATTCATATCCACCCATCCAAGACAGGCTCCCATTCATACACAACACACCCATTCCCCCCCCCCATGAAGACATTCATATCCACCCCATCCAAGACAGGCTCTCATTCACACACAACACACCCATTCCCCCCCCATGAAGACATTCATATCCACCCATCCAAGACAGGCTCCCATTCATACACAACACACCCATTCCCCCCCCAATGAAGACATTCATATCCACCCATCCAAGACAGGCTCCCATTCACACACAACACACCCATTTGCCCCCCCCCCCCCTGGAAGACATTCATATCCACTCATCCAAGACAGGCTCCCATTCACACACAACACACCCATTTTCCCCCCCCCCCCCCCCCATGAAGACATTCATATCCACCCATCCAAGACAGGCTCCCATTCACACACAACACACCCATTCCCCCCCCATGAAGACATTCATATCCACCCATCCAAGACAGGCTCCCATTCATACACAACACACCCATTCCCCCCCCCCCCATGAAGACATTCATATCCACCCATCCAAGACAGGCTCCCATTCACACACAACACACCCATTCCCCCCCCCCCCCCCATGAAGACATTCATATCCACCCATCCAAGACAGGCTCCCATTCACACACAACACACCATTCGCCCCCCCCCCCCCCCTCGGAAGACATTCATATCCACCCATCCAAGACAGGCTCCCATTCACACACAACACACCCATTTGCCCCCCCCCCCCGGAAGACATTCATATCCACCCATCCAAGACAGGCTCCCATTCACACACAACCACACCCATTTCCCCCCCCCCCCCCCCATGAAGACATTCATATCCACCCATCCAAGACAGGCTCCCATTCACACACAACACACCCATTCCCCCCCATGAAGACATTCTTATCCACCCATCCAAGACAGGCTCCCATTCATACACAACACACCCATTCCCCCCCCCCCCCCCCTCGGAAGACATTCATATCCACCCATCCAAGACAGGCTCCCATTCACACACAGCACACCCATTCCCCCCCCCCCCCAATGAAGACATTCATATCCACCCATCCAAGACAGGCTCCCATTCACACACAACACACCTATTTCCCCCCCCCCCCATGAAGACATTCATATCCACCCATCCAAGACAGGCTCCCATTCACACACAACACACCCATTCCCCCCCCCCCCCATGAAGACATTCATATCCACCCATCCAAGACAGGCTCCCATTCACACACAACCACCATCAGGCAAGCTCCCATTCACTCATCCATGACACGTGCCAAGCGGGGTCCTATTCACAACCACTCATCTCAGGCAGGTTCCGATTCTTACACACACACACACCCATCGCCCCCAGGGCAGGTTCCCATTCACCCTCAAACACATCCATCCCCGCCCCCCCCCCCCCCCCACAGGCAGGATCCCATTCACACCCAACCACCCTCCCATCTCAGGCAGACTCCCATTCACAACCACTCATCCCAGGCGGGTTCCCATTCTTACACACACACACCCATCGCCCCCAGGGCAGGTTCCCATTCACCCTCAAACACATCCATCCCCCCCCCCCCCCCCCCCCCCCCACAGGCAGGATCCCATTCACACCCAACCACCCTCCCATCTCAGGCAGACTCCCATTCACAACCACTCATCCCAGGCAGGTTTCCATTCTTACACATACACACCCCCAGGGCAAGTTCTCATTCTCACGCATGCACACACACACATGCACACGTTCATTCACATACATACACATCCATCCCTTCCCCAGGCAGGTTTCATTCACATATATACACACACATCTAAAACCCCCAGGAAGGCTTCATTCACATAAACACACACAACTTCTGTGCAGGCAGGATCCACGGGTCTCTCTTGCTACTGCTGCTACCCAGTGACTCGTTCCTTGGAAGAATGCAAGATTCATCGCAGAGCTCTGTTGGCATCCTTCCTGTGGCTCCTTCTCGTGTGCAGGCCAGCCTGCGGTACTCAGCACTCGCACTTCTAGCACTTCCTGTATGCTCATCTCATGCATTGCGAGATGACCATACAGGAAGTGCTAGCACCATTAGTATTGAGGGCCGCAGGGCTGGCAGCAAACAAGGAGGCACTGCAGAATGAGCTCCTGTTTTCTTCGGCTGCTGCTGATGACTGCACGGGCCTTTGCATTTTTCTACTGCCAGTGGGATGGGATCCACCGGCAGCCGCATGAGCCTCTGCATTCTTCGCCTCTCACTGCTCCCTGTCCTGGGCCCCCTTCCATTGCAGTCGCTGCCCTCCCAGGGTGCCGCCTCATGCAATTGCATGGTTTGCATACCCGGTAGCACCAGCCTGGTTATGACCCTGGAAATACCGTGGTTTTGATCTCTGTGCTACAAATTGTAAAGCTCTTTGCAAATTTTCAAATAGGGCTCCGGAGTGCATGTGTGCGCATTTCTACATGTAGGTGTTCCCCCAGCTCTCCCAAATCTGTGACCTATACAGTCCTTCACGAGATCTACAATACATTGAAAATTGTTAGGCACAAAAAGATATATATATATTTTTAAAATAGGTATAAACACAGCAGGTTTTTTTTTTAATGTTCTTCTTCCCAAGCCCCATTAAAAAAAGCCAGTGAAAATTATTATGGGGAAGACTGTCAAGTAAACATCCAAGGATGCATTGTGGTATAATAATTATGTTATACAGGTGCTGTTTCTCCCTTTTAATGCGTCTACAGATTATTTGTGCATTTTAATATCACAGCTTACACCCATTGGTATTGTCAGGAATAGCTAAAGGAACCTTTTATCTCTTATAATGTTAACTATAAATTGTTTCTGTTAAGAACCATCTAATGTAAATTATAATCAAAAAGAAATACACTGCCTTTATTTTACATTTTCACCAGCATGATGGTTAATAATGTCCGTACAGTTTTTAATAGGGTAGAAATCTTGTCCATGGCACGTTACATCCCTGACGTTCCATTTCTGTGTGTCTTTCATCTGAAGGATATATCTATATATATATTTTCTTGCTTTTGCAAGTATTACGAGAGATAATAGCTGTATCCATCAGTAACAGCAGGATACATCAGTAGACTGTGTCTCCCAGTAGAATATCTATCATATTTGGAAATGTAATCTTTCATAGCTGTTTTAAACAAAGGCAATTTGTTAATGAAGAGCTCTCTTCTAGAAATCAAGTATTTTATAAGCTCGAACCGAGAATGGAATTGAATCATTGAGCCTTACAGTCGTTTTATGGTGCCATCCTGAAAGTTAGCTGTGTAGGACTGGGTTCGCTAAGGAAACGGGGGGGAATATAGTCCTAAGAGAAAACCCTTTTTTTAAAAAAGAAATGTCCTTCCAAAGTTTGAGAGTTACACTGCTGGCTTCCAGGTAACTTGGCAGTGGGATCTGACAGAACACGGACATTTGGACCCTCCCTGCGGGGAAGTTGAAGCAAGACCAGAGCCAGAGAGGGCCATGGTACGCCTCACCTTTCAAACTGCCCTGAAAGTAATGTTTGTGGGTTTTTTGTTTTACTATTATTTTCTGCCCAGAAGGCTGGTAGGTAGCACTCTTTATTTTTTTTTGTGTCGTGGCATGGCCAAATTTCAAGTCAGCCGTTTCACATGCCGCCTTAGTTGGTGGGATTGTAGCAAGATTGGGCTCTTCAGCTACCAAAGTGGAGGCAGGCTTCACTTATTAAGTTTGCCACACAAGCTGAAAACTATTGTTGCATAGTCCATAAAATCCACAAAATGCCCTCCTGCCTCTGAAGCAAGCAGCAGACTCGAAGTTGAGCAGAAAGAGAACGGGCTCTGTCCTTGTCAGTAGACGTTGCATTTATCAGTATATTGTAAAACACTAAAAAAAAAAAATGTTGAACTTAAGACGTAGTTTTGTACATGCTGTGCCTGTTTAGAATTAAGTGCAAGTTGTCACTTATTCGGGTTTGAGGAATTCTAGTAGCTGGACCTGCCCTGAGCAAACCTGGATACTTTTTACCGGAGCAAGGTATAAGAGCTCGCTAGATATGCTGGACGTGAGCTTCAAAGGCCACACTGATCCCTTCAGGCATGCACAAGGTCACGTCTGAAGAAGGCAGACCTCCGAAGTCTTGCCATTTCATGCCCGTTGGCATATTTGGAGAATTTGCATTGGTCCCTGATAGAAGGTACTTCAGCTTAACGGACGGTACTCAAGGGCTTCAGCGTCTGTTGTGGTGTTGTACTTTAATGTTCTCCTAGATTTTACAGATGATGCATTTTTCTAGAGCTGTTTAATTATTTCATCTTCTGCTCTTGCTGTTACACTACCTCCATGTTAGTGCTTTTGTTAAGGCAGACGTGTCCTCCATTCATGCGTCTGCTTCCTGACTGTGCTGTTATCACAGCTAATATCTGAACGCAGCCTCCATGATTGCAATCAGGTTGCAATACCGATTCTTTTTTTTTTCTTTTACATTCATTTCTTTTGGTTTTTCGTGTTCTCAAGTCTTGGTTTTCCCACACAGAAACTTTTCTGTCACTGTAGTTTCAGTTCCCCTTTATTTTGTTAATAAGGCTGTGAGGTGTAAATATAAGATGTTCCATTTAGCAGGATTCTCAGTTGATGCCCTGCAATGTACTGAGACCCCATGTTACTGTCACACCTGTTATTTTAATCCTAAAATGTCACAAAGCGCTGAGCTCTGCTATTCTGCTATTCACCTTCTGCATTTTACAGTTTTGGGTTACTGTACTCTAAAATAAATGGCTCAGAATATTACTTTGCTGTTAAAGAATGTGAAAGGTTGGCTCAGCTTTATTCTGTTTATTGCTTACCTATATATGATGTGAAACTGCAAGGAAGAAGACTCAGGAGCAATGCTGGGAAATATTTCTTCACAGAAAGGGTGGTGGATGCATGGAAAACCGTACGGAAGAGGCGGTGAAGGCAAGAACAATATTGGAATTCCAAAGGGCATGGGATAAACACTGTGGATCCCTATTGGCTAGAGGATGGAAGTAAAGAAATGGGGTTAACCTCTGTTACATTTAAAGGGTTTTTTGTATTATTTTATTTATTTTTTATTTATGTTCTGCCTTTTGGCACTTCAGAGCAGATTGCATTCAGGTACTGTAGGTGCATTTCTGAATGGGGGTAACCTGCAATGGTTACTACCCTTAACAGAAGGTATGGGGGTAACCTGCATGGAGTTATTACTCTAAGCAACTTGCTGGGGAGAATGGATAGACCATTTTGGTCTCTTTCTGCCATTATTAACTATGTTACTGTACAACCGAAGAGCTCTAACATGGCAATATACAATCTACTTAATATTCCACTAGGGCGCTGGTAGTCTCTTTCAGTCCTCAAGGGCTGCAAATGGGTTGAGTTTTCAGGCTATCCCCAATGAATAGGCATGAGATAGATTTGCATGCACATTGCCTCAGTTTTATGCAAATCTATCTCATGCATATTCAATACGGATATCCTGTGGTTATCGATGACTGGAGATGAATACCACTGCACTAGGGCTTTCACAGTGATTTACAAAGAGTGACACATAATAATCTAGCAACTTCCTGCGAGATTAAGCCATTGAAGCAATCCTATAAGGAAAATTCTCTTACTTTTCCTAAGGCCCAGTTCTTATTACTAAACCTGAAGCTTGGGACCCTCACTTACCTTTTCATTGTTCTCTGTATGGCTCTTTGACACTATGGAAAAAGCAATATATCTGAGAATATAGGAGTGCTTGAACTTTAGCTTTTAGTTTACTGTTAGATTTGATTATGCAGGTCTTTGATGATATCAGGATTTATTATATATTTTTATAATAAAAACACAATAAATACCTTTATAGTAAATTTTACAGTAAAGTATAATTCTAATATTTAGTTTTATTATTTTTGCCTATTTTTCCAGATGTTTTCTGATATTGATTTTAAATTGTTATATTTTGTTGTTGATTTATTGTATTTTGCTTGAGCGTCTCTAATGGAAAAGCAGATTACAAACAAATATGATTTCAGTTATTAGCCAGGTAGACTTAGGGCTAAGTCAGTTATCTCTGGGAGTGAGCAAGAAGGAATGGATCTGCTCTTTGGAGTCTGTCAGATACTTCCGTGTGACCCAGATTGACCGTTCAGAGACAAGATGCCGGGCTCGATGGATCTTTGGCCTGACCCCACATGGCACATCTTATGGTCCTATTCTTTATATCCACTTTCTCCTGCTCCGCTGGACCTCCAGCTCATTTGGAACTGGCTTCTGAGTTGGGCTACAGTGTCATGACACTTCATGCACATTTACCTGGGGTTTTGCCCTCTTTTACTTCGCCTTCTATTTGCTGTGGCTCAGTCATTGCGCCAGAGGTCATGCACCGCGGCTCCCTCTCAAACCTTTAATTGTGGGCCTTCAATCCAGATAGAAAGTGTCAGCGTTGAGTAATGACTCCTCTCGGAGGCTGTGAAATGGGCTTCTAGAGCATTTCAAGCGCCCGACGGCCCGGGGGCAGAGTCCTGGCCTGGGAATGGGGCCCATGCCCTCTGCATGGCAGTGTGTGGCAGTGCCCGCTGAGCCACTGATCTGTCCCTGAACTTTAGGTTTTAAAGAAATAAGAATACATGCATGGGGCTCCTTGGGACCTAACTCGGTGGTAACATAATTTTCTGGACAGCTGCACTGGGGTTGAGATTTGAACTCCACTAAGTATTGATTAGAAGGAGTCATATAATAAGTCTCTCAAACTGATGGCCAACCTTCCCCTCCTTCTTCTGCAGTAAAATACAGGATAGTTTTGATGTTCTTCTGCTTCGTGAATGAAGGCAGAACATTTTAACTTTTTAAAAATTATTTATGTATTTATTTTTTACTGATTGGCATGTGGAGAGAAGGGAGACCGTGACTCTGCAGGGGCACCAAAGATATTGACAGATCGTGAGAAGCAACAATCAGTCTTCAGAGGTCTTGACAGTTTGAGTGGCAGCTGGGGGAGGGGGAGATGCAAGCTAGATAAAGAATCAAGCCCTAAAACACTGTGTGGTGATCTGTCTCTGTTTTGCCACTTAAATGATTCTGAGTTGAAGCGATCCTGGAGGGAGAATGTTGCATGTTGTTATCTCCCTTGCCTGACAGATGTGATGCAAACATCTGGTATTTCAGCCTTGAAACAAAGTTCCTTCCACGTGAAGTTTACAGATTTTACCCTCGGAAAGCAGACGCCAATTCCACTCCAGAAATTCAACAAGCTCTTCTTGTCCTGTCATGATATCCTGCTGGACAGATGTATCACTGATTATGTTATATTATGTTATATTTATATATAGCCTTAAATGAATGAAGCTCAACCCAAAAGCAGTTAACAACCAAGTATTGAAAAAATCATACTAAAATATCAACAAAATACATACATAGCAATAAAAATAAAAGCACATTAGCAATCGGGAAACATAGCTCGAACCCAGCAGAGCTGTAATTAATAATAAGCAGCCAACCCACAGTTGCATACTGTCTACAAGCCCAAGCACCACTCCTAAAGACTATCAAATTCCAATCCCCCCCGATCCTCCCAGTTGCTCCCAAAGGAGTGACCCCTCTTAGGTTTACACCTACTGGAGCAACCCACCCTCACAGCAGGGGGTGGCTTAAGTGGGGAGAAGGTGGCAACACAACAGGCAAACCATCGGGAGCAGCTTGAAGGGTGACATTATTAGGTGGGAACAGAGCTCAGTCCTGGAAATCTACCATAGGAATTCCCCCATGGCTTCTGTGAGATCTCTACAGTGGTAGCGTCTTCTCCCTGCAGTGGGGGTGAGGGTGGGGTCACTGATTGTACAACTGTTCTGCTGGCTATCCACTAAGAAAACTTAGGGGAATGTCTTTTAATTTCAAAAAGGCTTTACGAATATTTCTATCCTGTTAGTCCAAAATTACTTACTCCTAATGGGTAACAGAGTGAAAGTAAACATACAAAATAACAAAACTGTGCAATATTACAATAACATAAAATATCAAAATAAAAATTAAATTAAATTGAAATAATAAAAATAAAATGCAAATATAAAAAGAAACCCAACTTTCCAATCTTGCTTTACGACCAAAATCGACCACATTCAAGGTGGAAAGGCCTGTATGTTACTGGCAAGCTTGATGGGAATAAAAGGCTCTGACTTTTTTCCTAAAGGCCAAATAATCGGATTCTTTCGGAAGGTTCACAAGTAAGAACTTCTATAATAAAGTACCTGCTAACAAAAAGGCTCGTTGATAAGCAAGCCTGTCTCACAGAAAAAAATAGCACAGAGAAGGTTTGTATTAAGGAGGGACATATTCCCGCACCAGCCCTGTCAAGTAGCCAGGACCAGTCACAGACATTAGTGGCCCTGAAAAGCAAAGTGAACACCTTCCATTTTATCCACCATAGAATGGAGACCAGCAGAGCTGGAGAGATGCGACCTCTTGAGCTATGCTCCCTGTAACCATGCAGGCATCACGTGGACTATGTTAGCCCGCTGCAAAAAAAACAAAAGAGGTAAAAGAGGAGCAGCCAAAGTAGTTGGCGAGCTGCACCAGAGAGTGTAATTGTCAAATGGCCCACATAAGAAAGCTGGCAAAAATGCATGCAAGTTGCATCAATTTTCAAAGCAGACTTGCATGCATAAGTCCGCTTTGAATATTATCCTAACAAATCTACCCCACACGAGGTATAACTGCTGCAAAATTTTCCTTAAAGCTGAAGCAAGTACCACTGAATTTTACAAAATCTGCAGAGAAGTCCAAATCCCACCCCCAGGAAAGCCTCTGCTCAGTTTGCCTATGCGGACAGAGGCGCTTAACTTTACCCGTTTATTGGGCAGCCAGTTTCTGAAAGGCCACTCCTGCGGGAAAAACACTGCCTTATGTGCAGACGTCCCTTTGTAAGGCTCTGTCTGAGGACAGACCCCAGTAGTTCCAAAACATTGCAACTTTAAATATTTCGAGGTCGATATTCGGCCGCTGTCCGGCTGAACAAGTCCAGATAAGTTTGAGTTAGTTGGATAAGTTTTTATTTGGCTAACTTTAGACCTACTTGATAGGAGGTCTGAGTTATCCGGCTGAGTTATCTGGCTCTGCCTGAATATTGCCACTCATCCAGTTAAGTTAGCTGGATAAGTGGCCACACCCTGGAACGCCTCTGTCCTACTCACCACTTATCCAGATAAGTACTTAGCAGGGAAAACAGTTGTCTGGCTGAATGCGGCCGGATATTTAAATTCCATTACTTAGCTGGATAAGTTCAGACTTATCCGACTAAGTGGTGCTGAATATTGGGCTGTGATTTGCTTTACTAGTAGCTGATGCCATTTATAATTTGTTTGTGACAACACAGTCAGATTGGAGCAATGGGATCCAGCTAATGTGATGCAACTCAAAACACTTCTAGAGGTGGATGCTGCAAGGAGGTGTTAGAGAACTGCTTGAGTTCTTTAAAAATGCTGTAAAAGTGATATTTACAATGTTAAACTGGCTAAATACTGGCCATTGCCTTTTTTTTACTTTGGAAGTAAAAAAGGGCAGAGTTTTCTGTGTAGTAGGTCACATTTCAGGGTAATTGAAATATTGTTGAAGAGATTAAAATGTCTTCTTTCTCTCTTAGAACCGGCAAATATTTACTATTTTTCTTTCTCATTCCAACTTCCCATAGATTTTTGACTTCTTCATGGCTTTGTGGTTAAAGGACTTCCAAGTGTGTTTTCTAATCACAGGTTCCATGCAGAAAGCTACATCTGATGCTCTGTGCTGCCTTCCCATTGCATTCCTTGTCTGCCTTCCATGGGGAGGGAGCAGGGGCAATGTCTGATTGCGCGTCACAGCCCCATCAAACGGCCTTACCCCCTGTGTCAGGTGGAGAGATCACAGAGATGAGACTAGAGACCGAGAACATGACGGCAGATAAGGACCACAAGCTCTGTGATTCCTCAGTGCCCACCCAGCTTCAGACTTTCCCTTCGCATTTGTGCAATTCATGAAACTCTGGGAGGCTGTTCCATGAATCCAGCATCCTTTCTGGGAAGAAATATCTTTATTACTCCAGAGTCTACCCCCTTTGAACCCCATAACACAAAAATGTGTTGCTATGTGCATTGTTTGTACAATGAGACATTTGAATGTCTGTGTCTCCTCTTTCTTCTTACATCTAGGACAAAATAGTGTATGTCTATGTATGTATGCATTTATTTCTTTAGGACTTCACCTCATAGGATTTTTGGTAGCCTTTCTTCGGGCATCCTCTTCTCTGTCTATAGCCTTTTGGAGATTTGGCCCCCAGAACTGGTCCCGGCAATGGATCTGCCTAAAGGAGGCAACATCCGCTCCTTTATTCTTCTGGGAATTCCTCTCCCTATGCAACCTACAAGCTCTCACCACTGCCTTGTCACACGTTTTCCTCCCTCCAGATTGTCAGGGACGATCACCCTGAGATGCTTTTCCTGTTTGATGCACGTCAGTAGCTTAGCCTACGTCATGCACTCCTCTCTTGGATTACTGCACCTCAACCTCATGACTATATCCTTTTTTTCTTTCTTTTTTTGCGTTAAATATTAGCTGCCAGACTCTGGAGCTTTCTTGGATCATTTCTCATTTTTTTCTTGGAATTGTTCTGACCCTCATCCAAAGTTCTAACATTTAAACCATTGTTTCTCCTTTAAAAAAAAACCAACTTTAATTTTACGGTTAACAGAAAATTCTTAACTATATGAGATTGCTGTTAACTAGAGGGAGCATCTGTTTTTTTTATGTTATGTATTAATTTATCAAATAAAATACACACAAAATATGATTCAACTTTCACTTTTTTATCTTGCTTATTGATCTGTTAAATAGGTAGTTGTTTATCATTTTGGCCACAGTTAAAGCGAAAGACATCAAAATCATATACTAATTCATAAATCTGACATAGCCTTTGCCATTCTGATTCTGTGAATTAAAATATGTAGTCACAGATTGCTTTTCTGTATCAGTCTAAAAATTGCCGTGATTTACAGTTCCGAGATCTAGTTACTTAATTCTGTTGATGGAGACCCAGAAATCGCACACACTCGCACACACACCTGTTTTCTCTGTCTTTTTCCATCATCTGTTATAAGACGCTTATATGTGTAAACCTTAAGTCACTATATTCCTCAGTGCCTCCGTGTACCAAATTGTCTGATAACCGGGTAGAAGTGCTAATTATAGTACATAGCTTGCCATCTCCCTAGGGCAGGGATTTTGCAACTGCTCTGTACAGTGCTGAGTACATTGACAGTACTGTATAAATAATGAATAATATTTTAGTTATTTCTTTGAGCATTCCTTTCTCAGTTGGGCCTATTCAAATAGGGTATAATGTGCCAGCACCAAAACTCTTTTAAGAGAGAGATTGGGTTGGAACTGGTGAACGATCTTAATCTACCATTGGAATGTGGTGGAGAAATGAACCTTTAAATAGAGAGAGAGCAGAAAACTCAAGGTTTTTAAGGAATTTTTTACCCCCTCCTTAAAGAGGAGCTCATGACTGTGGCACACTTCATAAGTCCTAGTGGCAGGTTGTGGCTGCTTTTTGGTCTTCTTCACAGGTCTGTATGGTTAGGACAGTGAGTACGCCCTTTGTCCAGAAGAGCTGTCGCCAGGGATGGACCGATGGACGTGCCATTGCAGGCACCCACTTGCAGAATATTCATTTCCAGGAAACAGGACCCTTACCAAAGAGTGCCAAGAAGTCCTTCTGACCATTCACCTCTAAGACTTTGGGACACAAAGTGCTGGGTGCAGGGAAAAGCTGACCCTGTAATGAATCTTGTTGGCGGAGCTCACAGACTGATAAGCAGATTGAAAACAGCGTGATGAGATGTCACCTAGCTGTAAATTATTTGTGGTAGGGGGTAAGGAGCAAAGGATGGAGAGCCAGAAACTCAGATATTTGTTTATTCCAAGCAAATATTGCATTTTTTTTTTCAGATGATTCACTACACGAGTTTATCGTTAATGCCATGTGTTGTCGAGAAGCTTGGAAACTAAAGAGATTTTTTATATATGTAGATAATAATATATAAAAATACAATATATTGGGGTTTTTTGCCCCCTGGCTTCAAATCTTCTCAAGTGCTGTACTTTTCCCCTCCCCAAGGTGGTTTGCGCTCTGTAAAAGAAGCAAGGAGGCGGAGGCTGCATTCCTGAGTGTATACAAGCAATTAATTGAAGCACCAGGTAAGGAACGCTTTGAATACTCAGTTGAATAATTAATTATAAAAGCAGATTGTTAAGACTAAGATAAGGGCTATCTAGTAGAAGTTGGGGGGAAGGCTTGCACGTCATCAGGCACTGTACTATGCTGGGGGTTTTGCTGCTTTCTGTAACGCTGCCCATCACGACTTTTCTTCTCATGTGCCCCGTCAGTGATTTATTGTGGTCCGGAGATCATTGTTTCATGCGTGTTTGCAGTGAGCAATGCCGCGCGCGCTGATGCTCTGGCATTTCGGCTATGCCCCCCTCACATGCACACGGTGACCATGAAGACGTTCCTCCTCTCTGTGCCACATTCCCGTGTTTTAAAAATCACCGAACCCGTCGTTGCCCTAGTAAGAACAGCTAGCGCCCCCACCTGGAAAGGGAGAATGGTTTTACAGCATCACTGATCGAGAAGGATCTAATCGGGGCTTGAAAAAGTTGTCCAAGTTTTAACTGCGGGGGCAGAATGAACTGCCATGGTCCCCCCACCTCTCTCCCCCTACCAATAATTCATTTTGAGGCTGTGGCTGGCCAGGAGTACATAATCCATTTCTTCTTTGACAAGTGCACTCCCCTCCCCCCCCCCCCCCCCCCCCCCCCCAAGCAGCCTTCTTTCCCCTCCTCACCCTCCTTTTTTTTTCTTTCTCTCCCTCTCTTCCTCCCATCACATTCTGTCCTCCCCCTCCCCACCTGAGCCTTCTCGCTGCCCTCCTCTCCACCCCTGTCTCCTGCTACAGTCCTCTCGCTGTCCTCCCAAGCTCTAATAATTAAGGCCAAAGGAGCAGTCTCCTCCTCTTGGGCCGTGATCAGGATCTGACCCTCCAAAAAATTCCACTCCCCCCTCCCCCCCCCCCCCCCCCCCCCCCCACCCACCACCACCAGGGACAGCGAGCAAGTGGGATTTTCAAACCTTGGATACAATCATCAGAAAAATAATTTTCTTGGCGTTGAGAAATGTCTTTCAGTTAATCTGTTTCTTACCACACTTGCTGCAGCCACCTTGGGGCAGAAGCCAGGATCATGCGAGATGCCCCAGGCAGGCAAATAGTTTGTCACCCCTCAAAACGAATATCCAGAGCCCCTTGCAGGTTGATGGCCTGGGCAGTTGCCCGGCTGGCCTGCCCCTTTATCTGGCCCTGGGTAGAAGGCCTGGCCGTCCCTTTCTGGTGTCTGGGCAGCAGGATAGTTTTTTTGTGGGAAGAAGGCTGATTGGTCATTGATGTTATGGGCTGCGCATTTCTCCCGCCCTCTGTTAACTAATGAGTGAAAGCCAAAAAGGTCACTTCTAAAGCTGAACAATTCAGGATGGACTGGTAAACACAAGCCAGGGCAAATGGGAACATCTTCTCTGCTGTGTTTAAGCATTTTGACATTTGAAAAAGGTTACAGTTGCTCTCACCTCATCCTGGAATTATTGTACCATAATTCTGTCCTCTGCAGCCTTGTGAGGGAGTGCATAGAAAACTCCCTCGACTGCATTAAAGGACCGGGCACAGCAGCCTCACCCAGTCTTCCTTAAGCTTGAGACCCACAGGGAATCCTGGGTGAAGGGAGGAGCCCTTCACCAGAGTATAAGACCTGAGGGTCTGGAAGAGTTAGAGAGGCCCCGGGGAGCTGATGGAGTCCTGCCTATGCACAACGTCCTGCTACGTCTGAGGTTGGTTAAGACTCTCTGCTTAAAGAACTCTCTGTTCAAAGATTTTACTTTTTAAAGACTGTGCGTTGCCTGAGGTAGAGCTGAACTGCCTGTAGTGTTTTCCACTGCCTGTCTGAAATACCTGAAGTAAAGGTCTGCTGACATTTTGTTTTTTTCCACTGTAAATAAAAGTGCACTTAAGCCACAGCCAGAGTCTACTTGTGATTTCCTCTGGCTGTCACGAAGCCACACACCACTTGAGCTACCACATATGGTGGCAGTAGTGGGATCCCTTGCCTAAGCGGGAAGCACAGCCAAGGACCCTCAGCTTCAGCAAGAAAGGAAAAATAGAAGAAAAAAACCCCCAGAACCCCCCTCCCCCCCCGTAGTATTTTTTTCCTTTTCCTGGGGCCTCTCGGATCTACTTCCCCATCTTGGGCATCAGGCCAAGGGGGCTATCCCTGCTTATATAGTCAGGGGTCAAGGTGTAAGTAAGGGCCGGATAGGCCAGGAGGTTTATTTATTGCTTCCCCCCCCCCCCCCCCCCCCCCCGTTCTCCTATCCCCGGAGAGGTATATAATTTGGAGGCAGTAACATGGGAACATGGAGCAGGTGATCCAAATCCTTGCTACTGGCCAGTAGTAGCTACAGGCGCCCTGCAAACACAAATTAGCCAGCAGCAGGCGTTGCAAGAGCAGGTGATGCAGCAGCAAAGAGCCCAAGCGATGCAAATGGCCGTGACCCACCCGCCTCCAGTGGCACCAACACTCCTCAAGATGCACCCTGGAGAAGACCCAGATGGCTTCGTGAAGAACTTTGATCACACTGCAAGACAAACAGGCTATCCAAAGGACAGGTGGGATACATGTCTGGGGACTGTACTTACCGAACTGAGTCTAGAACGGGTAAATGTGAATCGGTTATTTACTCTTTCGGATAATAGAAGGACTAGGGGGCGCTCCTGAAGTTTGCAAGTAGCACATTTAAAACTAATCGGAGAAAGTTCTTTTTCACTCAACGCACAGTTAAGCTCTGGAATTTGTTGCCAGAGGATGTGGTTAGTGCAGTTAGTGTAGCTGTGTTTAAAAAAGGATTGGATAAGTTCTTGGAGGAGTAGTCCATTACCTGCTATTAATTAAGTTGAAATAGAAAATAGCCACTGCCATTACTAGCAACAGTAACATGGAATAGACTTAGTTTTTGGGTACTTGCCAGGTTCTTATGGCCTGGATTGGCCACGGAAACAGGATGCTGGGCTTGATGGACCCTTGGTCTGACCCAGTATGGCAATTTCTTATGTTATGTTCTCAAGATGCCTATCAAACAGCTAATCCGGATGGGATTGCCATGTACCCAGAAGTTAAGGCTGTTATCCGAGGGAGAGCGCCCCGCTCTCCCTCGGATAACAGCCTTAACTTCACTCCAGAAGCATACCGACAGCGATTTTGAAGTGGAACTCTCAGGCTGGAGTGAACCCTAGGAATATATTCCACAGGCTTAAAGATGTCGCCTGGAAGTGACTGCACCCAAAAGGGAAAACCAGAGTGGAGATAGCCAATGAGATTCTGCTGGAACAATTCCAGGACAGCCTCAATCCACCTATGAGCAGTGGGTTTGCCAGCACCTAGAAATAGCGGAGGCCTCTCATCAGGTCCAAACCATGTCCAAACTGCCATGATTTCGAGAGAAACCCCTTAACCAGGATAGGAACGGGCGGAGTCCTAAGACTCAGAGGTCTCGACTGTCAGCAGGGCAGGTTCATCCGGACTGTTCACCCCAGCTGTAACCCTCAGTTGGACCACCATGTTTCAGTTGTGGAGAAAGAGGCTATTTGCAAAAGACTGTCCCCGCCAGGATGTGGAAGGAATGGACATTAATGCGGTAATGCCACACTATTGTAACTTCGTAGATGTCTCCAGCCAGGGAGTGTCCGTTTGTGACCCCGATTGAGCTCGGTGGGGTTCCCACACAAGCAGTAGTCAACTCCAGGAGAGTGAAAATGCTCGTTTGGAGGTACTTGCTGTGAAGCTAATCTAAATTGACTATAATAAGGTAGTGACCCTGGCATGTATTCACAGGGACCATCGAAAATATCCGATTAGCAGGGTACACCCGAAGACTCCAGCCAGTTAAGATTTGATGAAGGCGGGGATATCCCCTTGGCTTCCGTATCCCATGCTCATTATTGGACAATATTGTCCAAATTTCAAGACTGTTTGGAATCAGCCTATGACAAATTTGTCCAGTCACGACCCTAAAGAGTTGGAGTTTCCAGAGCTGTTTACATTGGAAGACCCTGATCTCTTTCTTAAATTCTCTAAGACTCCTAAGTCCCGGAGGCAATGCCAACAGGATAAATACACCTATACTGCTAAATTAGTCAGCTGGGGAGGAGGGGGTCAAAGTCAGAAGGAGAACATCCTCCCACCCAAAATGCGTTACCTGGTCCCTTGGAGTGGGAACAGGGTGGTCCAGGGAACTTTAGACTAGTTCAGAGGGAGGATGAATCCTTTAAGCAGGCTCACGAGCATATACAATGGGTGAATAGGAAGGTAGCCCTGGGGGCACAGAGTGTAGACCTGTCTCTCCTTATTTTGTGATGAAAGAGGATTTGTTGTAAAGAGTCACAAAAGGAAGTGAGGAAGGGAAAGTGATAGAACAACTCTTGGTTCCCAAATACTATAGTCAACAGGTCATGCAGTTAGCTCACAAGTTATCTTCTGGGAGGTCACCTGGAGGAGGAAAAGACATGGGAAAAGATACTGGCACAATTCGATTGGCCAGGCCTTCATTAATAGGTCCAGGGGTATTGCCAGTTTTGCCCTACCTGTCAGCTCACAAAGCCTGCTGGGGTATGGATGGCACCTATCATACCAATGCCCATATTCAAGACCCCCTTCAAAAGAGTGGGCATGGATCTAGTTGAGCCACTAGAGAGAGCGACCCAAGGAAACTAATACATTCTTGTTATACTGGACTACACCACCAGGTATCTGGACAAGTACCCCTATGGAATATGAAGACTCCAACTGTAGCGACTGCCCTAATAGAGGTTTTTTTGCGACTTGGGCTACCCAAGGATTTCCTGACAGATCAGGGTGCCTCTTTTTTCTCCAAAGTCATGAACAACGCTGCACTTTGAGCAAAGCTCTGTGGACCTCAGTGTATCACCCGCAGATGGATGGCCTGGTTGAGTGCTTCAATTAGACACTCAATCAGATGTCAAAGAAGTTTGTGAATGAAGACTGTAAGAACTGGGAAAGTATCACAAAGCTCAATGGTGATTTTCCCGTTTGAGTTACTATATGGAAGGAGACCAAGAGGAATTCTGGATATAGTTCGTGAGAGTTGGGAAGAGCAAGCGAACCCTGGGCAGAACCTAGTGGACTACATGCTCAGAATAGAAGATTGCCTAAAAAAGGCTGACTCAACATATTTCCGCCATAACAAAAAAATCATTTTAATAGCTTCATTTGTTAAAACGATTTTGTCCTCTGTTGTTTCATAAAGACTTTCGAACTGTCCTTCAATCACTTGTGTTCTCTGGTCTTGAATACTGTAACGCACTTTACTTGGGCTTACCTGATTTCACTATTCACCCACTACAACTTGTTCAGAACGCTGCTGCACATATTCTATCAGGTACTTCCTCCAGAAACCATATCACTCCAATTCTTCAATCTTTTCACTGGCTTCCAATAAAATTTAGAATTCAATATAAAATTTTGACCATAATTCACTCACTCATACACAATCCTTCTTCTACCTGGTTATGATCCATCATATGCATTTACAAACCAACAAGACATTTAAGATCTCTATCAAAAAATCTTTTGGACATCCCATCAATTCAGCTCGCTAGACTGGATATCACGAGAAAAAGAGCATTCTCAGTTGCCGGTCCATCTCTCTGAAACTCCTTACCCAACTTTCTTCATCAAATATCTAACCCCCTACAAGTCAATAAATTCTTAAAAACTCATTTATTTCAAATTGCATTCAAAATCACATCAACAGAACTCACCTAATTTCTCTTACTCCTTTAATTTACACGATTCCCTTTCCCCCTTCCCTCCACCCACCCAGAACGTAAGCACTTTTAGCAGTATTCCGGCACTTGATTAATTTAAATTTAATTTATTTAAAGTTTGATTGTCGTCTTATTACTGTATGATTTTTTATCCTTAACATTTTTATTTGGTTATATTATTCTCACAGGACAAGCAGGATATTAGTCCTCACATATGGGTGACATCACAGGATGGAGCCCAATCACGGAACACTTTTGTCAAAGTTTCTAGAACTTTAACTGGCACCTACTGGGCATGCCCAGGATGGCACTAACCCTGCAACCAGCAGGGGTCCCCCTTCAGTCTTCTTTTTTCTGCGCAGCAGTAGCCACGTGGTTAAGGAGCACTTGGATATTCCTGTCAGGAATTTTTCCTCACGGAATTACTTCAAACTTTCATACCCCACAGGGTCCCCCTTTTGAATTTTTACTTCCGCGGTACTCCGGTAAGTTTTTACCCAGTTCTGGTCAATTCCAGTTGGGTTTGGCCCTCGCGGCCTACTGGCTGTCGACCGCACCTCGGCTCAATTGTTTTTCAAAGGCCATGGTGTCGGGGTTCCATCGGTGCCCTGACTGCACTCGCACCATGTCCATCATAGACCTGCATAAAGTCTGTGTAATGTGCCTAGGGTGGGAGCATGATGTCCTGACTTGCACCAAATGTGCCTTAATGACACCAAAAGGTCGCAAAGCCAGAATGGAGAAAATGAGACTTCTCTTTCGGTCTCAAACTCCGATGCCATCCATAGCTTTGACGTCGTCTGAGCCGGCATCATCCACATCACGCCAATATTGGGCACCAACCGGTGACCGTACAGCATTGACGACTTCCCGGCCATCGACTACCTCTGTTCCCCCTCAGGACCGAGGGGATCGAAGAGAGAAACATCGACATCAGCACCAAAAGCCTCGAACCATCGATGAAGGCAAATCATCGACCTTGCCATCGTCTGATCTGCCATCGAAGAAGCCCCATCCAGAAAAGGCATTGAACCTTTCTGAGACCGGGTCACCGAGGCAACCCTCACCCGGATGGGTAATGGGAGCCGAGATTCCGCCTTTAACAGTGGTCCCTCCGACTACGCCTGTGGCTCCTTCTCCCCTTCCAGAGCCGGGGCTGCTTGCTCCAGGTCTCCATGAACAGCTGGACTGGATGGTTCAGGAGGCCATCGACAAAGCGATGCACAGATTCCAGGTTCCTCCGATGCCGAACCCGGTGCCGAGTGTGGAACCGATTGCCGATCCCATTCCGGCAGCGCTGGCACTGCTGCTTTCGAGAATGGAAGTGCTTATAGCCGCTTTTCCACCGATGGATCCGGCACCCTCTCCTCTTCCACTGTCATCGGGAGGAGAAACACTGTTCCATCTGCCTCCATCGGAGTCCTGCCGATGCCTAAACCATCGACGTCTTCGATGGCGTTACTACCATCGGTGCCGCCGACTCGTCCAT
This sequence comes from Rhinatrema bivittatum, assembly GCF_901001135.1. Lineage (NCBI taxonomy): Eukaryota > Metazoa > Chordata > Amphibia > Gymnophiona > Rhinatrematidae > Rhinatrema > Rhinatrema bivittatum. Next base: position 24,115,906 of record NC_042625.1, read on the forward strand.
CGATGCCCTCGATGCCGACATTGGTGCCCCCGGTAACTCCCTCCATGCCTTCGGAGCCTAGACCAGGACGTTCGGGAATACCTTCGGCCCTTCCCTCTCAGGTTCCTAGAGGGACTGGAGCTGAGCCTTATGATACCTGGACCGACGATTCGTCACCAGACACTGTTGATTTACCATCACCACCCTCTCCTACTGAAAGCAGGAAGCGTTCTCCTCTGGAGGAGGAGTTGGTTCCTTTCCAACTACAGACAGAGCAAGATGATAGACATCAGATGATGGAGCTGTTTCAATTTCTGGATGTTCCCAAAGAAATCACCTCCATCCCTATCCATTAGGTTCTTTTGGATCTTCTCAAAAAGAATTGGGAACACCCTAGTTCGGTAGCACCAGTCAACTGGAAAGCAGACACCACATATTTGGTCCAGTCAGCTCCAGGGTTCCAAAAAGCTCAATTGGATCACCAGTCCATAGTTGTTGAATCTGCCCAAAAGAGGGCACTTCGTTCAAAGCCCCATTCTTCCTTCCCTCCAGGCAAGGAGCAGAAATTCCTGGATGCCATTGGTCGGCGTGTCTTCCAGGGATCAATGCTTATCTCTCGGATCGCATCTTACCAACTTTACATGACCCAGTACAACAGGGTCCTCTTCAAATAAATACAAGAATTTGCAGAGTCCCTGTCTCAGCAATTCCAGGAACAGCTACAAACCCTGGTTCACAAAGGTTTTGAAGCGGGGAAACATGACATAAGGTCCTCTTATGACATCTTCGACACCGCCTCCAGGGTTTCGGCAGCTGCTACTTCTGCAAGAAGATGGGCCTGGCTTAAGTCTTCGGACTTATGTCCTGAAGTCCAGGACAGATTATCCGATCTGCCTTGCATTGGAGACAATCTGTTTGGGGAACAGATCCAACAAACAGTGGCGCAGCTCAAGGATCATCATGAGACTCTTCGCCAACTCACTCTGATGCCTTCTGAATACCTGGCCAAACAACCATTCAGCTGTTAGATGATCGAGGGGTTAAAGGGGCACTTAGAGAAGATAAGGCCATTGCGGAAAGATTAAATAATTTCTTTGCTTCGGTGTTTACTGAAGAGGATGATGGGGAGGTACCCGTACTGGAGAAGGTTTTCATGGGTAATGATTGAGATGGACTGAATCAAATCACAGTGAACCTAGAAGATGTGGTAGACCTGATTGACAAACTGAAGAGTAGTAAATCACCTGGACCGGATGATATACACCCCAGCGTTCTGAAGGAACTAAAAAATGAATTTCAGACCTATTAGTAAAAATTTGTAACCTATCATTAAAATCATCCGTTGGATCTGAAGACTGGAGGATAGCTAATGTAACCCCAATATTTAAAAAGGGCTCCAGGAGCGATCCGGGAAACTCCAGACCGGTTAGCCTGACTTCAGAGCCAGGAAAAATAGTAGAAAGTGTTCTAAACATCAAAATCACAGAACATATAGAAATACATGGTTTAATGGAACAAAGTCAGCATGGCTTTACCCAAGGCAAGTCTTGCCTCACAAATCTGCTTCACTTTTTTGAAGGAGTTAATAAACATGTGGATAAAGGTGAACCGGTAGATGTAGTATACTTGAATTTTCAGAAGGCGTTTGACAAAGTTCCTCATGAGAGGCTTCTAGGAAAAATAAAAAGTCATGGGGTAGGTGGCGATGTCCTTCGTGGATTGCAAACTGGCTAAAAGACAGGAAACAGAGTAGGATTAAATGGACAATTTTCTCAGTGGAAGGGAGTGGGCAGTGGAGTGCCTCAGGGATCTGTATTGGGACCCTTACTTTTCAATATATTTATAAATGATCTGGAAAGAAATACGACAAGTGAGATAATCAAATTTGCAGATGATACAAAATTGTTCAGAGTAGTTAATCACAAGCAGATTGTGATAAATTGCAGGAAGACCTTGTGAGACTGGAAAATTGAGCATCAAAATTACAGATGAAATTTAATGTGGATAAGTGCAAGGTGATACATATAGGGAAAAATAACCCATGCTATAGTTACACAATGTTAGGTTCCATATTAGGTGCTACTACCCAAGAAAGAGATCTAGGCGTCATAGTGGATAACACATTGAAATCATCGGTTCAGTGTGCTGCGGCAGTCAAAAAAGCAACAGAATGTTGGGAATTATTAGAAAGGGAATGGTGAATAAAACGGAAAATGTCATAATGCCTCTGTATCGCTCCATGGTGAGACCACACCTTGAATACTGTGTACAATTCTGGTTGCCACATCTCAAAAAAGATATAATTGCGATGGAGAAGGTACAGAGAAGGGCTACCAAAATGATAAGGGGAATGGAACAGCTCCCCTATGAGGAAAGACTAAAGAGGTTAGGACTTTTCAGCTTGGAGAAGAGACGGCTGAGGTGGGATATGATAGAGGTGTTTAAAATCATGAGAGATCTAGAATGGGTAGATGTGAATCGGTTATTTACTCTTTCGGATAATAGAAAGACTAGGGGGCCCTCCATGAAGTTAGCATGTGGCACATTTAAAACTAATCGGAGAAAGTTCTTTTTTACTCAACGCACAATTAAACTCTGGAATTTGTTGCCAGAGGATGTGGTTAGTGCAGTTAGTATAGCTGTGTTTAAAAAAGGATTGGATAAGTTCTTGGAGAAGTCCATTACCTGCTATTAATTAAGTTGACTTAGAAAATAGCCACTGCTATTACTAGCAATGGTAACATGGAATAGACTTAGTTTTTGGATACTTGTCAGGTTCTTATGGCCTGGATTGGCCACTGTTGGAAACAGGATGCTGGGCTTGACCCAGTATGGCATATTCTTATGTTCTTATAAGGACTCCAAAAAGTCATTCTACCGTCAAAAGAAGTCCTATCCACCACCGTCTAGAGGTCGCTCCACAAAGCCTTTCCAAAAGGCCCAGTCTTGTTAACCTCGTAAACAAAAACCGCAAGCAGCTTCTCAGCCGGACCCTGCTTCCGGTTTTTGACTCCTGCATAGAGATCAGCAGCCAGCTTCCACTGCCGCAAGTACCAGTGGAAGGTCGATTGTGCCACTTCAACAACATGTGGCACACAATCACCTCAGACCAGTGGGTCCTTGCCATAATTTCTCAAGGTTATCACCTGAACTTTCTCTCCATCCCACCGGATTCCCCACCTCGGCTGAAGTGGGGAACATCAGACCATTCACTACTCCTGGACCAGGAAGTCTCTCTCCTCTTTCAATCCAGAGCAATCGAACTAGTGCCCTAATCCCAACAGGGCCTCGGATTTTATTCCTGGTACTTTCTAATCCCCAAAAAGTCAGGCGGCGTTCGTCCAATTCTGGATCTATGTGCCCTCAACAAGTACCTCCAACGAGAATAGTTCAAAATGGTAACCTTGGGTTCCCTCCTTCCTCTACTGCAAAGAGGGGACTGGCTCTGCTCTCTAGATCTCCAGGATGCTTACATGCACATAGCCATCACTCCGTCTCATCACAGATTTCTGAGATTCCTGGTAGGCCCAAAGCACTATCAGTACCGAGTGCCTCCCGTTTGGCCTAGCATCTGCTCCACGAGTCTTCACTAAGTGTCTCGTAGTGGTAGCAGCCTTCCTAAGGACCCAAGGTGCTCACGTCTACCCCTATCTCGACAATTGGTTAATCAGGGCTCCCACTCAGCAAGCGGCTCGGTCGTCCCTACATCTTACCTTACACACTCTGATCTCTCTAGGATTTCTCATCAATTACACGAAATCCTGTTTAGTCCCATCTCAAACTTTGTCATTCATAGGGGCAGACTTGGACACCTTCAAAGCAAAGGCATTTCTGCCTCGACTGAGCTCTCACTCTCACGTCTCTCACACACCAGCTACGGTCTCAACAATGCTCAACTGCATGCCATTTCCTCATCCTGCTGGGGCACATGGCATCCTTGGTGCATGTTACCTCGATGACCCGCTTGGCCATGAAAGTCATGCAGTGGACTCTACAATCACAATGGACTCAATCTGTTCAACCACTGTCTACCATTGTCCACATCACCGACCCACTTCATCAGTCTCTGGCTTGGTGGAAAAATCAGTCCAATCTCCTCCAAGGCCTACCTTTCCAGACTCGAAATCCTCAAATAACCCTTACCACCAATGCTTCCAACCTCGGCTGGGGGGCACATGTTTCCAATTTGCAAACTCAAGGGACTTGGTCTCCAGAGGAAGCCAAACTCCAAATAAAATTCCTGGAGCTAAGAGCAATCAGATATGCTCTCAGGGCCGGATTTTAAAAGGGTTACGCGCGTAACCCTTTTAAAAAAACCCCTGTGCACGCCGAGTCTAAGCCCCGGGACGCGCGTAAGTCCCGGGGCTTTGCTAAGGGGGCGTGTCAGGGGCGTGTCGGGTGGGCAGTGCGATGATCGGGGCGTTCCCGGGACCATGTCAGGGGGCGCGGCTGAGGCCTCTGGAACAGCCCCCGGGTGGGGAGATGGCGAGTTACACTTGCCAGAGTCAGGCGTAACTTTTAGAATAAAGTTGGGGGGAGGGTTTAGATAGGGCCGGGGGGGTGGATTAGGTAGGGGAAGGTGTGGGTAGGTGGAGGGAACGGGCAGCGTGCGCAAGGTGCACAAATGTGCACCCCCTTGCGTGCACCGACCCCGGATTTTATAAGATACGCGCGGCTACGCACGTATCTTATAAAATCCAGCGTACTTTTGTTCGCACCTGGTGCGCGAACAAAAGTACGCGCGCGCGCTGTTTCTTAAAATGTACCCCTCCGGGTGTTTCAGGATCGCCTTTCCAACCAGGTCATCCTGATCCAACCAAGTGACCATGTGGTACATCAACAAACAGGGAGGGACGGGCTCCTACCTCCTGTGTCAGGAAGCTGCACAGATATGGGCGGAAGCCCTCTCCCACTCGATGTACCTCAGGGCCACCTACTTGCCGGGAGTGGACAATGTGTTGGCGGACAAGCTGAGTCGCACCTTTCAGCCACACGAGTGGTCCCTCAACCCCACAGTAGCGGATTCAATATTCCAACGTTGGGGTTACCCTCACATAGACCTCTTTGCGTCACCTCAAAACCGCAAAGTAGAGAACTTTTGCTCTCTCACTCGCAGCCAACACTCACTACCAAGAGATGCGTTCTCCCTTTCATGGGCAACCGGTCTCCTATATGCATTCCCTCCACTTCCACTTCTCTCCAAGACTCTCGTGAAGTTACGTCAGGACAAGGGAACCATGATCCTGATAGCCCCTCACTGACCACGCCAGGTGTGGTTTCCAATTCTTCAGGACCTCTCCATTCGCAGGCACATTCCCCTGGGGAAGGACCTGCTTCTGATCACTCAGAACGACGGGTGCCTACGTCACCCCAATCTTCAGGCCTTGTCCCTGACTGCCTGGATGTTGAAAGGTTAATTCTTCAGCCACTCAACCTTTCGGAGCCAGTTTCCTGTGTCCTGATTGCTTCACAGAAGCCTTCCACGAGAAAATCTTATTTTTACAAATGGAAAAGTTTTAAGTCATGGTGTTCCTCACTGTCACTTGATCCTTTTACCTGTTCCTCCACGAAGTTTCTGGACTATCTCTGGTACTTATCAGAGTCAGGTCTAAAATCTTCTTCCATCAGGATGCATGTCAGTGCGGTAGCTGCCTTCCATAAGGGTGTGGAGGATGTACCCATTTCAGTACAATCCCATGTCACATGCTTTTTGAAGGGCTTGCTTCACGTTAAACCTCCACTGCGCCCTCTGGCCCCTTCTTGGGACCGTAACCTAGTTTTGGGTCGGCTCATGAAACCACCATTCGAGCCTCTCCATTCTTGTGATCTTCGATATCTCACATGGAAAGTGATTTTTCTTCTGGCAATCACATCTGCTCGCAGAGTTAGTGAGTTACAGCCTCTAGTTACCTACCTACCTTACACTAAACTTCTGCACGACAGGGTAGTACTCCGCACTCACTCTAACTTTTTGCCTAAAGTAGTATCAGAGTTTCATATCAATCAATCCATTATACTACCCACTTTCTTTCCCAGGCCCCACTCAAACCCAGGAGAGCAGGCTCTGCATACCCTTGACTGTAAACGGGCTCTAGCGTTCTACCTAGACCGTACAACTGCCCACAGGAAAAGCACTCAACTGTTTGTTTCTTTCCATTCCACCAGATTGGGGCAACCTGTGGGTAAACAGACTCTCTCCTCCTGGTTAGCGGACTGCATATCCTTTTGCTATCAGCAAGCAGGCATTCCACTTCAAGACCGTGTTAAAAGCACACTTTGTCAGGGCCATGGCAATTTCAGTAGCGCACCTACGCTCGGTGCCGCTGCCTGATATTTGTAGGGCTGCTACCTGGAGTTCTCTCCATACCTTTACAGCCCATTATTGTTTGGACAAGGCTGGAAGACAAGATTCCATCTTCGGCCAATCTGTCTTGCGCAACCTTTTTGCAGCTTGATGTACCAACACCCTTCCACCTGCCTGTTAGTGTTCAGGATGCCCTCTCCCAAATTCCACCCCAGTTGTTGTGCTGGTTGCACGTCTTGGGTACATTTGGTGCATATCTCGGACATCCTCAGCTCGGTACTCACCCATATGTGAGGACTACCATCCTGCTTGTCCTGTGAGAAAGCAAATGTTGCTTACCTGTAACAGGTGTTCTCACAGGACAGCAGGATTGTTAGTCCTCACGAAACCCGCCTGCCACCCCGCGGTATTGGGTTCATTACGTTTTCTTATTTTATTTTTGGCACTTACTATAGCTTTTAAACAAGACTGAAGGGGGACCCCTGCTGGTTGCAGGGTTAGTGCCATCCTGGGCATGCCCAGTAGGTGCCAGTCAAAGTTCTAGAAACTTTGACAAAAGTGTTCCGTGATTGGGCTCCATCCTGTGATGTCACCCATATGTGAGGACTATCATCCTGCTGTCCTGTAAGAACACCTGTTACAGGTAAGCAACATTTGCTGTTTTTAGTAATGTCATAGTTTTAGAAATTTTGTTCTTATTATGTATGTTCTATTATTGTAAACCGTTTTGATTAAATTATATTTGTAAAAGCGGTATATAAACACTTTTAAATAAATAAATGTGTCTGGAAAAGGCTCAAAATTCTCAAGCTTGAGCTTACAATTGTCCTGCAGTTCAGTGAGTATTCCAGCTGGGGTATCGGGTCTTTGTCCTCCTTCCATCTTCAGAAAGCAAACTACTAGCCCATTGGCAAGGATCCTATAAAGTGGTGGAGAAAACAGAGCCCTTGGATTACAAGATAGCTCAGCCAGATACATGAAAGAAGACCCAGATTACCACATCAACCTCCTGGAGTGTGGCATGGTTCAGAAAGGAGAATTATGCCCAGAGGTCAGGCCGAAAGTGGACCAAGCCCAAGTTTTCTTTGGAGAACAGTTGTCCACTAGACATATAGTGGACTTGAAGCAGTTGGTGGAGAAAAGCAAGGAGATCTTTTCAAACCTGTCTGGTCATATCCATCTGGTGCAACATGACATCATTACATCTCTGGAAATTGTGATACGCCAGTGACCTTATTGGATTCCTGAAGCCAGACACCGTATCATTGAGACTAAAGTGAAGGAGATGCTCCAGCTTGAGGTAATAAAGGAGACAACCAGTGACTGATCCTCACCCATAGTATTGGTGCCAAAGCTAGATGGGAGCATCAGATTTTGTATTTTCTTTAAAAAGATCAATGAGGTCTCAAAACTCAATGCCTATACAGTGCCACAAGTGTTGAGCATCTGGGATCAGTTCGGTTGATCTCTACCCTTGATCTTACCTAGGGGTACTGGCTGATGCCTCTCACACCCTTGGCGAAAGAGAAGACTGGGTTCTCGACCCCCACTGGGCTGTTTCAGTTTGCCATATTCCCATTTGGCCTTCATGGCTCACCTGCAACATTTTAGCAATTGGTCGGCTGCCTGCTCCACCCACATCAACAGTATGCAGCCGCCTATTTGGATGACGTCGTGATCTACAGCCATGACTGGAAGACACATCTTAGCCAACTCCAGGCCATGTTAACCAGTCTAAAGAAAGCAGGGCTGACGGTTAATCCTAAGAAGTGCTTGCTGGGTGGCAAAAGGTCCAATATCTTGGCTATACCTTGGGGAAAGGCAAGGTCCGTCCACAGACCAGGAAGATCGAGGCGTTCAGTCAGGTGCCAGTCCCACAAACAAAGGTGAAAGTGAGAGTGTTCTTAGGCCTTAGAGAATATTACAATTGTGCTATTGATTATTTTAACCAATCTCGTCCACTAGAAACTGGACTGAGGCCACCAAGTCATTTTATATCAAGTGGCTTTAACTTTAAGTCACTGTGGATTTCAGCTAGATTTGAGCCAGCAGTATAGAAGGGAAGGGCTGCATGTCCCTATGCCAAACTACTAAGCCATTTCAGCCCCCACTCAGGATAGTATTTCTCAGTGGCAACCTCTATCAGAACTAATTACTGGGTCTGGCCCAGTGGCTCAGTGATAGTACTTTGTACTGTTATGTGAAAGGACCCCCACTTTCAGTCCCTAAGTCAGCTCTTCCACACCCTGGGTCGACTGCGGAGGCAGCATTCACATCCCTGTGGGAAGGGGAAGGGAGTCATGGTCATCATTAATGGTGACCGGTGGCTGCAGTTAGAGCCCATGGTACTGGGTTCTGGAAGGAGATCTGGTGCCCAGTTCCCAGCCTCAGGCCATCGCTGAAAAGACCAGTGGGAGGGAGGATCTAACAAAATAGGGGGTAAAATCTTTCAGTAGCTGTGAATGAAGGATCATGGTACCAGGATTCTGGCCCTGGTTCCAACTGACGTGGAAGAAGAAGGTGAAAGGACAAATAAAAAATCTCCCCTGACCAGTTACTGTGTTACTGGTTTCTGTTTTTTTTGTTTTGACTGTGTCCGAATAAAAGTTTCCAAAGTGCATACAGTCACATTTTTGCATATTCTTTGGTGGGCAAGTCCTTTTTTTTTTTAGCAAGATAAGTCCTGATTCAACATTTTTGTTTTTGAATGGCTGCTGTCAACACAAATCTTTTGCAGAGAATGCTCTACAGTTTGATTGCTCAGCAAGTATTTTGATAAGTGTACTAGCTGTGTGTCTGTAATTACGAAAGAAAATCGTAAATCTTTTTGATATTGTTCACGCAGATGTGGCATGAAGTGAAAAAAAAAAACAGAGCAGTAGAACGTGTTAAAAGCATAATTAATGTCATTGTTGTTGGGGATGATTTGATTTAAGCGTCACTTTGACTTATGTATCGGCGACGGCTGATTTCTTCATTGTATTCTTGTAAATTGCTTGCTTCAGACCTGAGCACCTTGGTGCTAACTGAATGAAGAGAAAGGCAGAAAGAGGTCAGGCCAAAACAGATCCACTCTGTGGCTCAAGAGAAGGAGGGAAGGAAGAGTAAAGAAGAGGAACAGAGAAGAAAAGAAAGGAGAACGATGTAGTGGATGGATATTAGCTCTATGAAGTCTACCATCAAATTTAGTTGCCTTTGCAATTTTATTGAAAACGGTTATGAATTTAGAAGCAAGAGTTCTGGTAACCTTGTTGATTGGGGAAAGAACTGGCATCTTTGCAGGTTGCAATACCTTTAATTGGTCGAACATGAGAATTATCCAGACTTGAAGAGCTTTCAGGATGACTTAAACCTCTCCTTCAGATGACCCTAGAGAAGGGAATCTGTACAAACACAAGAAGCTCATGTACAGCAACAGAAACGTGGCCGATTCTCGTGACCAGCTGATAAAAGTTATCATAACCTATCACTTTAGAAGAATCTGACCTGTCCACCGATTTACAGATGAGATCACTGGCTTTCTACTACAAGATGAATCTCAAAAAAACAGGTTGAAAGGTTCTGCTTGTTTGAAAGTAATTGTAAGCTCCATTTTGTTCTATAACATCTTAAAATCCGATCTGCTAAAAAGCCACACTGAAGGCTCTCAAGTGCCACAAGTGACTCCCAAAGCATAGGTCAGTATCGCTGGTTTAGTGTAGACGGATCGCTGCTATATCATTTGTTGCGTTCGGCGGTCCATTGGGCAAGGCCTTGGACCTCCGCACTTACCTCCAGTCCCGAAGCCATGGCAGACACCCCTCCCCCCCCCCCCCGAACAGCGACGAAGCCGACCACCACGCTCCTGTAGGCCCGTCATGGCCTGCAGAAGGATGCCACCAACCATGCTCAATGCTCCTCCTAGGCATGCGCATGCCTGTCAGATATTTAAAGTGCCCGTGGTGGGAAATACCCTGCAGTGCCTACTTCTGATGTCACTGTCTTCAGCCCTTAAAAAGGTCCAGCTCCCAGCAACCCATGCCTCGGTAATAGGTTGACTACCTCCTGGTAGAGCAAGTTACCTCAGCGTGTTCCTGGGTCTTCCTTCCTGTGTTCCTGTTCCTTTTATTGGCAGTCGAGGTCTGAGTTCTTGAGTTTTTCTTCTTCCTTCTCGTCTATGATTGAACTCCACCTGCCACTGACCACTTCCTGATGCTGACTGCCCGGAATGCCGCCTGCCCTGACTGCTGCCTTACTCTGACTCCCCCTATGTTCAGCCTGCCCCGGACTCTGGCCTGTGACTTGACAATCTGGATCTTCACCAGAGGCCAACACCTAAGTCTTCAGTTCCTTGTCTTCTAATGTTCAGTATCTTCTGCCCACCTGTGCTGATCCTAACTTCCCTTCCTGCCTCTCTGACCTGTGTTCCCCTTGGATGGATATCTGGTACTGACTTCTGCTTGACTCCTAACTCTGATTGAACTCTGCCTGCCACCGACCACTGCCTGATTCTCGTCTGTCATTGAACTCCACCTGCCACCGACCACTGCCTGATTCTGATCACTTGGAATGCCGCCTTTCCTGACCTCTACTTAACTCTGACTCCAGCTATGTTCAGCCTGCCCCGGACTCTGGCCTGTGACTCGACTAACTGGATGGATCTTCACCTGATCAGCAGAGGTCCGCGCCTAAGACCTTTCAGCTCCGGCACCCAAAGGTTCAAGCTAAGGGGAACGAGGTCTGGTATAGGTGAAGCTCCAGTTAGGCCTCTACCACAACCAGCTCTGCCAGCTGATGGTGGGGACCTGCAGGGCTCCACCCTGCATGTTGCGCCAACTTCACCTCGGTCCAAGGGTCCACGCCCGCTACATCATTGTAGGATTATGTGTCTTTGCTTTCAGGAGGTAGCATGTCCTCCAAGGAAGCTGTAAAGCTTTACATTTTGTTAAATTTTAATCTAATTTTTATTTTATTTTTATTGTATCACGAACACATTTATTTTTTCAGTTTTCAATCCTGCTGTAGACTGGCAGCAAAAACTGACGACAAAGAAACTTGAGAAGCGTTGACCCCTCAGTTTAAGAAATGCCTTGCTAGGTGAGAGTGAAGGTCCCTCCAGCGTCCTTCGACGGATCCAGAAAAGTAGAATCTGATTTCTGGTTCCTCATTTCCCAGGATAAGCAGTGGGTTTCCGTGGATTTTTTTGCTCTGGGAACTTTTCCAAACTCCTTTTAAACCATACCTAGGCTTCGCGTGTAAAAACAATTTCAGACAACGGTTCGAGATATAGGGTAGGAAGCTCATGTGCATGGCACGTTTTGTAATGCTGATGGGTGCAGCGGTATTTCTTTTCTTTCGTTTGATTTGTCAGGTGGTTTCATTTTTTCCATGTTATTTTTTTTTTTCCATTTCATGTGATTTGAATGCACTAAGTTTTACAGTAGTACATACTAAAGCCAAACCCCGGCCATCAATGTTCCCTGTAAACTGTGTGCATGTTCGTGCCCACACAGGCCATGAAACAAGCTACACAGGGAAACATAACACGCGGAAGAAAAGGAAAGCGGAAAGGTGTTTCAGAGTTCACTGCGCACGGATTTGTACACGCTGTTGCACACGAGAACGTTTTGGCACTCGCAACCCACAAAAATTAGAGGGAACGATGCCAGCTCCCATTTTTTTTTTTTTTTTTAGATGGCCCCTCCGGGTCTTCTGTCCCCCAGCCCCGGTCCCCCCGGACTCTCCATTAACATAGCTTAAAGTCGGGTATCTCCCCCAGGGGCAAGAACAATCCTCAGTCGCTCCTGCCCTGTTGGTGCTGTTTTTCATACGAGCCTAGTCTTTTGCATATTTTCCATGCAACAGACATTTCTATTGTGTGACAAAGTTTTAAAAAAGATGGCGCCATTATTAAAGTGGCACTGGCAGGGCAGGAATGACTGGGATCATCATTACTCTCCCCCTGACTGTGGGGGGAGGGGGGAATCTGGCTTTAATGTATGTTAAGCAGGCGTCGGGGGAGGGAGCCCATAGGAGGTGGGAGAAAGACCCGAGGCCCTGTTTAAAAATGGTGGCCATTGTTGTTGTTGTTATTTTCTGAATGGCAGCAGCATGGCCCAGAACAAACTAATGACTTTTCATTCGTTTTTGTTTTGTTTCAGAAAAGAAGCAGATTAAGAAATGTCGTTGACATTTCCCTTTTCATTTCAAACAACAGCCCGTCGCTAATGGTAGCCAGAGAAAGGGCTCTCAGACTTTCCGACGTGTGGCAAATAGCTGCTCAGGGCCGTGGTTTTGTACAGGGAAAAGCATGAAGCCCTCCCTTCTCAAGCAATTACAAAAAATCTTTCATTGTGCGCCTTTATCCTAGTTTCTTTTCAAGTCTTTAACATTCAAAAACTCAGCTTTTTTTTTTTTTTTAGTCGATCAGAATATTAGTTATTTACCACTGACCTTGGCAGCATTCTGTGTTCAATGCTGGCCCCCCCCCCCCCCCCCACCCCTCTTTATACAAACATAGTCTGGCTATCTTCCAAAACCCCCACAACCATCACACATAAACTATACCTTTACAGATTAAAAAAAGAAACCAGAATATTGAGGTCCATGGTGCCAAAGCAGTAAAATCAAGTTCATGCTGATGACTGCATACAGTGCATACCGTGCAATATGTAAGGGCTTCAGAGCCCTGATGACTTCATACAGTGCATACAGTGCAATATGTAAGGGCTTCAGAGCCCTGATGACTGCATACAGTGCATACAGTGCTATATGTAAGGGCTTCAGAGCCCTGATGACTGCATACAGTGCATACAGTGCAATATGTAAGGGCTTCAGAGCCCTGATGAATGCATACAGTGCATACAGTGCAATATGTAAGGGCTTCAGAGCCCTGATGACTGCATACAGTGCATACAGTGCTATATGTAAGGGCTTCAGAGCCCTGATGACTGCATACAGTGCATACAGTGCTATATGTAAGGGCTTCAGAGCCCTGATGATTGCATACAGTGCATACAGTGCAATATGTAAGGGCTTCAGAGCCCTGATGACTGCATACAGTGCATACAGTGCTATATGTAAGGGTTTCAGAGCCCTGATGACTGCATACAGTGCATACAGTGCAATATGTAAGGGCTTCAGATCCCTGATGACTGCATACAGTGCATACAGTGCTATATGTAAGGGCTTCAGAGCCCTGATGACTGCATACAGTGCATACAGTGCTATACGTAAGGGCTTCAGAGCCCCTCCTCCCCCACCTCTGGTGAGTTGCCCACCTGCCTTCGCTTCAGCACCTGAACCTTGAGCTGTCACATGGTCTAGGTCGATGCTGATAGGCTGCTAAGGCTGTTGCAGTGCTGGGTTTGTCCCATGGCATCGCTGGATTTGTGGCTCCAATTTCTCCTAGAAAGGAAGGTTACAAGTCCATAGGTTAAGGGTGGGCAAGCTTTATGGCCTGTGGGCCTTATTGGAGAGCCAGTCTTGGGGAGAGGAGCAATGGAGGTTTCCCCAGAGCCTCAGAATTTAATGGGGTTTAGGGCCTTCTGGCACCCCCCCCCCCCCCTCAGTAGTCTGACAGCAATGAATGTGAGGAACGGGGTGGGAGGGAACGGAGGTCCAATGCGATAGCGGTTACATCACTTCCAGCCCAAAACTTCACCTCCGGCTGGTTGTGGCTAGCATGCAGGCCATAGTTTGCCCACTTCTGCCGTAGATACAGTGGGACATAACGAGCACCGGATCAGCCTGTCAGGTGCCCGACCCCCTCCTTGAGTCGCACATACACATATCCACATACACGTGTACAGTGCTTACATATCCCACCTCGATGACACGGGCAGGAAATGTCTGCTTACCCAAATCTGTAAGAGCAGTGTATGTCGCTCTCTCTCTATGTCGCTAGCATGACCTCTGACGAAAAAGAACATGTTGGGCCTGGTAGTGTTGAGAGATAATGACATTGTAAACGATGTCTAACAAAACATGTGGAAGGAAATGAAATGGACTGCCGTTGTGTTTGAAAGCCTGGGCTAAGAATAGCGAGGATTTTGTTTGTAATACCACTGAACAGAGAACACGGGCTTGGAAACGTTAGAGTTTGGCTGGGGGCTTGAGGCCGCCTCTAGGATGGAAGTCACTATCAGCGTGTGTGTGCTGCAAGTGAAAAAGTAACGTGGTCTCTTGGTATTCCCTGCTGATGAATGCTTGTGTACTGAAGTGACTCAGCCAGAGCCAGAAACGGAGCCTCAGATCCCACTCACCGGCCACCAGTTCACCTTATGTTACTGATGTAAACAGTGCCGCCGCCGGACTCCCACCGTCGCGTGACCTGTTGGAGATGCGTTATCACAGGCTTTCCTTTTCCGGTCTTGTTGCACAGACTTCGCTTGCGGCTGTGCGGTTTTTATTGTATTTCTTGCACACTACACTTCCAGGGGTAGCTTTAGAGTTCTGCCCTGATGCATTGGGGCCCTCCATATACAGAAATTCAGAGCTGCAGAATAACTCTTATATGTTAAGATCATTTACTCCTAAAAAGAGATAATTTTAAAATAATGAAAGTATACATGCAAACACATATGAGCAAGCATATTGTTTGGAAACCATTAGCGTAATTGCAAACCAGTTTATTGACAGTGACAGATGGCAATTCCTCCTGTGACAGACGCGCCCCCAGTCATAATTAAGACCATCCACAGCAGATTTAAAAAAATAAAATAAGATAAAACATAGTCATGTGGTAAAACATTTCCCCCATATTGATCCTTTTTGGAATGATATATATGTATATTTTTTTTTAAAACAATTTCTATGCTGTCATTTTCTTCCCTAAAGCAGAACTAGAATAGCTGACATAAATAGCACAGCTTCTTCACTTATTCTTTGTGACACAATTTTATCCTGTAATTTAAGATCACAATTTTTCAGTATAATGAAGGCACTTTTCTAAGAGATAGGCAGGGCTGCATGCGTAAAATTAGCATGTAGGTGCATGTATGCTGTTTTATAAACCTCGAGAGCAGGGATGTATTTACAGTGTTGCATATAAATTGTTAACAGGAGGAAAAAGGGGTGGTCTAGTCCACTCCAGGATAGGGTTCATGTTGCTGTTTAGTAAATGGTATACGTCTACACGTTACCAAACTTGGGCGAACACCTGCTGATGCAGTTTTTGGGTGAAAGTCTGGGTGAGCTGGTGGGGGTTTCAGGGTGATGTGGGGAGGGTCTAGGCCAAGGGGTCTCCAAACTCAGTCCTGAAGGGTCCCCCAATCAGTCCTCAAGGGCCCACAAGCCCCGTTGGATTTTTCAGGATTTCTGCAGTGGACATGCATGAGATCTGTTTGCACACAGTGAAGGCAGCGCATGCAGATAGAATCTCATTCGTATTCACCTGAAACCCGGACTGAGCTGCGGCCCTCGAGAACTGAGTTTGGATACCCCCGGTAAAGGTGAATTGATGAAGGTATTAGTGAACCGACTGAGGTAATTCCAAGTACGCACTTTAATATTATCAGAGGCAGAGTACCTGCATATGAGTACATTTTCAAAGCGGTTCCATGCAGAAATGTATGTGCACGTCAGTAGCATTTATTAGCATAGGTTATTCCATAAACATCCAAAGTATGCGCATAGTTTTTGAGTGCACATTTTACCGGCGCAAGAAAGCAGTGTTCTTGGGCGGAATCAAGAAGTATGCACAGAAGTTGCTGTTCTCTAGTCTAAGAGATAAATGTATGTAAATTATCAAACATATTCGCCCAATTTTACACCTGCCTATTGATAGGCACAAATGAAATCGGGCTCGTCTGTTCGCTGCGATTTTTGGGTGGGAGGCCTGGGTGTTCAGGATGGTGCTAGAGAGACTGGGTGAACAGGAGGAAGTATCGGTGAAATGATGATTTCAAGTACGTGTGCAAATAAGTGTTTTCAAAATGGCATACGCGCAATTTTTTAAATATCTGCCTCCGCAATTAAATAGGAGTTATTTCACCTCCATATAACATTTCTTTTCACACCTAAAACGTATGCACACATGCTTATAAAACAGTTTGACAAAGTAAGTGCTTTTATTGCACTGGCAATACTAGCGTGTACTGAATCATGCGCACATACTTTCAGAGCAGAACTGTGTGGTATTTTAGAAACTGTGTGGCTCCCGCTGCACGGGTTATAAAATACTAGGGTAAATCGTTGCGGGTCCACTTACGCACTCAAATGCAGTACCACGAAGTTAGCCTCATACTTTATAAAATACATGCCCCCACGTTTATTTCTGGGTTTTTATGCACGTAAAATATATGCACATATTTTTATAAAATGGGTCGAGAAAGTATGCGTGTTCCTGCATTGCATGTACTGAAATATACGTATGTGCTTTCGGGGCAGAAATACTTGGAATTATACAAGCTGTGTAGCTCCTGCCACACGATTTATAAAATATAAGCAGAAATCTCTGTGCGCCCACTTAGGCGTGAAAGTAGTGCACCGCAGGCAGTTTTGAAAGTTGGGCTTAATATAATTTAGGGGTGCGCAAAATGATCCTGGCGGTTTGGGGGACTTCTTCTCTCCCCCACCTTCGGTATTCTCTTGATTCACTAAACCAGGGACTTCCCAAACCTGTCCCTGGGACCCCACAACGATCCGGTTTTAGGGATATGCATGCTGAATATGCATGAGATAAATTTCCATATACTGGGTATTCAAGTGTAGGGTGCTTGCTCATTCCAGGATCTACTCCTATATCGACCCTGTGACAAGCCAGTGCGTAGTGATGACTAGATCAGGAAGAAGAGCATCTCTTTCTTCGTATTTTATTTCTAGGTAGCAAATGTTGGAGGTCTGTTTATTACAAAAGTCGCTATACTACAAAGGCTATCTGAGAGGATAAAAAATTCACTATGCATAATATCTCCTCTAGATAAGGACCTTCATATAATGGGCCTTCTCCGACACTATGGGCCAGATTTTTAAACTTATGCGCGGGCGTAGATTTGTTCGCGCAACCTGGCGCGAACAAATCTACGCCGGATTTTATAACATGCGCGCGCAGCCGCACGCATGTTATAAAATCTGGGGTTGGCGCGCACAAGCGGTTGCACACTTGTGCACCTTGCACGTGCCGAGCCCAAGGGCAGCCCCAATGGCTTTCCCTGTTCCATCCCTTGGAACTTTTTTTGCGATCTCCCCCCCGGACCTCCTTCACTCCTCCGGACCGCCCCCAGACCCGGGACATACGTGTGTCCCGGGGCTTGCGTGCGCCGCCGAGCCTATGCAAGATAGGCTTGGCGTGCGCAGGGGCAGCTTGGGGTTTTCGGGAGCTATGCGCGTATCCCTTTGAAAATCTACCCCTATTTTTTTGCGTGTAGCGATTACTCCATCAACAGCAATCGAGCGAGGGCAGTTCCCCTGATGCAAGAAGTCCAGAATTCCAAAACACAGACCATGTTGGGGTCATTTCTATGAAACAAAAAGGCCCAGCGCTGGAATATATTGCATTTTAAATGCAATTAGAAAAAAACGAGAGAAAAAAGGAATTGAGGACCTATGATTAAAACTGAGGGCTGTGAAACAAGTGAAGTAATCGCAATACGCTAAACTATAGCATGTGAGATAACCTGTTATATGAAGGTCCTTTTAAATAAGAATGTACAGTCCGGCTTATTGATAATGTTTATTGAGAGAAGACGTGTATATTAACATGTATTACTTACAGCAGCTCCCATTATTGGCAATGAGACCTATTTTAAAAGCTCTACGCGCGCCAAAAGCAGGAGATATGCGCGTGTCTCGGGGCTGGCGCGCGCCACATGGATTATAAGAAGCGCCCATGTACGCGCGTATCTCCTGGTACGTGCACAAATCAAAAAGTACAAAAAAGGAGTGGAGCATGAGCGTGCTCTGAGCAAAGCATGGGCGGGACGTGGGCATTCCGGGAAGGTCACTTGAAATGTGCACAGAAGTTTTTACGCTCTCAAGCACACGCCAGGGTCCCTACCATGTAACTTTACTTCTGCTATGGATGGCGTGGAAGTTTTAAAATTAAAAAAAAACATGGTTTGTCAGCAGGGTTTGAAGGGTCAGGGCTAATAGGGTAAAAGGGAGAAAGGTTAATTAGGGGGTTAAAAAGTCGGGAACCTTTATCTGGGTGAACTGGGAACGGACTGGGGAAACTGGTAATTGCGTTGGCGCACGTATCTAAAAAAAAATCCCCCCACTTATGCAGTAAAGCCGGCATTTGTGCACACAATCTCACACCCATACAAAATTGCGTGCACATGTACGCGCGTACAGCCGATTTGATATCATGCGTGCATATACACGCATATGTTATAAAATGGCCGTATCCGATCACGCGAGCCGCCATACGTGCGTACCTGCACTCCTGCGTGTCTGTTTAAAAGTTACTGTCTAATAGCACACAGTAATGTGTGTTATCATATGCCTCACATTAGCAAATAGATCTCACGGAGGTACATATTCAAAAGACTTATGTGCATAAAAATTTTTCCTGCATAAATCTGGCCTCTCTCTTTGTCTGGATAACTTTGTCCAAACAAAATTTGGGATGAGGCTGAAGGCATGGTGAGGGTGGGCTAATATATTTTGCTGTATCGAGTAACTATTAGGCTAAATATGTGTTGACTACTCAGTTTGCACAAATAGCTGACCTAAAGTTATCCAGTAACTTTTTCTGGATATTCAGCAGAACATTTATCCGGATCGGGTCAGTTGAATGACTTTATCCGAGTAACTTACCCACTCGGTGAGTTTTGGAATATGCTGCTTGTAGTGTTTCTCACGCCTCTGCTCTAAAGAATTTCAGTAAACCACATTCACCTCCACCCCCAACTTAACAAGTCGATACTGCTGGTTACTGCTCAGAGTGCAACACACCAGCAGACTTCACAAATATTTAGCTTTTATTACTATATGGGCTGTATTGCATGAATTAAAAAAATATATTTGCAGTGTGACCCCTGACTGGGTCCACTAGAAAGATTAGCAAATCTTATGCAGTTATGCAGATATAAAGCAATGTTTAATAAACACAAAGCGTTATCTCTGAAGTTTCTGTTTAGACCTCATATGAGGAGCTTTGTAATCCATGAAAGGACATCGCCACCTATCCCATGACTTTTTACTTTTCCTAGAAGTCTCTCATGAGGAACTTTGTCAAACGCCTTCTGAAAATCCAAGTATACTACATCTACCGGTTCACCTTTATCCACATGTTTATTAACTCCTTCAAAAAAGTGAAGCAGATTTGTGAGGCAAGACTTGCCTTGGGTAAAGCCATGCTGACTTTGTTCCATTAAACCATGTCTTTCTATTTGTTCTGTGATTTTGATCTTTAGAACACTTTCCACTATTTTTCCTGGAACTGAAGTCAGGCTAACCGGTCTGTAGTTTCCCGGATCACCCCTGGAACCCTTTTTAAATATTGGGGTTATATTAGCCACCATCCAGTCTTTGGGTACAATGGATGATTTTAATGATAGGTTACAAATATTTTAATAGATCTGAAATTTCATTTTTGAGTTTCTTCTGAACCCTGGGGGTGTATACCATCCGGTTCAGGTGATTTAACTATTCTTCAGTTTATCAAGCAGGCCTACCATATCTAGGTTTACTGTGATTTGGTTCAGTCCATCCAAATCATTACCCATGAAAACCTTTTCCGGAACGGGTATCTCCCCAACATCCTCTTCAGTAGCAAAGAAATTGTTTAATCTTTCCGCAATGGCCTTATCTTCTCCAAGTGCCCCTTTAACCCCTTGATCATCTAACGGTCCAACTGACTCCCTCGCAGGCTTTCTGCTTCGGATATATTTTTAAAAGTTTTTACTCTGAGTTTTTGCCTCTACTGCCAAATTCTTTTAATATTCTCTCTTAGCCTGTCTTATCAATGTCTTACATTTAACTTGCCAACGCTTATGCTTTTTCCTATTTTCTTCTGTTGGATTCTTCTTCCAATTTTTGAATGAAGATCTTTTGGCTAAAATAGCTTCTTTCCCCTCCCCTTTTAACCATGCCGGTAATTGTTTTGCCTTCCTTCTACCTTTCTTAATGTGTGAAATACATCTGGTCTGTGCTTCTAGGATGGTATTTTTTAACAATGTCCATGCCTCTTGCATACTTTTTTACCTTTGTAGCTGCTCCTTTCAGTTTTTTTCTAACTATTTTTCTCATTTTATCAAAGTTTCCCTTTTGAAACTTTAGCACTGGAGCCGTGGATTTACATACTGTCCCCTTTCCAGTCATTAATTCAAATCTGATCATATTATGATCACTATTGCCAAGCGGCCCCACCACCGTTACCTCTCTCACCAAATCCTGCATTCCACTGAGAATTAGATCTAAAATTGCTCCCTCTTGTCTGTTCCTGAACCAATTGCTCCATAAAACTGTCATTTATTCCATCCAGGAACTTTATCTCTCTAGCATATCCCGATGTTACATTTATTCAGTCAATATTTGGGTAATTGAAGTCTCCCAATATTACTGCACTAATTTCTCTTAGCATTTCACTGTCCATCTCATCATCTTGGCCAGGTGGGCAGTGAAATGCTAAGAGACAGATACTCCTTATCACTATACTCTTCCCCAACACACACGGGATTTCTACCTATAAAGATTCAATTGTGCATTTAGTCTCATGCAGGATGTTTATCCTGTTGGACTCTATGACATCCTGGATGTAAAGGGCCACACCTCCTCCCGAGTGCTCCTCTCTGTGATTACGATATAATATGTACCCCGGTATAGCACTGTCCCATTGGTTATCCTCTTTCCACCATGTCTCTGAGATGCCAGATATGTCTATGACATCACTCGCAGCTATACATTCTAATTCTCCCATCTTACTTCTTAGACTTCTGGCATTAAGCACACAAACATTTCAAAGTGTGTTTTTTGTTTGTATTTTCATTCTGCTTTTTAATAGGGATGAATTGGAATTTTTGGCTCAAGTGAGTTTTTAATTACAGGCACTTGGACTACGTTTCTTATTATTGGAACCTCACTGTCAGGATGCCCTAATTCTAATGCATCATTAGTATCCTTTGAAGAAATCTCCCTCCAAACCATGCGCTGCTGAGCGACTGTCAGCTTTCCCCTTTGTTCTAGTTTAAAAGCTGCTCTATCTCCTTTTTAAAGGTTAGCGCCAGCAGTCTAGTTCCCCCCCCCCGGTTAAGGTGAAGCCCATCCCTTCAGAAAAGACTTCCCTTTCCCCAAAAGGTTCCCCAGTTCCTTACATAACTGAAACCCTCTTCCTTGCACCATTTTCTCATCCACACGTTGAGACTCCGGAGCTCTGCCTGCCTCTGGGACCTGTGCTTAGAACAAGGAGCATTTCAGAGAATGCTACCCTGGAGGTTCTGGATTTCAGCTTTCTACCTAAGAACCTAAGTTTGGCTTCCAGAACCTCTCTCCCACATTTTCCTATGTCGTTGGTGCCCACATGTACGACGACAGCTGGCTCCTCCCCAGCACTGTCTAAAATCCTATCTAGGTGACGCGTGAGGTCCGCCACCTTCGCACCAGGTAGGCAGGTTACCAGGTGGTCCATACACCCACCAGCCACCCAGCTGGAGTTACACGATAGGAGACCTCGGCATGTGCTTGTGCGCATAAATACCTGGTGCAGTTCCACCCCGTGCGTGTTCTGGGAGATACGCACATACGTGCACGGTTTTTAAAATCCACGCAGCCAGGTCATGTGAGTATCTCCTGGCTTTGGCGCACGTAAGGTATTTCAAATCTACCAGTTGGGCTTTTTTCCCCCTTTCAATGTCTATGGAGGGGAACAAAGCTTATTAGATTTTTCATTCTTTATTTAATTAAGAGCATAAGAACATAAGAAAATGCCATACTGGGTCAGACCAAGGGTCCATCAAGCCCAGCATCCTACTTCCAACAGTGGCCTATCCAGGTCATAAGAACCTGGCAAGTACCCAAAAACTAAATCTATTCCATGTTACCATTGCTAATGGCAGTGGCTATTCTCTAGGTGAACTTAATAGCAGGTAATGGACTTCTCCTCCAAGAACTTATCCAATCCTTTTTTAAACACAGCTATACTAACTGCACTAACCACATCCTCTGGCAACAAATTCCAGAGTTTAATTGTGCGTTGAGTAAAAAAGAACTTTCTCTGATTAGTTTTAAATGTGCCCCATGCTAACTTCATGGAATGCCCCCTAGTCTTTCTATTATCCGAAAGAGTAAATAACCGATTCACATCTACCCGTTCTAGACCTCTCATGATTTTAAACACCTCTATCATATCCCGCCTCAGACGTCTCTTCTCCAAGCTGAAAAGTCCTAACCTCTTTAGTCTTTACTCATAGGGGAGTTGTTCCATTCCCCTTATCATTTTGGTAGCCCTTCTCTGTACCTTCTCCATCGCAATTATATCTTTTTTGAGATGCGGCGACCAGAATTGTACACAGTATTCAAGGTGCTGTCTCACCAAGGAGCGATACAGAGGCATTATGACATTTTCCGTTTTATTCACCATTCCCTTCCTAATAATTCCCAACATTCTGTTTGCTTTTCTGACTGCCGCAGCACACTGAACCGACGATTTCAATGTGTTATCCACTATGACACCTAGATCTCTTTCTTGGGTTGTAGCACCTAATATGGAACCCAACATTGTGTAATTATAGCAAGGGTTATTTTTCCCTATATGCATCACCTTGCACTTATCCACATTAAATTTCATCTGTCCTGTAGCAGAGTTCAAAATTTGTTGCAACAGTTGTGGCACAGGTCGTTAGTTAAGCGTAAATGAGGCCCATTGCCGACTTAGAGCTGAGAATTAGTGCTGGATGGCATCATTTCTCTGCACCGACTCTTCCCTCTCAAACGCTCTTTCATTGAACAGATAAATATAGCTGCCTACTTTCAAAGCTGAGGGGGGCAGAATTATTTTTATTCCAAGCGATGAGGCCAGCACCTTAGTTTGTATGCAATAATGTAATTCTCAACGACAGCACGTACTGTACCAACATTTGCTAAAAGGCATAAAACCTTAGGGCCTGGTTTAAATTTGCTGGCCAGTGCCTGCCTCCTACACTGATGCAGTGAGAAAAAAGAGAAGTCATCAGTTGAGCACAACAGTTCTGCTTTTTCCAGCCTGCATGCCTCTTCTCTGCAGGGGATGCGCACCAGCCTAGCAAGTCTGAATCAGAGCATTAGCACCGTGCCGAGAAACCATCTGCCCGAAATGCTGGATATCTGCCGTGATCTTTCAAGACTCAAAACTTTTCTTTTGCTCGGAAAATAAGAACTATTGCTGGTGCTGCACAGAACATGTTTCTTTGCAGCGCTGTTTTCACGCGCACGCTCCTCTGGGACAGAATAAACCGTCAGCGCGGGCTACTAAGCATGCTGAAATTACGGGCGACCTCTGGGCTACTTTTAGAGAAGTACTCCAGTCTGCCTGGCTAGAGAGCGCTTAAGCGCCCCAGATGTCTGGGGATAGCCGTGGGCAACGGGATTTTCCCCGCAGAATTTGTTCACAGAAAGCCATGGCCTGCGCTTTGCAGGAGCCTCTGTTATCACAGACATTAGGAATATGATCTGCTAAATAGGGCCTACAAAGTATTTGAGTTAACGAAGGCTAATATTTGCAAAATCACTATTCACATGCTACAAATCTATAATTCGAAATTAGGATACGAGTACCATAAAATTTAGCATTTAATATGAAAAGTACCTGAAAATGGAAATTGTGCGTCAAGGCAAGTCACAGAACTGTGCTTGTATGATATCTTTTGGAGACTGAGAAAAAAGGGCATGAATGTTGTTTTTTTTTAATATGTTGGTTATTTTTTGGAGGGGGCCGCTTTGTGTGTGTGCCCCTTAATTTTTTTTTTCCAGATGTAATTCCATCTCAGCTGTAGGTAAACCCAATAACCTTACTGCCGCCAGAGTTGAACTGTGTAGCATTTGCTTATGTATCTGACTTTTTGACCCCACTCAGAAATCTGTTCCTTTTGCATTCAGTGTAGGGGGGGGGGGGGGGGGGGGGGCGGTGACATTTTCTTAAACTTATTTAAAAAAATTTTTTTCCAGGCTTGTAAATTAATTTGTGCATGTTGTACAATGGCAGTGCAGATGGACTCATTAGCATGCACACAACAAATAATTATAGATGAATTTTTAGCTGGCCTGCCTAATGGACTGGCTGGGTTAATTATGTCAATGTATAATTACACCAGCCCTGGGAGACATAATGGCACACCCTGCTGAGCAGACACTGGCTAATGATGGTGTAGTGCTGACAGAGAGAAGACCGTGCTCAGAGTGCACCTGCTTACCTCTGCACAAACCACCGCTGCCTCGGCTGCTTCCTTTCCCTTAAACAAACAGGCAGAGTTGGAAATGCGCTCGCTTCCCGTGTTCCCGCACAAGAGCACAGGACCGGAGTGCCTGGAGCTACAGTCAGCCTCTTTTTTTTTTTTAACAGGAGGTCTAATCCTTCTGCTTTGGTAACGGTCATAAAGTAAATTGTGTCCCCCAGTGGGGATCGACTGGCAGGGTATCAAGCCAGCCCCCCTTGCAGCGTGCGTTGTGCAGATTCTCAGTCTGAGCCAAACAGCCAAAAAGGGAGCGTCCTTGGCACACGGCTCAAACTTTCCCTTTGGATCTTAGACAAAGAGACTCCAAGAAGTGGTGAGGGTTTGATACTGACCTTAGCCTAATTTTTTTTTTTTTTTATCTAAGATCCAGGTGTGAGGTCTGCGCCGTGAGCTCAGGATGGTCTTGGCCTTTTGTCCCAGACTGAGAACATGTACAGTAGGAGATGGGAGGGTAACTCCCTGCTGCCAACCTCACTGGGGACACAGTCCTTCAACAGCCGTTGCCAGGCCTGAAGGATTAAATCACCTGCTTAAAACAAAAGTGAGGGTAATGTTCCCTCTTTCAGCCCAAATGGATGCAGAAGGGCTCGCGCGGCCTTCAGCGGTGAGCATTTGCTGTGTAGCTGTCGCAGACGCACAGAATATTTAATGGCAGTGATGATAAATATTCCACCCATCTGTGCTGATAAATCTGAACATTCTGTGAAGTGTTATGTAGATTGCTGTGACTGATTTTTACAGCCCAATAAAGAAGCACAAATGAAAATCAGAAAATGAGCAGGGGCTATCTAAAATGATTTGTCTGAAAAGGACTGAGATTATTCAACACTCTCAGGACACAAACGAATTATGCAGGGAAAATCATTTTAAGCAAAGTCTGCACTAACTGATAAGATTAAAAAAAAATAATGCCCATTTAAAAATTTAAAAAAGGGATCAAGACTTGGCATTTTCTGTGTAATTCAACAGAATGCCTTTGGACTGGAATGAGTTTTTGAGATGTGACCTTATTCGAGGGTCAGGAACCAGAATGCACAGCAGTGCATTGTGGGCAGGAGGAAGATATCAACAAGTTACTGAGCTCTACCTAAGCTTTTAGAGGAAGCAGAGGCAGCCGGGAAGGGTGGTACACAAGCCTCGCTGAGGCACAATTCAACAGCCGCCACTTTGTGTCTTTGCAACATCTGCAAGCAAGTGTACCTGGGTTAAGAGCTGCATGAAGCTGAGTAGATTTCATTCCACTCTGTAGCCCGTGGAGAATGTCAGAGCCTCCCTGTGGTCCATAATGAAGCAGATAATCGCAGAGCTTGCCTGGGTCCCAGAAAGAGAGGGTCACATGCTCAATAAAGTGGCATCAGACAAATACTGCAAAATGTCCAGTTCATATTTTTACAGTGCGCAAGGCCACTCTGTATTGGCGGTGCATTATGATGGCTGGGATTGTGTTTCAGTCAAGTCCAATATAGCTGTCATGGATGGTAGGGAAAAAAAAAAAGGTATGCATCCCTGCTCTTCCAAATATCAATGAAGACATTATAAACAAAAAGACACAAAGGTTGAATAACTGTACAGAAACATCATAACAACAGGAAGACTATGATTTAAACATCCAAAAATGCAGATGCCAGAAATTCTCTCGGGCCGCACTGTTAACCCAGTACCAGGGCCATCAATATGCAAATGCATATTGATGGCCCTATTAGGTATTCCCGCGCGATTGAGAAAACAAAATGTGCAGCCAAGCCTTGATTCTGGTACGGCATTGGACCCTTCTCCTGGCTTGACCCCGGTACGGCTTTGGACCCTTCTCCTGCTTGACCCTGGACTGGACTCTGACCCCGCTGGTATATTGACTCCCGGACCGGTTTGGACTCTTCTTCATCTTCGTCCTCAGACTGTCTCGACCTGCTGGAGGCGCCAGCCATCTGGAACCCACGACCTGCAGGAGGCGCCTGCATCCAGACTTCCACAACAGAATACCAAGGCCATGGACCCGGCAGAGGCCTCCGCACGGCAAGCCATTCCGGGACTGGCCCAGAAGGTCATGGAGCAACAATGTATCCTAGAATCCATGGCTTCATCCTTAGAACGACTTAATGTACGCCTGGATTCCATGGCCGCGGCTCAAGCTGCTGCTACCGCTGTGCCGGCACTGATGACAAACCCCGCCCGAACTACAATTCCACTACCCATACCTCCACGCTATGCAGGGGATCCTTAGTTGTGTCAAGGATTCATCGACCAGTGCAGCATGCATTTTCAACTTCAAGCCTCTTCATTCCCAGACGACCTCACTAAGACTACCTACATTTTGTCGCTCTTGGAAGGGAAGGCCCTGGCATGGGCTTCCCCCTATTGGCGATGATCAGACCCAATTCTACAAGATCTTCAAAAATTTTTGGAACTCTTCCTCGCAGTTTTCGATGACCCTG